>NC_135859.1:19371567-19701567 GCF_031162955.1 Sander vitreus | reverse complement strand
GCTCTATTCACAAAACTGCAGGCTAACCTACAACGACAATGATTACATCTCCTTGGTTGTCTAAATACATCCATCGTTTATTTAGATAATCATGGTAAGACCTTAAGTACAGACTATGTATTATTTACACTTCAAATATTCTTTTTGCAATCAGTACAAATTGTATGGTCTTTTATTTCAGATGAATCCGTTCCACAAGCAAGAAAGCATTTCAGGACGGAGCGTGTGTCTGGAAGCCCTGTCCGTAAGTTAACATTTATGCATGCGTTTAAGAAACCAGAGTCATATTTCCTACCGTGGAACTACTGAAATTCAACCTGGTGCATATCACGTGACTGTTCTGATGCGTTTGTTTCTTCCTGCTTTTTTTCAGGTCAGCAGGTGTCACTGCCTCCACCACCTGCATGGAAGTGTTTTTTTTTGTTTTTTTTTCCTTTTTAGATTGTCTAATGTAACAGCATAGGTTCATCTTTTGCAATGGCATGTGCAAGAAACCTACCATAAATGAACTGACCAATATTCATATCTACTTTCTTTTTAGATGAGTCAACACCACACAGGAAACCAGCCGGTCGCCCAGAGCTGGATGGGTCTATTGTAACACAAGCTCGGCCTGCCACTTCATCTTGGGACCCGGTTGAAGGTACAGTGGCTTTGATTTTTCCATTTCCAATTAAATACAATTTCATGACAAGGAACTTGAGAGTAACTTAACTTTTTTGTTGTTGTAAACAGCAGAACTCATCACACAGAGGGAGGTGACTCATCACACAGAGAGGCAAGAAGACATATGAAAGAAGACATATGAAAGTATATTATGTATAACAACTAAAACCATTAATTATTTCATAGCCAGACATCCATTACCCGCATGGCACAGCGGCTGGACACATTTGAGGAAAAGATGGATGAGCTGCTCATGCTCTTAAGGAGCTCCCAGTCACCTCCCTCTGCTCCAGTCGATGACATGTTGCTGTCGCCCTGCTCAACAGTCACTGAGCTGCAGGAGTTAGACAGGAGTCTCGGTCAACAGGAGAGGAGGAACAAAATGGTAATTAAGTGGCCCTACCCTGCCCTAAGATAACACTATATAATTGCATAAATTCAAATATCATTATAACTGAACTGACTTCTCTTACAAAATGATATTGTACAAGCTCTCGACTTTGTTCTACATGTGTAATTTGTATTTCTATATGTTTTACAGCAACTTTTCCTGACAACCTTTGGAGGTTTGACCACAACACCGCGAGTGGCAACCAATGACGTTGTAAAACCGTATAGCCTGCAGGGCTGAAAGACAAAGAAGGCCTTCCAGGACCTGACAATCTGCAGAGTTATTTTATTGTTCACATCAGTATTATGCTTAGCTTGGCTGATAAGGTTTTAAATTTGACTTGTAACTTTGCTTCTACTTGCTACTCTAGCGGCCTCCCAGAAAAACTTCCCCGCGCTGACTGCAGCAGACGTGGAGGACCCCACAGTGCTCCCCCCTCACAATATCCAACAGCCCAGTGTCAAAGGTGGACTCATTCAAGTTTCTGGGCTCCATCATTTCCCAGGACCTGAAGTGGGAGTCTAACATCCTTAAAAAGGCTCAGCAGAGGATGTACTTTCTATGGCAACTGCGGAAGCATGGCCTACCACAAGAGCTATTGGTCATCTTCTACACTGCTGCCATCCTCCTGCCTCCCCTCTGGCAGGCGCTATAGATCCCTGCACACAAAAACAACCAGACACAAGAACAGCTTCTTTTCCACTGCCATCGCCCTCCTGAACTGCTGATAAGTGGGGTCATCCCCACTTTGGCCATTCACCTACACATTACATACTTTATCATTCCAATATGCATTTTGCACACTACATTTGCACTATTACTTTGCACTCTAACACAATATATTGTATAAATGTAATGTGCCTATATGTATGTTGTCTTTATTGTACAGTATGTGTCTATATGGCCAATAAAACTGATTCTGATATAAATATATATTTATTTGTTGGTACCATGGTTGTTAAAGTTTTTTAAAGGTTAGGGGAATGTAAAAAATACGGAACGGAACGTTCCATAAACTTACTTAAGGGTTAGGAGAACGTTCTCTAAAAGGTTACAACGGTAGGGCAACGTTCTCTAAAGGTTACAACGGTAGGGGAACGTTCCCTAAAGGTTGCAATGGTAGGGGAACGTTCTCTAAAGGTTGCAACGATGTCGATGTAACCAAAAACTAACGTTCCCTAAACGCCAGGAAAACTTTCCATGGGAACCAAAAACTAACCTTCAGGGAATGTTCCCGCAACCAAAAACTGGGAACCAAAAGTTGTTACCTGGGCTACCATACAAACTTCAGTAAACGTCTGTAGCCCCAACCATAGACATATATAGAGTAGACGCTGCATTGGCTGCTGGGCAGAAGAAATGCGGCCGCCATCTTGGACCGGTCATACTCCTAGTTGCGTAGCAACAGAAGCAACAAGATGCCAGAGCACTGTGCAGCATATTCCTGCTCAAATCGGCGGACCATCGAAAACAGGGCTCGGGGGATTACTTTTCACAAGTAAGATTTAACATTACTGTACTGTTTGTATTTTGTGAATAGAATATTACCAGAGCATTGAGAAGGAGCAAGGATCTTTGATGTTACTGGACTGAAATCGTAGCCAGCTAGCTAACTAGGCTATGTTTACTGCACCGGCCGGTGTTCACCTGGCTATGAACTGAGACTTGATAAATCATATTCCATAATACTGACTTAGATTACAACTGACACAAGAATGCTATTGTAGAAATAAAACAAATATTACTGGTATAACATTGGCCAGTGAATTTTACACAAGTGGCACAGACTGTATTATCAGTGTTGGGCAGTCGCTATTTGTAGCTTAGCTAGTAACTTAGTATTTTGGTGGTAGCGTCACTATTTCCTGAATCAAGTAACTTTTCAGTAGCTTAACTCCTTTTATTTATCAAGTAGCTTGGCCACACAAGCTACACTTTTCTTGTCATGTGAAATTAGCGCAACTTAAAGTAGCTTCCTATGTAGTGAACTAGCCTACTGCTGTGTTTGGGTTACTTAGCTTGCTTCATTTGACTGGGTGGTAGCTTTTGTGTAGTGAAGCTTTATTCATGGCAAAGTAACTGATAGCTTAGCGCACTACAATTTCCAAGCAGCTTTGGTTCATTATCAACAGATATGCATCAAAATAGAAGTTTTGTTGAATAAAGGTTCTAAGAAAGAAGAGAAGAAGGAAGAAAATAAGCTTGATCGCCTTTTAAAATGTTTTTGTGTAGACTCTACCAAATGTTCTTTTTTTTCATTTTGAAGGTTTCCCCAAGAACAAAGATGTGAGGAAGAAGTGGAAAGTGGCTTTGAGGAGAGAAGGATTTACTGCCAGTTGTTCATCAGTGCTTTGCAGTCACCATTTTAACCAGGGTTATTTCAATAGGACGGGTCAGATAGTCCGACTCCGAGATGGTGTTATTCCATCCGTCTTCAGCTTCCCAGTTCACCTCCAAAGAGTAGGTGTATCATCACAAGGCTATTAGCATTCATAAATGTAAATATTCTTCAATCACAGGGCAGGGCGAGATACTTATCCATTTAAATATATATATATATATATATATATATATATATATATATATATATAGTATTATGCTTCTTCATTTTAGTTGGAAAAAGGCAGGGCTACGTCTACCTCCAGAAGAGCTGAAGAAAGTCTGTCCGTGGCCTCTCAGGATTCCGAAGAAACGTCAACCTCACACCCACAACCTCACCCTAATGATGTGAATATTTCTACTCTATTTCTAATCATAATGTTCCTGGACATATTAATATCTCACTTGTTTGCTGCCACTCATATTAAACACACTCAC
This sequence comes from Sander vitreus, assembly GCF_031162955.1. Lineage (NCBI taxonomy): Eukaryota > Metazoa > Chordata > Actinopteri > Perciformes > Percidae > Sander > Sander vitreus. The sequence continues at coordinate 19,697,693 of NC_135859.1, read as the reverse complement.
AAATAAACCCATACACACACAATTGAAGACACACTGAACATGCATTCCACACACACGACAAGTGATGACTATAAGAAAGAATGTGGGTCATAAACTAGTGGTGTCAAAGTGATGTTTGTGAAGTGAAACATTACTCAAACCATTCCGTTCATCCCTCTTTCTACTAGGATCATGGCTATGCCTTGCCTGCGTCTCCTACCGCTCTTAAGACCAGACTCAATGAAGCCTTGGCAAGAGTGGAAAGTCTGGAGCGAGAGAAGAAGAATGCCATGGCCAGAGAAAAGAGGGCAAAGACCACAGTGAAGAGTCTTTTGGGGGATTTGAGAGAAAAGAACCTCATTAATGAAGAGCTCAAAGAGAAGCTTGAATTCTACTCCGGTAAGACAAAATTAGCACTTTGAAATTCATGTACATGTTATTCTTACTCTCTTTGTCAAACTCCTAAGTTATTATGTGAAGGGGACTAATTCATTTTAAATCATAACATTTCAGATCTTCAGATAGACCTCATGGCAAAGCAGGGCCATGAGTACACAAAGGACTACAGAGAGTTTGCACTCACGCTCCATCTACATGGTCCAAAGGCATACAAATACCTCAGAGAGACAACATTTTCCCTTCGACATACGTTACAAAAGGTAGGCTTATTGTGGTCCGATTTAATTTTTGGAAATTACTGACGCAAACACGTTAAATAGCTTCTTCTCAATTTTTTTACAGGTGGCTGCGTTCAGTGGATGCCAAGCCTGGCCTGAACAAGATGATGCTGGATATGCTGGAGAGAAGATGCCAGGGAGACCACGCTAAATATGGATGTGTTTCACTCATGTTGGATGCCATGTCCATCAGAAAATGTGCAATATAATCCACATACCCAGTCAATGTCTGGTTTTGTAGACATGGGTGATGGAATCAGTGAGACTGATGTTGCTACTGAGGCTCTTGTGTTCATGGTGGTTGGCCTACAAGGACATTGGAAGGCTCCCATTGCTTACTTCCTGACCAAGTCTCTTTCTCCAGAAACACAAAGGGTGCTTCTCAGTCATGCTTTGGAGGAGTTCCATGCATGGGGCATTCGGGTGGTATGTGTAACAATGGGTGGGCATGCCTCCAATGTCAGCATGTGCAACCAACTTGGGTGTGAGCTGAAGGGAGACCCACGAGAGCCGCTTCAAACCAGTTTCTTGCATCCGGTGACTGGTGAGAAAGTATATGTAATGATGGATGCTTGCCACATGCTCAAGTTGGCACGTAATATGTTGCAGGTAAATGATGATCATTGTAGACCTATTTGTAGAAGTTATGCCTCTGCTGCTAAAAGTTATATCTAAATATTGTTGTCTGTCCATTTGCACAGATATGGCTGGACATGATGATCAACATTTTGCTGTTTGTACTTGTTTGAGCAGTGACTGATTCTTACTCTGCAGGCATACAGTCCAATTGCAACAACCACCGGACAGATCAATTGAAGGTACATCAATCATCTCAATGATGTGCCAAAAAAAGATGGACTTCTCCGGGAACCATCACCTTATCGTGGTGGAGAGGTTTGTGTGTCCCTATGAACCTGAGGGCTGTGTTGTCTGGAGCTTTGTGCTCCTGGTAGGGTCTCCCAAGGCAAAGTGGTCTCAGGTGAGGGGCCAGACAAAGAATGGTTCAAAAATCCTATGAAAAATCGAGGAAGGGATGAAGTGACCCTGCCCGGAGGAAGCCCGGGGCCCCCGTCTGGAGCCAGGCCCAGATGGAGGGCTCGTCAGCGAGCGTCTGGTGGCCGGGTTTGCCACGGAGCCCGGTCGGGCACAGCCCGAAAAAGCTACGTGGCGGACATCCCTCCATCCCATGGGCCCACCACCTGTGGGAGGAACCGCTGGGGTCGGGTGCGCTGCCACATGGGTGGCAGTGAAGGTCAGGGGCCTCGACGGACCAGACCCGGGCAGCAGAGGCTGGCTCTGGGGGACGTGGAATGTCACCTCTCTGTGGGGGAAGGAGCCGGAACTTGTGCGGGAGGTGGAGCGCTACCGGTTAGATCTGGTGGGGCTTACCTCTACGCACAGTCTTGGTTCTGGAACCATACTCCTGGATAGGGGTTGGACTCTTTTCTTCTCCGGAGTTGCCCAGGGTGTGAGGCGCCGGGCGGGTGTGGGGGATACTCACAAGCCCCCGGCTGGCGCCGCTACGTTGGAGTTTAACCCGGTGGGACGAGAGGGTCGCCTCCCTACGCCTGCGGGTTGTGGGGGAAAACTCTGACTGTTGTTTGTGCATATGCACCAAACAAGAGTTCAGAGTATTCGGCCTTCTTGGAGACCTTGAGTGGAGTCCTGCATGGGGGCTCAGTCGGGGGACTCCATAGTTCTGCTGGGGGGACTTCAACGCACACGTGGGTAATGATGGAGACACATGGAGAGGCGTGATTGGGAGGAACGGCCTCCCTGATCTAAACCAGAGTGGTTGTTTGTTGTTGGACTTCTGTGCTAGTCATGGATTGTCTATAACGAACACCATGTTCGAACATAGGGATGCTCATAAGTGTACTTGGTACCAGAGCACCCTAGGCCAAAGGTCAATGATCGATTTTATAATCGTTTCATCTGATCTGAGGCCATATGTTTTGGACACTCGGGTGAAGAGAGGGGCGGAGCTGTCAACCGATCACCATCTGGTGGTGAGTTGGGTCAGGGGGTGGGGGAAGACTCTGGACAGACCTGGTAAGCCCAAAGCGGGTAGTGCGGGTAAATTGGGAACGTCTGGAGGAGGCCCCTGTCCGACAGACTTTCAACTCACACCTCCGGCGGAGCTTTTCGTGCATCCCTGTGGAGGCTGGGGGGCATTGAACCTGAGTGGACGATGTTCAAAGTTTCCATTGCTGAAGCTGCGGTGAGGAGCTGTGGTCTTAGGGTCTTAGGTGCCTCAAGGGGCGGTAACCCACGAACACCGTGGTGGACACCGGTGGTCAGGGAAGCCGTCCGACTGAAGAAGGAGTCTTTCCGGGATATGTTATCCCAGACGACTCCGGAGGCAGTTGCAAGGCACCGAAGGGCTCGAAGGGCTGCAGCCTCTGCCGTGAAAGAGGCAAAGCAGCGTGTGTGGGAGAAGTTCGGAGAAGACATGGAGAAGGACTTTCGGTCGGCACCAAGGTGCTTCTGGAAAACCGTTCGCCACCTCAGGAGGGGGAAGCGGGGAACCATCCAAGCTGTGTACAGTAAGGATGGGACGCTGTTGACCTCAACTGAGGAGGTAATAGAGGCGGTGGAAGGAGCACTTTGAGGAACTCCTAAATCCGACTAATACGCCCTCTATGGTAGAGGCAGAGCTGGAGGATGAGGGGGATTGGCATCAATTTCCCTGGTGGAGGTTGCTGAGGTAGTTAAACAACTCCACAGTGGCAAAGCCCCAGGAATTGATGAGATCCGTCCAGAAATGCTTAAAGCTCTGGGTGTGGAGGGGTTGTCTTGGTTGACACGCCTCTTCAACATTGCGTGGAAGTCTGGGATGGTGCCTAAGGAGTGGCAGACCGGGGTGGTGGTTCCCCTTTTTTAAAAGGGGGGACCAGAGGGTGTGTGCCAATTACAGGGGTATCACACTTCTCAGCCTCCCCGGTAAAGTCTACTCCAAGGTGCTGGAAAGGAGGGTTCGGTCGATAGTCGAATCTCAGGTTGAAGAGGAACAATGCGGATTCCGTCCCTGGTCGTGGAACAACGGACCAGATCTTTACTCTCGCAAGGATCCTGGAGGGGAGCCTGGGAGTATGCCCAACCAGTCTACATGTGTTTTGTGGATCTGGAGAAGGCGTATGACCGGGTGCCCCGGGAGATACTGTGGGAGGTGCTGCGGGAGTACAGGGTGAGGGGTCCCTTCTCAGGGCCATCCAATCTCTGTACGACCAAAGCGAGAGCTGTGTCCGGGTTCTCGGCAGTAAGTCGGACTCGTTTCAGGTGAGAGTTGGCCTCCGCCAGAGCTGCGCTTTGTCACCAATCCTGTTTGTAGTATTTATGGACAGGATATCGAGGCGTAGTCGGGGTGGAGAGGGGTTGCAGTTCGGTGGGCTGGGGATCTCATCGCTGCTTTTTGCAGATGATGTGGTCCTGATGGCATCATCGGCCTGTGACCTTCAGCACTCACTGGATCGGTTCGCAGCCGAGTGTGAAGCGGCTGGGATGAGGATCAGCACCTCTAAATCGGAGGCCATGGTTCTCAGCAGGAAACCGATGGAGTGCCTTCTCCAGGTAGGGAATGAGTCCTTACCCCAAGTGAAGGAGTTCAAGTACCTTGGGGTCTTGTTCGCAGTGAGGGGACAATGGAGCGGGAGATTGGTCGGAGAATCGGCACAGCAGGTGCGGTATTACATTCAATTTATCGCACCGTTGTGACGAAAAGAGAGCTGAGCCAGAAGGCAAAGCTCTCAATCTACCAGTCAGTTTTTGTTCCTACCCTCACCTATGGTCATGAAGGCTGGGTCATGACCGAAAGAACAAGATCCAGGGTACAAGCGGCCGAAATGGGTTTCCTCAGGAGGGTAGCTGGCGTCTCCCTTAGAGATAGGGTGAGAAGCTCAGTTATCCGTGAGGAGCTCGGAGTAGAGCCGCTGCTCCTTTGCGTCGAAAGGAGCCAGTTGAGGTGGTTCGGGCATCTGGTAAGGATGCCCCCTGGGCGCCTCCCTAGGGAGGTGTTCCAGGCACGTCCAGCTGGGAGGAGGCCTCGGGGGAGACCCAGGACTAGGTGGAGGGATTATATCTCTAACCTGGCCTGGGAACGCCTCGGGATCCCCCAGTCGGAGCTGGTTAATGTGGCCCGGGAAAGGGAAGTTTGGGGTCCCCTGCTGGAGCTGCTACCCCCGCGACCCGACCCCGGATAAGCGGATGAAGATGGATGGATGGATGGATGCATGCTGCCAATAAAATTACAGACAAACATGTCTACTTTGAGAACCACAAGATGAGGGTGTCCCTGGCTGTACAGACACTGAATCGCTCCGTGTCAGTGGCTCTCCGCACAATGAGGGATCTTGGGTACTCTCACTTTAAGGACTATGAGGCAACAGCAGAATTCATTGAGGTAATACAATTAGTGATTAAAGAACCAAGTACTTTTTTTTTTTTTTTTTTTTAAATAATTCATCGGAGTGGTAAAGCTCTGTGAAATTTGCTGTAGTACAAAGCAATCTTTGTAAATTAAGGTTGCTTTGTTCTTATTTTCTGTGTTCTGTAAAGAGTCTTTGAGCACTGTCTAAAGCGCTATATAAATATAATGTATTTTAAATATAATGTATATAATGTATTTTTTATTATTATTATTATTATTATTATGATTATTATTATTATAATAATAATAATAATAATAATAATAATAATAAGGTGCTGAGAGCTGCAGAGAGGGTGATCCGCCGAGCTTCAATAATACAAGCTCCTAAGGTGTCGACAGTCACACATATCGTCCGGGAAGAGATTGGAACGGAGGATGTTTTTCAGCTGGGGGAACACATTGAGGAGACAGTTTGGCATCGACAATCATCATTTTGACTTGTTGTCATTGGTTGTGTCTGTGTTTCTCAAAATAAGGCTGCAACACATTGCTAAACTCACCTCCCTCGAACTGCAGAAAGGGAGCACGAGAAAGAAGCTCTGTAAAACAGTCCTCTTTCAGGGATTTTAGTGTGTGTGTGTGTATATGTGTGTGTGTGTGTGTGTGTGGTTTTGAAGTAAAGTTCCACGACAATTCAAGACTTAAATTCTGGCATCCCAGAACTAATTCTAAGCTTTATATCTATAAACTGAAAGCAATGGCTTACAACTGCCTGGAAACACTATACGTACATTATATGTGAATACTGCTGTAAGTGTTGGCGGGTCTGTAAATACCTCTGTTTGTGTTTCATGAACTCTAGCGTTATGGTGTGCGTCTCCAGGAATCTACATTTTGCTCTCCTTTGCCTCACACTGGGTTTGCGAGATTGTGTATAGTGAAGTTTATCTGTACATTATTTCTTTGTGATTGTCTTATCTTATAAAAACAGATAAACTTCACACTCTATTTCCCTCTGGGTTCTGTAAAGCACGCAGTGTTTTGAAAATTGCTACATAAATTAAGTTTGTAGACTTTTCAAGGGAGTTTCAACCAAGTAAATGTGCAGTTTTCATTTCATCCTGCTATTTTAAACAGAGTACTGGTACGTGCGTGCGTTAGGGGTGCAAGATATATTGACTCAATGTCGTTATCGCAATATATATCGAAAGTCGCAATACTTAGTTTATTTTGTGAAGCACTGCGTCCCGTCTGTTGGCTGTGTGGCTGAGTTGTGTTCAATTTAGAGCCCACTTCAAAAGGCTATAAAGATCAGTTGTGTCCTGTTCTCTTTATATATTTATACTGTACAACCAGTAAAACATGTCATGTTTTCTTTATATATTTTATACTGCACAACCAGTAAAACATGTCCTGTTTTCTTTATATATATTTTATACTATACAACCAGTAAAACATGTCCTGTTTTCTTTATATATTTATACTATACAACCAGTAAAACATGTCCTGTTTTCTTTATATATATTTTATACTATACAACCAGTAAAACATGTCCTGTTTTCTTTATATATTTATACTATACAACCAGTAAAACATGTCCTGTTCTGTAGACATGGTACTTATTTATTTATGTTGTAACAGTCCAATATATGATGAAAACTTGTTTAATTTGTTATGAATCTATTTTGTAATTTTACATATGTTTAAAAATATCTTAATTCATATCGATATCGCAATATCACATTTTGTCAAAATCGTGCAACCCGTGTGTGTGTGTGTGTGTGTGTGTGTGTGTTTGAGACAAATAAAAGCTTCAAGTGAACTCTAATATAATCATATATTGTTTCTTAAATTTATTAAAATATCTGACTTTACTGCCACTATCCGTTTCTGCTTTTCTATCATATTTATTTTTTATTTATTATAGTGTGTGATTTGCAAAATACCTATCATAGCCTACATCACATATCATTTCAGGGGACAGTCCCCATTTTTAGTTGCCTGTCCCTGGCTAAATACAGAAAAATATACCTCTGTCCCCGTTTTGTTTTTGAAGACAACATTAGGTTTTTCAATCAGATAGTCAAACTGGAAATGTCCCTGTCTTTCTTCCTTTTCGGGGATTATGTTCCCCGTTTTGATTTCGGACGTCTGGTCACTTTATATCATATATCAGAATATTCTATTACTGTTAAACCCACTATGAATATTAAAATACGCCGAACCATGTGTCATGTATCATAGCTACGTGTATGACCTTTGCAGCAAAAAAACCCGGGTGAAAATCAGTTCGATATTCAGTGAGGTATGATTATTTAAATGCACTGACAACTCATTGCTCCTGCCAAACAGATTACACTGAATGGAACGGGTGACCGGTCCAAGATGGCGGCCCTACGGCTCGTCAGCACCAGTAGGCAGTAGCGGTCGATGCGGCGTCTACTCTATATATGTCTATGGCCCCAACTATAGGGTAATAATTACAAACCGCTAGCTACATTCCATACCTGCCAACTTCTCAGGGGTGACCAAATGAATGTCATTCAGGCAAACACTGTACCCATTTCGAGCAATATAACCACATAAACAGTTGCAAAATAACATAAAATTCATACTGACATCTAAGGATGGCCATTTAGCATTCAAGAAAGCCACAAAGAAAGTTTAGTGAAAGGCATAGGGGTGTGCTTGCCTCACTTACCCCGGTATGGGAAGGTCTTTCATGGTGGCAAAGTGCCTGCAGTTTCCCGCCGGACTTGAAGTTCTTTAGCACAGAAGACTCGGCTTGTATTTAGGCCAGGTGTCCAACTCAACTCAATCCTGTACACATAGCTAGTCCCATTTCGAAGTAATGGTAGCTAACGTTAGCTAGGCCTCCAAACAGATGCTAGCTGCAGTTCACGTACTTTCCTTAAATGCACCTTATGTTGCTGCTGGCGAAGTAACGTTAGTTAGCTTCACAAAAACATGGTAGCTGACTTACAGCAACAGTAGAAAACGTACTAACTAACGTTACCTGTTGCACATTTGAATCAAGCTGCTAAATGTAGATATGGTTCAATTAGTCTGAAGGTAAAAGTACGGTAACGTTACCTTCCTTTCAAAGTTGTTCCAGTGTCCTGACGTTTGTGGCATGAAGACGAAGTTAGCTACTAATCACGAGATGCCAAAACACCTGGGGCAAGCCAGATGCTATGCATTTAACGTTACTTCAGGTCACGCTTGTCAGGCTGCGCATGTGCACGTCCAATTTCCACTCCCACATTTTGCTATAAATGGATGTAGAAACGCCCCTAATCCACTGTCAATATTTTTACAGTCTATGGTGAATACTTTAATGCTTGTTCCACCACTAGGGAGACCTATCAATGAAAAGAAGGGCAAATAAGAAGTGCAATTTCGCTGCTTGTTTTGAATAGGCGCAGTTGCAACCCGCGAGCATTACTCAGCTTCCGGGTCTGAAGCCAATGCGGAAGTGCCTTAAACCTTTTTCTATTTTAATTTTTCCATCTATCAACTTTTTTTTATTTTTTTATTTTTTTTTAATTGTACTGAAGTGCTTTAAATCTGCATTGTATCTCATTTGCAGCAGGGGCGACTCTACTGGTTGCAAAAAGAAGTCTGATTCCATAGTAAAGTCTATGTAGAAATGGCCCTACTTCCCACTTGATTTATTACCTCAGTAAACTTTTTCATAATGAGATTATGGTCTCAATTGCTAGTTTCAAGTCTTCTTCAAGACTTCAATAAAACATGTTCATTTAGTAAATTAGGGTGGTACCAGCATCCTGCCATCTCAGGTTCTCCTGTGACATAACATCAAAAGAGTTTTTGTGCGCCAGCTAATAGCTACCTATCATGATTAACCAGAATACAAAGTGAGGCCTTGAAGTTGTGTGTTTTGTCTGAGCATCAATCCAAAAACCCAAATAAGCCTATTGACATAAAATAGCAAAAAGCCAAAAATCCTAGGATTTGACAGGCTGGAACTGGCATGTGTGCCATTTTTGCTTGCTACATGACTTAAACAGTTATCAATAATATTCATTTTCTGCTGCTCAACAAATCAAGGAATTGTTTTTGCACTAGACTTTTTGGACTACATATCAAACACCAACTAATTTACAGCCAACTGTGGATCCTTCATCAACAGCAAAAATACACATGCTATCTGTTTCTTGATCTATGGACTTCAAAGCTGTTAATCAGCAGTGTGTTTACTAATGTGCTGACCTTGTCATATAAATTACAGCAACATAGTCTCAAAACTGCTGTCTTCTAACCCAGTGTGTTTGTGCTAGTCAGCCAGTCACAACCTCACCAACGCTAATTGAGTGAGTCCAATGAGAAGCATGCACAGGTCTTCCCTAAGGGGTAAACAGTCAACGCCTACATCCCACACACACATGCATGCACGAAAACTCATTCTAATGTAATTGATTTTCTAAACACTTTCATACTTTATGGTCACTGCCAAATGAAAACTCACTCAAATAGGTTGGAGGCTAATGTCAAATCAGGTAAAATGACATGTCTGCATCCACTGCCGTGCACAACCTTTTAAAGTCCACTCAAATGTTACAGCTGGTAAAGTTTTTCTCAGTCCACGCTTTTAGATTGATGGCCCTTAAGATTCTTTATACATTGCATTGTTGTATGTTCTACTTTCATGCTTTGATTTTATTCATTCTTTTCTTTAGAGATTTGTGAAATCTACACAGCGTGAGAGATGGAGCCTCAGTCCCATAGATTCACTGCTTTAATATTCCACTGCTCTTTTTTGGTGGTGGCAGAATCCATGATTCATTCTCATTGCTTCAATGCGTCCAAAAAGCCAGGCATTAGTGATGGACAATCAATAATCAAATCATAATCTCCACTAAATGTTTTCATCAATTTTATTTTTATTAAATATTAACAATAAGGAGACAGTGGACAAAAATCTTTTGATAAAATAAATCTCATGTGAACAAACTGAGTGACAAAAAAAACTATGTTGGGCAAAATCTGAAGAGAAATACTTTGGGTAAACACACACTGCAAGGGTTTCTGAACTTAGATAAGCCCATCAAACAGAGCAGACGCACATATACTGAGAGGCTTATGCCTCGACGCAGAGGTCCAGGGTTCGAGTCCGACCTGTGATGATTTCCTGCATGTCTTCCCCCTCTCTCTCCCCTTTCTCATCTAGCTGTCCTATCGATTAAAGGCAGAAAAGCCAAAAAAATAATCTTAAAAAAAAAAATGTTCAGAAGGACCATGTAAAGTGAAAAACGACTCTATGAAGAAAGTTTTTTTGTTGTCCTCCATGTACGGTATAGAATGATTATCCCTAATGAATTTGTGGGCTATAAGTCAAAGGCTCACAGTGTGAGTCTACCCAACAGTTACTAAGACACAGACTTCATCCTGTACTGAAAAAGCAGCTTAAATAGATCACTATCCACTTTTCTGGCACAGTTAGGCAAAAGATTGCAAAATCATGTCTTTCAAAGTCACCTCAAGCAGAAATAGTCATAGTGCAAAGGCTGGATTTCAAAGAGGGGAAAAGTTAAATCAGCGACCCAGTATACCTATGAGTGAGTCACCTGGCCTTTACATGAAATATTTATCATGGGGCCTAAGTTTAACTCTGAATGTATTAAGTTTGTCAGATTTGTTTTCTGATGTGTAACTAGAGCCTGAAACGATTTGGTAATAGCTCAGACCTCCAGTGGCATTTGACATTTGTCAACAAAAAAAATTCACTTTTTTGTTGTGTTTTAATCTGTTATGTGCCAACAAACGATGTATGTGAACCCTATTCTTAAGTGCCATTTACATGAGCACAAAGTGTTTGTGTTCATGAACAGTGAACATCAACAGTTATAATAATTTATGTACAATTATACAGCTCAATTTCATTATTACAGCAATTCCTAAAGAAAATAATAATTAGAGTAAGCACATTAAAAAGCTAGGACAGTATATATGTGATTTCTTAAAATTATAATAACATTATTTCATGACCACTTTATTAATTTGTTAGTGCCAAGATGCTTTTAGGAAACTGATTATATAGCAATAAATATAAATAAGGCAGAAAACAATAAATAACTTCCCAAAAAAGAAAATGTAGTGTCTTAAATGCACAACATGCTGCTAAGTTAAATGAAGAATTGAGGTTTGTGAGGTGTGCCCACTTCATGATTGCAGACCCTTGTTTCCCAGCAGTGAAATTCAGCATCAGTTCATTCTTACAATTACACAAGCATACATGTCTTCATAAGATATCAGTGACACAGTTGAACCGCCATCTCAGATGTGGCTTTTTTCCTTTCATGATATGTCTCATAACCAGCAACCTATCTTTGTGGTTTCCCAATTTTAAACAGTTGCCAAATTAAAATCTGAGTAGGCAGTACAAACAGAGCCAAAAACTCCCTTATGACATTTCACATAGTATGATGCATGCATTGACAAGGGATGTAAATAGTATTACTTAAGAGGTCAGCCAACGACACAGCATTGTCACCCTTCACATGTAAACAAACCAAGCAGGGAATGTTTAGTTCATATTACAGCTGCAGTTCTCAGTCCAGATCCTCTGGAGCCACATTACTGCTGGCCGTCTACTAGGTAGTTAATTGCATTTACCAGGTGTAAAATGACTCCCTGATTAGAAAGCTGGAATGCAAATCAGGCCCCAATGCCCAGGACTGAGAGCCACTGAAACAGAGTTGTTATAGATACACTGTATGAACAATACAAGCTCTGGGTAAGTACGCTAAGCAGGGGAGAGAGATGGAGAGACCTGGGACATGATAGTGGGGGAAGGAAGATAACTGATTGAAACAGAGGACAGAAACAAAAAGAGCTACTGAGTTTGCATGCAGTAGAGTGGGTTCCTGGGGGATAGAGGTAGGGAAAGATATAGGGAGAGATCGGGAATAAGTAGTGGATAGATGGAAAAAAGCAGAAAAAAGGGTGAAGAAAGAAATAAGGACAGAAAGATAAGAAACAGAAAAAAAGAACAGAAGAAAAAAGGGGGATAAGAAAGAGGAAATAGTGTGCAAGTAAAGCAGACTGGAGGGAGAATTGTAGTTTCCACCAGTGGGCTCATAACTGTCTTCCTTCAGTCTATTCTTCACCTCTACCAGGTCCTTGCCTCATGAGTTGTACATTACAACACCACCACCACAGCCAGGTGCTGTTTAAAGACAAACAAGGTCAACAACTTCTCCAAAATCTAACATTTTCTATAGATGCTGGGAGCGTTGAACTTCTGGCCTGTACTTAGCAGCAGCGCAGGCTCCCACCTTATGGTTGACATTATGTTTACCCCAAAGCCTATGTGGGAAAAAAGGGCTGTTCCACAGTCTATTCAGTTCAACAGGGTAAATACATTCAACAGTGCAGATTGAAGAGATTGTTATGCAGTCCAGTTGTTAACAGATCTAAAAAATGTGAGAGGGGGGGGGTTCTCTCACTTATCAAATTGTTACCAAGTTTTGTCCCAAAAGTGTGAAAAATGTTATACAACTCAGCAGATCATGGCAGTTACAATATATGTAAATCTCAAAAGGTATGAGTCCTACTATCCAAAAACAACATAACTGCTAGCCTTATTATACCAAATGCCATCTTGTTCGGTCCGTTTTTCAAAAGATAACGACACATCGGAGATTATAGGGATAAAAGAAGGCTAGGCTACAAGGACTGGGTATCAGTGCAAAACTCAGTGCTAATGCTTTTCCAAATAGAAAATATTTTCTGTTTCGTTCTTTTCATTATTTGATCAAGTAAACAACTTTCTGTACAGTATTTGTTCTATCACATGCTTCCCTAGACAGAATCAGACTTTACTCAATTGATGCCTCAGTAAAACTGTGTCAGTTAACTGGAATGCCATTATTTTAAACATGTTTCCTTTTGAATCCTTAAAATGGATATTGATTTTGTCATTTAGCAAAGCACTAGTAGGTATCTCTGTTCAATACCCAGCTCTAAAGAAGATTTGAAGGGCTTCATTCCAAAACCTTATACTTTTTTTTTTTTTTGACATTTTAGAAAAAAATACATAATACTGGTTGTGCCAAATCTTAAATCTTGTTCTGCACGATCTTATTGTCTGATGTGTTTTGATTTTTTTTAGCAGAAGGTTTAGTAGAGCTAGTTACTATTAAGTGTAATTTTGTCATTATAATTGCCAAATTATTCAAATGGCAGATATCTAATTTTAGAATGAAACTCTTCATTTCTGTACTGTACTAATCTAACATTGCATGATACACATGGACTCTTGTATATAATGTGGCTAATATTGCAATATTGTATTTCTATAAAATAGTGGTCCAGTATTAATCAAAAAGTACTTATATTATTTACTTTTTGTTTTTTTAAAACACTCAACAGGCTCATGTCTTAGAGGTTTTGGTATGTTTAATTCTCTTCTTGAAACACTGAGGTGAGAGTTGATACTGAAACATTATTAAAAGACTCTGAAAGTCACCCAGATCCCGCTTTTGTTACAGTACAAAATGCTCACCTGTATTCTCTTTAAATTGTAAAAAGCATGCAGTAAAAGGGTTGTGGATGTGGATGTTCATTTAAACATTTGTCTTTTCATCTGGACTTCTGTCAGCGGACCTCAAGGAATGAGGAGTTGATCTGATGTAGGATTTGGCAATGTGAGAATATATCCTTACCAGCTCAGCTTATGGTCAGTCCCATAGTTCAATAAGCAGCACATGGTTTAACTTTTAAAAATGGTCAAATACATAGATAAAAAATCTTTAACAACACAAATACATATCTCATCACTGTGTTTAGGTTAACGCCCTGTTATTTGTGCAGATTGTGAGGCTGAGATATCACAGATGAAGTCTCTGTGTGAGAGTGCGTATCTAAGTGTGTGTGACTAGGTCTGTGTATGTGTGCATGGATAGCAGGTTGTATCTCTATGCACTTTGTGTGTCTGTGGGCGTAAGCACATCTAAACTGTCAGCATGACAAAACGTGGGAGTTCTGATAGACGGGTGAGTGCCTTTTTCATACTCACAGCCTTGCATATGAGTGTGTTTAGGCGAGCAAATCTTAGAACAAAATGTCAGCAAAGGGTTGGTCTGGATTGTAAAGAGGGACAAGGGTGATTGTTAGCGCGTGTGGTTATTAATTCAGGGGGAATTGGGACAATGGATCACAAGCAACTTGAACCAAAGGAGCAGCAGTTTTTCTATGAGGTCACACATAGAGTCGCTCAAGTCAATATGAATGGTGTAAATGTTTGTGTGCCCTCAACTGTCTCTCTGCGTCAGAGCTTGCAGTTCGGCAGTCTGTAGGGAATGTTGGAGGAAGACATTTTTACGACTGTAGCTATGCAGAGACAGAGGGCCTCGAGGTGGTTGTCCTAAACGACCTGTAAACGTGGAGGAGGAGGAGGAAGATGAGGATGGAAAAGGAGGTGGTGAGGCTTGGATGGATGATGAGATACTTGGGGAGGGACTCCCTCTGCTTGCAAGACTGTGGAGACTTGAGGAGGCGCTAGCCCCGACTGCTCGAGGGATATGGCTTGGGGTGGGGTGCTCTCCTCCTCCTCTCCTTGCCCCACCTGACAGACTCACTCCACCTCCTCCTCCTGGAGTTAAGGACTCAGAAGAGGAGGACACCCCCTCTGGCTGCCGGGAGGACAGAGATGGAATTGCGGTGTGATTATCAGCCGCTGAACCAGAGCCTGGGCATTGATTTGGAGTAAGGCCCGGCTGTGAAACTTGAAGCTGGGCTGGAGTGGTAAGTGAGGCTTGGGCTGACACTGCAGAAGTGGAACAGGACAAGTTGGAGGAGCCTGAAGCCAGATTTGGAGCAGGGCCACGGGCTGTGGACTGTGCCAAGATCCCCTGGCAGTAGCGCTCCTCCCTGGCAGTGTGTCGTTCAGAAGCAGGAGGGCGGCCGTGCAGAAGTGGACAGTGGTGGGGGAGGTGCTGGTTACAGAGGTCCCCTCCGAGTGCTGCCCCCAGACCCCGCGCTGCCCTTCGGTCCCTTGAAGCCAGGCTGCTGCTGCTGCCTAGTCCTGACCACCGGCCTGGATGACTGGTCTGAGAGAGAGGAAGACAGAAAAAAAAACACGTTAAAGAGACTTTACCATTTACTCTGCTTTCTGAGTGTGTGTGTGATGTGGAGCTGTTCACTAAACAAGGGGAAAAGAACAAGAGGGAGAGAAAGAGAAAGAGAGAGAGAGAGAGAGAGGAAGACAGACAAACAGGAAGACAGGCAGCATGAGAGAGAGCACTTGAGTGTTCAATATAGATTGTTAATTGGGTGACATTTGGAGAACGATCTCACTGGGCTCCTGCAGCTTGTTCTAATTGTTTCTAAACCAACCGGAACCCTGCTCACTAAAGAACAGACACACACATGCAGAGAAACACACACACCCATACAGAAACAGGACGACGTAGCATGCATGTACGGAGATGTGCACTCAAGGTACTATGCACAAATCCCCACTCACAAAGCAATGGGATCTCACTCTTTCCCTCACACACACACACACACACACACACACACACACACACACACAACGGGGAAGATGGCACATAAAGCTTGATGGCAGAAACGGGAGCCACCTGTTCTCTTTCACACTCCACTGCACCCCTTATGCAACATATCTCATCACTGTCCCCCTTTTCTCTTTCTCTCTCCCTCATACACACACACACACACACACACACACACACACACACACACACACACACACACACACACACAAATCCAAAATCACACTGGGACCAAGTGTGCAATGATCACTAAAGTAGCACAATCTCATCTGACACTGAACCTCATGGGAAGATAAGCTGGCTGTGTGTTTTCTTGTGCTGTGCTTATGTATGAGTATGTGTCTATGTTATTGTATATGTGCACATACTGTATGCAACATGGGTGTCGGCATGCATTTGTGCCTTTATGTGTATGAATGTGATCACGTGTTTGTGCATGCAAATTCATGTTAAAAGTTAAACATAAAAGTAAACGTAATTACTGGGTCGAGGCTGACGACAGAAATTTGGTGTGAGAGGTAGAAATATAATTAGCCAGAACACAGCTTACTGAGTAAGTACAGTATAACAGTGGCAATGCTAAGCCAATTAAACTGTCAACATGAAATCAAATTAAAGAGGGGAAGGGAGAGAGAAAGTGGGGTGATCATAAAAAGAAGCTCTGTGTGTGTTACCAATTATGCTCATTGGACACAGAAATGTTAGCTGTGATGTATAACTGTGTCAAAAGCACTTAAAGATAAAACAAAACCCTGAAATTGGGAGTTAGTTGTTTTGTACTAGAGATACCTAACTGCTGATCCCTCAATAACTCAATAGAACCTACATGTAGTCAGGTTCTTAATCTAATCTTAATCTAAATTATTTCACTTGCCTTCATACCGATATGCGTTGCAGCCATGTAGGATAGTGATGTCGGGGTTGGTGGGAAATCTGACCTCAGGGGGCGAACTCGGAAATTCCAACTTCCCATATCAACTTGAACGCACCATACAACAGCAGATACTGCTGAAATTGCAATAAACGTCACAATTCTCTACGCTGAAGTTGCAAAAACACTCAGTGTTTCCGCAGGTAACGTTTCGCTATCACAGCAAAAAATAAAACAAAAGCAAAATAGTAGTTACTGGATGCTCAGTTCTATGTGTCCGAGAACTGCAAGGAGAGGAAGAGGGAGTGAGACGGTTGGGTTGGGCCGATGGACTATGGCATTGTCCATCGCCGATGGCTGACAGTTGTCAACACAACTATAAAGTGTGTGAAAATGTTATTTTCATGCAGTATAAAGAGAGTAGTACTAACTTTACTATGCAGTTGAAAAATGCTGTCAGTTGTGAAGGTTTCCAGCCCCTGAACACCACCAGACTTTTAATATCTTATTGTGCTATTTCTAACTTTTTTTTCACATTTGTATTAAAGTATGAAAAGGATTCTATGAGGATTTAGCTGTGACTGTGCTGGGCTTTAATTTAGTCTGCGGTATGGAGTACAGGATGGGGTAAATATGATAAGTAAACAATGTCCTGAAAACAGTAGAAAAAACAAGTGAACCGGTTCAACCTTGCTTTGCTCAGTTGTTGATACTGATATTCATGATTAGGAAATAAAACGATTTTCTTTTATCGTCTTACTTTAAAGATAAAGTAGAGGGAATTTCTTGTTGGTTGTTTGTTTTTTTTATCTTTTATGGCTTACACAATCTTGTAAACCAGTTCAAATGCTGACTAGACATACATTACCTTTGTTAAAATCTTAATCTGTCCATGCTGCATGTCGCTGAGGCTTGTATTTCCCAACCTATAGTACACAGGAACAGTTCCTGACATGTTCATTTCATCACTGATATGGCTTTAACAGCCAAACAATCTTTAAAAGCTCAGTCTCTATGTCCTGTCATGTCCTAAAAATAAAAAATAAATAAAATCACACCACAGAGCTCTGCCAAAACATCAAACAGTGTGTCGTTGTCTATACAGCTTACTTAAAGAGCTCGGGGAGTGCATCTCTGCTTTCTAATAGGCTCTAATGGGCGGATAAACACTACATGACTTCTTGCAGATTGCTTGATCTAATTAGGAAGAGTGAGAATTTTCATTCCAGCCAAATTTCCTACATAGGGGTGCTGTGAGAAAACACAAGGGTATTGCCACAGTGTTGAATATCCACTATGGTGGTGCAGGTTTATGTGACACAGCTTAATCAGGGCTGAATCTCTAATCTTATAAAGCATTCTGTGGTGTTTTTCCACCCTCAGATATTTGAGAAAACAACAAAAGGTAAGGCGAGAACAGTTAGATACAAATTGGCAGAAAACTTTGAAAGAAGCAATTACCAGGCACAGTACAAAGAGTTGGTTGTAGAAACATATGCTCTGTATCAAAGGGGCATTGCTGATTCAAGTTTGGAAGAAAGAAAAAAAGAATCAAATACAATAAATCAAATGCAACTAAAAACTGGGGTAAAGCTGGGGCGGCGTATGCAAGTGCATAATAAGGGCAGACAGACAAGAGAAAGAAAAAAGGTCAAGCACAATGAAAGAGAAGACTTAACAAATGCATAAAAAAATGAGAAGATAGGAGATAAAGAATGAGAAACTGGTGAGAAGGTGATTAAACACAAAGATAAAGAAAAATGAGAACAACAATAGAACAGACAGCAAGGCGCAGACCGAAAGAGAGTAGGTCTGATTTACAAACTCAGGTGTCCTTTCTCAAGTACACGCTCTGCGGCAAGCAGGCTGCCTCCTCTTCTGTGACATAACGGCCTGTGTGTGTGCAAACACTCTGGAGTCTCTTTTACACACACAGTCCTAAAAATACACACACACACACACACACACACACACACACACACGTAGACCATAGACCTAGGTAAATCAGAGTGATTTAAGGGGGCCCTCTCCTGCAACCTTAGTTTTTATTGAGCAGTGAAGAACACAGCAATGTGGTAATGGACAAGTTTGCATAAAAGAGCTCCTTAAAACCCTAAAACATCCCTATACAACATTTGCTATTGCCCGTCTTAGTAATTTTTATACTGGGAAATAATAGAGGGTGGCAGATTTATTCCCCCACTTGTCTTCCTCTAAAAGAAACTAAAACAAACTAATTATTGAGAACAGAACAGACTGTAGCAAGGTGTAACACAGGCCCAATGTAAGCAGAGTACTCCTACTGTAACTGCAATCAATCACACACCATGGCTTAGTATCCCTGCACCCACACACCTAATTTTATGGGGCTGAAATGCATTGGACCCCAAGTTTCCAACTCTTCACAGTGACATTGGAGAGGTAAAAGTTTGTAAATGTGAATTCTTTATATTCTTTGACACCCACATACTCTGTGAACAAAGTAATCCTGTGGTTCTTTGAAAGTGTGAAACACCGGGGTGTTCAGTTCGGATACAATAACAATGCAGTACACCCACACAGATGGTTCTCTAAAATCCTATTTAGACTATAATCAAATACATTTTCCAACCGTGGTGTTTGAGCCCAAACCATCCCACCTCTTTCTGTCTACCTTTATCTTAACAGACAGTCTCATTCATATTTGTTGGTAAGGTGCAAAAACCCAGGACACAGACTCCAAAGACAAATAAGTATTCTTAAGTTCTGAGGCAGTAGACTGTCAAGATCATTTGAAGAAGCCTTAAAACAAAAAACTTTCTGAAGCGCTACAAGTGCTGTACAGTAAATTAAAAACTTTCATTTCCTTAGCTCTTGCCTGGACAGTATCATTGAATATTCACAGACAAGGTTTGTACAGCAGAGTCTCCCGCATCGACTGAAGGCACTTTGTGATAAACCTGCAATAAACAATCAAACAAGGGGTGAAACTACAGCCTGAGTCTGGTGCCTCAAGGCCATAATATACCTTTACTTTGAACTTGAAGGTTTTCATCAATACACAACCCCCGTAGGAAGTGAGTCTCTTGTACAGCCTGTAGCAGCATCCTTGCTTTCCCCTCCGTCTCTCCATCTTGACTTTGTCGTAGTCTTCCATCTTCATCTCCCCTCTATTACCTGCCTCGCCTCACTATTTCCCTATACGGCTTTCCCAATTTTCTAACCGCTGTCTCACTCTCCACCTGACCTATCTCTCTGATTTTTATGTGAAATGTAACTTATATTATATTATCTAGAAAGCTGCAACAGATCAGGATTACTGATACCAAAGTAAGAACAGGATAGGACAGGACAAAACAAGTAAATAACGTTAGGGGTCAGAATTAATACAGTGAATTACTAGACTGGGCAGGAAGTGCAGGAAAGGACACAGAAACAAGAATGAGACAAAAGAAGGAACTTCATAGATTTTTTTAAATAATTGCCAAATATGGGGACGGCCTGGTTGTTGAAATGGACATTGTCTTAGTTTTAATGTACATTTAATAGGCTTATATCGTTTGCCGATGTGTGCTTAGTCCTTGTAATTGTCCTTTTACTGAATGCTAACAGGATAAATGCTTTTAACTGTGGGGGCATTTGAACTTTGGAGGTTACCTATATTAACAGTAAAGACAGGTTGATCTCTGACAGCCTGATCAGGACCCTTTACAAAATGAGCTGAATGTGTTGTCCAGGAAGTCCAGCAAGCATAAACAAAGCCACCAAGTCTGCTCCCCTTCTCCGTCTGTCTCAGTGTTCTTTCCTTCCCTTTTTTCCCTCTCCCCCCCCCCCCCCCTTGACCTCCTTTCTTTTCTCATCTTTCACCTTCTCCACCACTCTGTCCTTCCTTTTGTCCCCTTTTCACTCTTTCTTCATTATGTAACTTGGTGCTTAAGAATGCCAGCGGCAAGAAGGGCTGAATAGACCCTGACAGCTGGAGAATTGATGGTACGCTACTGCAGTCTGGAGACCATACAGAGAGAGAGAGAGAGAGAGAGGGAGAGAGGGGGGGGGGGAGTGGGAGTGTGGTGACAGTTAGGGGTTAGAGCTGAGATGATGAAGAGAGATGGAGAGGACCAAAGTTGAGTTTACGTCGCTCCAGCTGTCAATCCAGCCCACACTGCAGCAAACTGCCAACCAGCTGGCTGGATGTGACTTCCTGGACCTTTCTGCTAAATGCACACACTGAGAGGCAGGACACTAATGTGATGCACTGCACAGCTAGTAGGCTCCCAATGCTCCCAATGTTCAATCCTGTCACTGCACTACTGCAAAATTATCGACATTAGGCTGATGTTATATTGAGCAATTGCAGCCAAACACAGTAACCTACTGCAACCCACAAGTACAAACAGGGTTGTGTGTGTGTTTGTAACACGATAAATATTTAGACTTACAATACCTCAGCCAGGGCATCTCCACTGCATATCAATGTGGCTGAAGGCCTGAATACATTACAATGTATTTTGACTGAGTAATCTCCTGCCGATTTCACTGCAAAGAAATTCGGAAAAGAAAACAAACTTATTTACAGCAATAGCCTGGGGGAAAAGTTGCAAATCTTATAACCATACATGAAGCACATAAACCATCACATGCACTCCCACATGTTTAAACACACACTTGGGAGTGGCATGAAGACGCTACTTGAACTGGTAAAGGTTACTGCAGTTACTTAAGGGGCACATTAACCATTGCTGCTAACTTGATGCCTCTGTGATATTCCAGATCTCACAATAGCTTTGATGTTTTGATGTTGGTGCACAAAAACATAATTTTGTCTTTCTTGTCTGGTCCAAAGAATTCAGATTTAAAGCACATAATACACACAGTGCAGCCCTGTCCTCTGCTAAGCACCTGGGGAGAGCCGGATCGGTGTGGCAAATAGTGTATAATCATAATGCAAATTAGTCCACCACGTCCTCTGAACGATTTTTAGTGACTTTTAGAGCAGCCAGTCACCATTGTCCCTTTCAAAGCAACTAGAAATATTGATGCCAACATTAT
Organism: Sander vitreus; assembly: GCF_031162955.1. Taxonomy (NCBI): domain Eukaryota; kingdom Metazoa; phylum Chordata; class Actinopteri; order Perciformes; family Percidae; genus Sander; species Sander vitreus. Next base: position 19,676,237 of record NC_135859.1, on the reverse strand, counting down.
TGACCAAGACACTTATGGACAAGAAGAATTAAGCCAATAATGATTTTAGCCAACTTAACTGTCAACAACAAAACAAAGGAGAAAAGCCAAGTAGTTCTTGTTGCTGACCACCTGGAGGTACTTGATACCATCAAAGACAGCATAAAGGAACACTAGTGGGGCATTTGGAGTTTCAGCAACATTTTAGATTTGTTTTTTTGACTGCTGTTGATACTGTGTGTGTGTCTTACAGGCACACAACTGATTTACAGCTAATTATATGTTGCCTAGCAACAGCAGGATGCCTCTCACTGACGTCTCAGTCAGACCTTGATCACAGCTGCTGGAGGCGGTAGCAACATCGCAGTTCACCTCAGTTTTGAGGGGCCCAAGTGATCACCGCCTAAGACTGGAGTTGCTGAACTCGGGTCTGATCAGGGATTCCTAGTCACTACTTATGATTGTCGATGTTGGAAAGCGTATGGCCCCTGCATGGACTTCAATTCCTCCCAGAGTGAAAAAGGCAGACTGACAAGTATAGAAGCCAGTACCATGCTGTGGCCAGGAGGCCTAATGAGCTTTCTTGAGCAGCTCTGATGGGCATAGCTGCTGAGGTCTGGCATTGCTCATCAACCACCATCCCCAACAGGTCTGTGTGTGCACGAACATACGCATGTGTCTGTGTGTGCGTGTGTGCAATCATGGCAAAACTCATCGACCACCAGCCTGTGCCAATATGCTTGGTGAACATTGCCCAAAACCACAAGTAAGTGGAGGGGGATGAAAAAAGAAAGGTGAGTAAACAAGTAACGATGAGGATAAGAAAATGAGAGAGGATGGGAGAGATGGGAGGCAGAGAGTGAAGTTAAATAAAGGAGAGTAGTGGTAGCAGAGGAAAAAAATAAGAAATGAGAGAAGAAAAAGGTGAAAGTAAGTGGGAGATAAGAGAGAGAGAAATGACAAATAACTAACAAGGAGAGAGCGGGTCAAAGAAATAAAAGGGAGGGGGTGACAAAGGTAACAGTGAGGTAAAACAACAAAGGAAGAGACGAGGAGAAGACAGCAAAAAGACAGTCAGATGGATGAGGGAAACAACGGGGGACAAAGTGAGTGTGAAAGGTGACAGCACAGACCCAAAGTTAGAAAGATAAAAGAGACAGATAATTAGAAAGCTAGAGTAGATGTCGAATGGAAGTAGTAAGTAGTAAGTAAGAGAAACTGTTGGAGTCACTTCAATGGAAAGCTACATGGCAGGGAGGTACATGAACTACTCTAGGAGCAACTAATGTGTCAACAACATCAATTTTAAAGGGTCCCATTGGTATACAAAGAAAGAGGCTTCATTTCCCAATGAAACTCTGCTATAATATCAGTCACAATGTAACCTTTATTCTGACCTTCCCTAAAAGCTCAGCATGTGTACTGTATGCCAACCACTAATGCAACTTCAATTTCTAAAGTGTATATAAATGGTTGTCATGTGCTGCTTCTCATTTTGGCTCAATGGGATTGTCCGCCTGATTTAACGCCTAATTTAAGTCATAGAAACGTAATTATCCAAAAAACAATTACCCATTAAGCTTCAGAAATCTATGTATCCATGTCACCCTGAACATAAAACTGCCTAGTATTGCAATCCAATATTCGACTCAACAGCTGATTCAATTAACAAAAATGGAGAAACATCCCCATATCCATTCTTGGATCCTTAATCTATGTTTAGTTATACAATTTGATATAACCATTTACAATTAAGGATATGCAAAATGCAAAACAGGAGAGAGCTGCCATACAAATTCTGTCTAATCTGCTTTCCTATCCAAAGACATGCAGGTCAGGGAAATTGGAAACTCTACATGGCCTGTAGGTGTGAATGTGTTTGTCTGTCAACGTGTGTTAGCCCCGTGATATATTGGCACCCAGATCAGGTGTAACTGACCTTGCTCTAACCCAGACAATCCACCCCCCCGTGACCCTGCGCAGGTTTAGTGCTTTAGTTAATGAGTAGAGAGATGTTTTACCAGGTATGCTGCAAACAAAAACTCCACCTGATTTGAGCTCCACACTAGCACATGAGGCTAACCCCTCCTTGTGCACTTCAACTGTAACTGGATTGATTACTGCTGCACCTGGCTCCCCCAGGTGTCAACATGGTCCCCACTGGTGCTGTCTAATTATTGAAGAAGCTGTGATCTATCCTCAGCATTACTCTCTGCCTAATATGTTCCTGTCACTACTGCTCACAGCGTTTCTATTCCTCTAGATTAATGTACTGCTCCATCAGTGCTAACCTTCCACTCATACTACATTTCAGGAATGTCACCAGTGTTCACTTAATACCTTAAACTGACGCTACAACTTCTATCCTAACCTTACATTGTGTAAACAGTATTGTTTATGGAGGGTTATCCTCACAATAAGGAACTCTGGCCACACCAAGAGTTGGACTCTTGTCAGTGTACATTCCCTTGGCTTGACGTTCCTTGTTTAGCTGAGATCTGGCAGTATACCTGGGATTATTCCACATTAATCAGGCTACCACTGTTGGCTGGCTTCTCCTTCTTCCACCAGTCTCACCCTCTAGGCTGCGGGGGCGAGAAAGCTGTCCTGTCCCACTCTATGCCCAAGGCTTCCACTGTAACCCCTAAATTGCCTGCTGCATGCCCATTTATCATTGACTTTTGCATACCTGAACATTTTATTCCACTTCTCTGTAACTTCTCTAAACTTTTAAACCCTGGCTATTCCATGCCTCTCCATCTGTTATCTGTGGTCTAAATCTAAACATGTTATTTTATTTAGACTCACTGTCACCATCCAAAAATGCACTCTCATCTTTCCAGTTCCACATAAGAAAATTCTCAAGGACCGCAACTTTGTAACAGTTGTTGGTTACTGCTAAATATGTCTGCAGTTCATATGGATGCCTCAACAAATTAAGATTGTTATTGAACACTTGTTTAATAAATATTAATGGTTGAGATAATAAAACTGAAGAATTTGTTTGTCATGCATTTATTTATTTCAACACTGCATGCTTACAATATCTTAGTATTTTAAATTAGCAATTAATCACAGCCCATAACTGTGATTAACTTGATTACATTTTTTTAATTGATTGACAGCACTAATATATATAGTTTATATAAAATAGGCCAAGTGTTTAAAGTTATAGTTGCTTTCAAATGTCCAAAATGCCTCTGACAACAGGCTCATTGGGATGCTGATATTTGAGAAGAAGTAAGTAAAGGGATTGTTTTCTTATTAATTTACTTGCTAGTTTTCATGTGATCAACAATAAGATGTTGTGGCCAAACAAATATGAGTCTAAGGCTGCGTTCACACAGCCCTCGTCGGCCGTCCGACGGTCCGGCAAAAACGCAGGTCTTTCCATTCATTTTGAATGGGGGTAGTGCGTTGAGACTGCGGCGGGGGTTGCCGCAGGGGGGGACACTCAAAAAAATGCAGCGGGCCTGCAGCGAAAAGTTGAGACTGACTCAACTTTTGGAGAAACGCAACCCAACGTCACACTGCGGAGGCCAATCATGTAACCGGCGATCACTGCCTTTATCACTGCCAGAAGAAAGTTTTAAAACACTATGAGGGTCAAAAATGAAACACAAGCACTGAACTGCCCGGGAGTTTGTGTAATAGCTGAATGTTTCCTGCGACAACAAAGCACTCGCTATGTTTCGCTCGTCTCTTTTCTTTCTCTCCTGTGAAATAAGCTGCCTTCAAGTGCGGTCGGAAACGTCAAAATCTATAAACCATCTGATGGAAAACAGTAATTGTGAAATTAAAAAAAAGTCTACTTGTGCTTTGTTGGGGGGGTTAAGAACACTGTATTCCCAAAGATGTGTACATCTAGATGTACATGATGTTTTCTGTTTGTGTGTGTGTGTGTGTGTGTGTGTGTGTGTGTGTGTGTGTGTGTGTGTGTGTGTGTGTTTGAAATAGCAGTGTGGTTTGTGACACAGTGGTGAGCACTGATGGAGCATGAAGCTGATGGGAGCCAAAAGTATTTTTCTCGGTCTGTGTTACTGATTACAAATATTCATACACCCCCATGCAATTATGTGCTCATATTGCAGCAAGTACACACACATGCATGCTTGTTTAATTGCCTGCCTTATTACGAAAGCATATATACACACACACACACACACACACACACACACACACACACACACACACACACAACTACACTCCTGTCAGTTGGCACAGCTGATAAGCTGCTTTCCCAGTTACTCATATTGTTCTGTGTGACAGCCCAGGAGAGCTGCGGGAGAAAAACTGAAATTAAAAAATGAAGGATGAAGAGCAAAGTACTAAAATAAATACATAGATTTCCCTTCAGATATCTGGGAGGCCTGATGATAATGTTGCAGCTGCCACCTGTGTCATCACACTGAAAACGACTGACTGCCCTGCTGCACCTACACTCCACTCAACAAGACAGAGAGAAGAAGGAGGGAGATGGAGAGATAACGTTCTCCCACGATACATTTTGGCAAAATATTTAACACCAGCTGCTCTGGTGGATCCACTTAGTGGTCAAGAGTAAAATGGTGACATTTATAAAAACGGGAAAATGTGTTTGATTGTAGAGAAACCCTACATTTCCCTATTCTTTTTTCCTGATGTGCTGAATGGCGAAGTTATTTTGCTTTACCGGCAGTTTACATAATCACCCAATGTCTGTGAAATACATCTGTTTCCTATAAAAACATTTAGTATTTTTTGACATCTATGTAGCATACAAGTGAACAGGCTAGTTTTGGTTTCCATTTGCAATGAGCTATCAGAAAATCACCATACAGGAGGGCTATAAGTTACGTGGAGCTGCCACAAAAGAGTTGCCAAGGAGAAAATATATGAAACTGGAGCTTTATTTCCAATAGCAGCCTAAATGTAACATCAAGATATACAGATGAACATTTTGCTAAGAAGCTAATTTTTGTTGTTCATATGATCCTCAACACCTCAGTCAATGGCTTCATAGTATGCCCTATTTTTGTGCTTGTTCAGATCAACACCACAACAAACTGGTTCTTTAAATGTTTTTTGGTGACCTCCAAAACAAAACATTGGTTTCCTCTTGGGTGAACTTGGCCTGGATTCTCCTCTCCATTATACATCGCTCAGTGTGCCATGACGTGGAACACACTGCTTTTAAAGAAACTAAGATTAGCTGATTTGATTGGCTATGACTGTTGCCAACAACACACCTACAATTAATTCTTCCTAATTTAACCCATTTCACATATGTGCCCCCGCTGTGCCTCTGCTGCATCTGCACCTTGGGTCATGAAATTACCAAGTACCTGTTTGTCACAGCTAAGTAAGCATGTCCTGTGAGCTCACATTGTGGGCTTGTGAGACAGCACGACCCTGCACCTTGATTCACAAAACAAACATGCCCCACTTGGTCAGTTACCTCCAGACAAGTGAATATTTGTACAGGCAATAAATACATTTTATAGAGACAATTTTTTCAATGAAAACTAGTCAAAGTGAGGTCTTTGGAGATCAACAGTTATAGGGACATTCTTGTAAGACACGTTGCTATTGAACCTTTTAAATATCATCTTTCAGTGTTGTAACAATAATGAAATTCTTTTCACCTTCATTGAAATGTGGCAGCAAAAACAGTATCTGCGTAGGTACCACTAGAGGAAAGGAGATGTTTGGATAGAGAAATATAGGGAATCCAGTTCAGAATCGCTTATTAAATCTGAATCCTTTAAATTCCTTTATCAAATCTTTTTAGGTAGTTCGTTTTGTGGGGAATTAAGACATCTCTGAGGTACAAGTACATTCAATAACCCTGCTCTGTGACATAAATTAACCCTGTCCTGACTCATCTTCCTTTTTCTGCAAGGGGAAACTGTGTTTGGTCCTCCTTGATGGGCTGTGTTACAGCTTCAGAAGCTGTAGAAGTGGTGGCCGGGTTGGCTCAGTGGTAGAGCAGGCGCACATGTACTGAGAGGTTTATGCCTTGACGCAGAGGTCCAGGGTTCGAAGACGATTTCCTGCATGTCTTCCCCCTCTCTCTCCCCTTTCTCACCTAGCTGTACTGTCAAATTAAAGGCGGAAAAGCCCAAAATAATCTTAAGGAAAGAAGCTAAAGTAAAAACAACACTGTGGAAATAAAATGCACTTAATGTTAGCTGAAGGCGAGATTGCTGTTGCACCGCTACAGGACACAGAATCTAATATGGGGTAACAATGGTGGTAGGCTGAGGCTGAGCATTGTCTTTCTCAAGTTATCAACAATGCCACAACTTCCTACTTTAACAATGTGTGAGGGAGTCCATCAGGTTCAGTCAGTTTTGTAAACAACTGTGTGCGCTGAGTTATAACGTTTGTATACGCTGCCAGTTTTCTTTGGATCCAAAATGGAACTGGCTATATGAGCCCACCCGAGGTGAATTGTCACTTGGTCTCTTTGATATACTCATTGATTTTATCAGGAATTATTACACCATCATATTTTTAGATGAGAACTAAGTTACTGAAAATAATTTTACTGTGCTTGCAATAGAACAAGCATGCCTAATTGAAATATTGGAAACATGTATTGATGAATGGTAGTTAAACAATGTGTAATTGTCTGAGCATATGAAACACAATGATCAATCTAACTAGTTTGACTGATCTGTACACAGTCTACACACAGGTTTGAAGTCCATTAGTGGATGCTTGTCAAACAGTTGACTTTAAGGGACAGTATGCTACTATTTCACATTCTTTTGATTTGTGTGGGTGGAAATGCATACAAAAATGATCCCTCATTATTTGGTCAGTCGATCACATTATGGGTGTAAATAGAAATGCCAAAGCACATAAAGCAACAGACAGGTGATGCAGCTGTGCAGTCATCTGTTGTTGCTTCAGATTATGCTTTACCAGGATGTCTCAATTTACTAAATTAGTGTTTACACAGTTTGTCTTTCCATACATATTTCCCTCCCTTAATTACAAGGAGAAGGGGACAATTAACACCTTATAAGTTTGGCAAAGACCACAGGGGGTTTATTATTATGAACTTAACACAAAATCCCACAAACAGTACACACATAGACCTCTCCATGACTCTTTGATTGTTTAAGATAGATGCTAGAGTGGCATACTGTGTCAGACTATCTAGAGCAGCCAAAAACTGGCACACAACCAAAAATTGATTCACTAAAGGCAGAAAGAATGCGGCCCAGTATCATCAGCATAACTTATTAAATGCTATCTTTTTGAGCAAAGATTCATGGTAGCATTTTGTGTCTATAAACACAAGCGCTACTGTGATAAGCTGAGCAGAATTGCCGCTGTAAAGCTCCTGGAAAGAATCCAGAACGACATAATTTTTCCAAATGAGAAACATTTTCCACATGAGGTTGGACACAGAAAATGAGTTTGCAAAAGTTATTTTGTTCTAATTATGTTTTAATGAACTATTTTTGTTCTGAATAATTGAATCTTTTCTCATATAAAAGCCACAGAGATCATTAGCCTACATTCTACATTGTCATTGTTTCTGCACTGTGTCCCATTTTTAGCCTTGTTATCGGCAGATACATTAAAAGGCCGTATTTTAATCACTGCTTATAGCACAGACCAACCAACCTCACCAGAAGATTATCTGCAGAGAGCCACAGTACAGCAGCTACAAGTACTGTACAAATATGAGCTAAACAAGAGCTGAATATTTTTTTTCATTACCTGGAAGACACAAATCGTGCTCTATTCATCCAAATGTGAAAATAGCAAAAATAACTTATTATTTTTTACTTATTATCTGCTGTGTCAAAATGAGTCAATCCCACTTGGTTCAGAAATATAACACAACCTTATCTGAGCAAAAATCAGGCAGTCAGAATATCGTATTTAATAAATCTGTGTGATGCTGACAAAAAATCATGACCTAGTTGATTAATCGATTAATGAAACGTGCAATTTAATATGTACAATAAATTACAATTCATGTTATTATACTGGAAGCTAAATATCGTTATCGAAACCCTTAAAGGGACATGTCAGCATGTACAAAGAGAGAGGAGGGTGAAAGGACTGAGAGAAGGAAATGATCTCTGTCCTTCATGGCTCCTTGGGGTGGCTCTGTCAACTGTCACTCCTGGTATGCATGGTGAACATGCTACATATGCAGGTTTGTGTGTGTGGCTGTATGTGTGTTATCAGTGGGCGCAGACAGTGTCATGTCTCATATCTCTGAGTACCTGAGGGCCTTGAGAGTGTCTGTCTCTCTTCCTACTTATTAAACACCAGGAGAAACAGCAGCAAAGACAACACAGAATAAGGAAAGAAGCAAAGGGAAAACACAAAGAGAGGACCATAAAGGATATGAAAGAGAATAGGTTTATGTGCATACAACAGTATTGATGTGAGAGAAAGAATTTGAAAAGAATGTTAAGACAAAGACGGAAAGATTCATTCTATGATTAATTATCCTCATTGTAGCCCTGAAAAGTGCTGAGGAAAGAAAACTGTGGGAACTGGAGGAATACACTGACTCACATATACAATCAAGCAGAGCCACAAAGGTTGTTTTTTTTCCGCAAGTTTGAGCAGCAGCGTTTATGAAACTACATTAAAGTTCTGAGGATGGGGCCAGAATAACAGAAAAATCACAGCTAACATTCCAGCTGAGGTCAACCGCCCTTCAGCTTATGAGGTTATTAAATACAGTCCATCTGTATACACTTTTGCTTTGCAAGTATTGTTATCTTTCATGAAAACAAACTAGACACATTTGATTTTGCGAGACTGCTATGAGGTTTAAACATTTTTTGTAAAAGGTGGTATGTGAAGGCATAAATAGCCGCTAGCACAGAAAAACTATTTCCCACACTCACAACTCCCTTTAAATAGACATACACACTTCTCTGACAGATAATGTGAGTGCCCTTCCAGCTGACTATTCTTGTTTGTACAATTTAATAAAAACTGTTCCATCATGTAGGATCACGGGAAATATACATATTTGAATAGTTAGATGAAAAGTCCACAAAGAAATACTTGCTTTTACACAGTTTTTTGTTTAGATTAAACAAACAAGCTATATTGCGGTAATTTTTGATCTTTAGAGGTGCTGGAAGAAAGGTTTTGTTACCTTTGGACAGAGCCAGGCTAGCTGTTCACACCTGTTCCGTCTTTGTGCTAAGCTAACCGGCTGCTGGCGGCAGTGATGGAGTACTCGAGTCCTGGACTCAGATCCGATTCAAGGAATTCATGAAAAGAGACTCAGACGTTGGATGAAGTTTCTGACTGAATAGGTTATAAAAATGTTATATAAGATGTTACACTTTTTCTGTTTCGGGCTCCAAGACCGGCCGGGAAGCAGCTGGGGAGACGTTCCATCCAGGGCTGATGTTCTTTTGGGGGTAACACCTTTTACTTCACCCACAGTGTTAACAAAAGATGAAACCAACCATGTCTTGAGAAGCTTCTTGTTTATTGTTAACTGTTAACTCACTTTACATCGTCTTTGGGATCTCTTTTTTCTCTCGCTTTTTCCTCACAGCCACAAATATGCTTCTCAGTCGGACACTGCTACCGCTCGCTCTGCTTGCTTGACAACACACACTGACGTCACTCACTTAACGCTGCAGTCTCGCTCTTACTTTCACTACTCTCATAACAAAGGAATTTATATTGATATATGCAACTGTAGGGCATGATTTGCGGGCTCCCTACTACATGTTCACATTTGGAAAATGCAGAGAGATGCGCCCCGGATCGTGAAGTTCGCCTACACAGATTTTACATCAATGCTGGAAAGAGCACCGCTAAATGTTGTTTAGAAAAAAGGCAGTAAATAAACTCCCTTTGCAATCGTGACAGTGGTGTCATTTTTGTTTAATGTAGAGCCTCTTTTATTAGTATATCAGCTCTTTAAAGGTGCCAGAGTGGAAAAATGTAGGCAGTCGTGGAATTCAACACAGACTCAACCTTGATGACTCAACTTGGACTCAAACACTGGGGACTCGAGACTTGACTCGGACTCAAACTCAGGTAATGGTGACTCAAATCGGACTCTTCTTTGGTGACTCGGACTTGAACACTGGGGACTCGAGACTCGACTCGGCTTCGACAGTTGGTGACTCGACTACAACACTGGCTGGCGGTAGCTTCATATTTAGCATAGAAACATAAAAGTTTGCTTCCCAAAATGTCAAACTAGTTCTATGACTCTAACTTCTATAACTTCTTCTAAATATGAATGACATTCATATGAACATAGACTGAAATGAAACAAACACATCAGCTGAATAAGATACTATATGCAAACTTTCTCTTGGACATCATGAGACCAACAGAAAGAAAGAAACCGTTCAAAACCACAAATGTGTGTGTGTTTGTGTGTCAGTGTGTGTCAGGTGATGCCTTGCTCAGAGGGGGGGCATGAGACACCCAGACAATTTAAGGTTTCATGCTGGTACTGAATATTCAATTGCAATATTTGTCAGTGAAATATTCAATTTGATGTGTGTGTGTGTGTGTGTGTGTGTGTGTGTGTGTGTGTGTGTGTGTGTATATCTTATTAGTTTGCCTCTTGGCCATCCGGAATGTGCAGATTCCAAAAGAACAGCTCATTAATATTCATATGAGTTTTTGCTTTCATTAATGTTGCAGCAAATTGTCTCAGATCAAACACAGCTTGTATCTGTGTCCACACTAGTGTATGTCACAGACAGAAAGAGAGGGGGATATCAGAGGGGGATAGAGATGGAGAGAACAAAGAGAGGGAAAGAGCTGCTACAGATGGTCCTATGTACCAGCAGATGAAAAGGAGACTTTGAAAAAAGACGGAAAAAGATCATACAGATGAGGGGAGAAGGAGAGAAAAAAAGGAGGTGGTCAAGAAAAGGAAGAGAGAAGAAAATAAAAGAGAGGAAGAGAGACTGAGTAGGAAGAGGAGGAAGAGAGGAAAAGAGAGTTAAGTTCTAAAGGTATCTGTCCTACTTTGGTTTGACTAATGAACCCAAAGTGTCCTGAATCTGTCCTGATTCACCGGAGGCCCAGTTAGACCACCCTGCGCTGAGTGTGTCTGTGTTTCCTCTTAAATGTGTGTAAGCATGTCAGACATCTTGATGTGCGCTTTTTAAAAGTTGTGTGTATGTGATCTCAATGCCCTGCATGTGTTTAATGAACCACTGTCCCTTCTAGTCATCTGGCTTCATACCAACATGTGGCACACACACACACTCATACACATAGCAGGTCCATGTATCATTTGACATCAAATTGTTGTATGACCTGCAAGGGTAAATTAATGCCTGGGGTGCTACACACACACACACACACACACACACACACACACACACACACACACACACACACACACACACACACACACACACACACACAATTTGCAGCAAAAATAGCAGGGTCATCCAATGTCCAGGGAAAGAAGACACAGCACAAGTAATGACTAAAGGGTCTTGTTGCATAATAGGGATAATACAACCACAACTGCCAGCTTCAAAATCTCACTTCAGCGTTTATGTGTCTGCATGTCCTTTAAATAAACAATCTCCAGCGCCTTGACATGTTTCTGCATGTGTGTGTGTGTGTTCATGCTTCCTAATCTCTATCCTCTTGGCACCCCATGCATGATTAACCATGTTCAATGGGGACAACTATGAGTTTATGAGAGTCATGTAAATGGCTTCCATGTGCTAGATGGGGATATATAGCTCAGAGAAAGAATGAACTGCTGCATCTCATGTTTGAAGATGCCAAACTACGATCAGCAGAAGAAACTAACGGAACTGGCCTAATTTTCAAAGTTTATACAGTGAATAAAGTCAACATAATGAATACACATTATCTTTGACAAGATTTCTACCTATTTTGTTTTGACTCTGGTCCTTGGTTATTAAGAAAACGGGTCAATTCTGTGTATGATTTGTAGAAAATGGGTTTTGTGACAGTGTTGAAAAGGAAGTTTGATTACAGAAAAATACATAAAAAAAAACAAAAAATACAGTGTATGCTCTGTGACATCTACTCTACAAAAAAAGAATGCTTACTTCTTGGTTTAATCAGGAAAATGTCTGGAGCGAAGAGGTTTGTTTTATTGCATGATAATATAAATAAAATTACTTTAATTAATTAATTAAATCGATGGCTATCATTTTTTATAATGAATTTCATTGTGTACCCATTGCAATTTCCCACACATTACAGGTAGAGATAGATCAGCTGACATACAGTATCTCACAAAAGTGAGTACACCCCTCACATTTTAGTAAATATTTCATTATATCTTTTAATGGGACAACACTGAAGAAATTACACTTGAATTAATTACCAATACCATTACTCAATTTGCATTGAGAGATGACTTTATGGAAAGTAACTCATGCTTACTTTGGTAAGGTAGAAAGACAAACAGGATAGTGAGACGGAAATGGATTGTGTGTGTGTGTGTGTGTGTGTGTGTGTGTGTGTGTGTGTGTGTGTGTGTGTGTGTGTGCATGTTTAAGTGAGATAGATGGAATGATGACTGACATGAATAACTGACAAAAAGGGTTGTGATGTAGCAAAATGGAGCATGTTGTCATGGTAACTGAGATTTTTTTTATATTTAAAGGTCTTTCAATTATTTTAGCAATTATTAATAAATCAGATGTTCTCTCAGAAATGTGTGGGTGTATACTGACTGTGTCTGTTTGACATTGCCCTCACTCTCCTATTGGCTTGTTGCACGTACTGCATTAGGGTGTGGAAACTTGCACCATTATTATTTTTCTTAGTAGAAAGAGTTTGGTGACCACACATAATTTCCACTATTGCTCCACTCTCAACTTGAACAGAGGTTAGCCCGAATAAGGAAATAATTATGCAATTATTCATCTTGGCTTTTATTTGTTCTTAATTTAGATTCATTTGTACATATTTGTTTTCACCACAATAAATAATCTTTTTTTTTTTTTAAATCAGTGTCAAAAAAGCCTAATTACTTCTTCTGTGATTCAGTTTTGTAAACATTAACTCCCAGAAAAGTCCAAAGGGGATGAATACTTTTTATAGGCATTGCCTGTGTGTGTGCGTACAAGTGCTTGAGAGGTTCTGCAGGCTTAGATGAAAGGCCCTTTGCTTTTGAAGAGAGGCCCACATCAGAGCTCTACACTGCTCTACATACGGCTTGAAATCACAATCCTTTTTTTGTGTCATTTAAAAATGCATTTTGAAACTTGAATTTATTTTATTTATTTGTATTCTTTTTTTAGAGTAACAGTACATGGTGTTTCATTGTTTTTGCCACACGTTGCCTCTGTCTCTATATTTTGTGTTTGGTTTTCTCATTATTCTTGTTTCTGTTGTAGTCAGGTCTATTAAGACAAGTAACAGATTTTATATTGCCCTATAGAGTTGTAAGAAATCGACTAACTATTCATATAATTATCCTCTTCATTCTACTCTACCACACAGAAATCCCCAGGAGTTACATTCGATAGTTTTGTAAAAATTAGAAGTGGGAAACAAAAATTATATTTCCTTACTTCACTCTTATGGCAAGCAGCTAAATAAATCTAGCAAATAGCACAATGAGGCTTTGGAGCAACATCAAATAGCATGTTGATGGAAAACAGAAAACATTTAAGAGCCTCTTACACAAGTTACAGCAATCAGTAATTTATCACTGTAAAGCTGCACATGTGCACACCCATACAATCAAATTCACATGGGGACACACACTCACACACAATACACCATGTTCCAAGCTATTAAAAAAGCAATTAGCTCTAGCTTCATCTTTGAGAATCTGAGAAAAAGCCATGGGATGAATAACATATTGACATAGATACAGAAGTATGAAGGACGCAAAAGACAGAGGAGTAGATATAGGCTCTGTGCATTAGAATTCATTAGCATGTGCTGTCATGTCTGTGTATAATAGAAAGAGGGAGAGAGATGATTATAACAGGTGTGCTCGAGTTGGTGGAAATAACTGGTGGGATGCCAGCAGAGGGAATACATTAGATGCAAAACATATATTTAATCCACATGAAAAATACAGCTCTCAGACACAGAAGAAGACAATTTGTCTGTTATTGCTAAAACCAGCTAAAGCCAGTTTCCCTCCAGCCTTTTGTATTCAAAAAGGAAATATAAAGTTTTCCTACTGAGTGCTGCTCGCTCTGTTAATTACTGTAGAGTTAACATTTCTTTCCTATTGTTACACTCAATTGCCCAAAGTACAATCGGGATATGCTTACATTTTTAAAGTTTGCATCATTAAATTAAATTATTTGAAAATGTAGCCAATTTCCGTTGATCAGGAAAACCTAAATAAGATATCATTTTTCAAATAGTGTATTATATACAGTATCTCACAAAAGTGAGTACACCCCTCACATTTTAGTAAATATTTCATTATATCTTTTAATGGGACAACACTGAAGAAATTACACTTTGCTACAATGTAAAGTATTAAGTGTACGGCTTGTATAACAGTGTAAATGTGCTGTCCCCTCAAAATAACTCAACACACAGCCATTAATGTCTAAACCGCTGGCAACAAAAGTGAGTACACCCCTATGTTAAATTCCCATAGAGGCAGGCAGATTTTTATTTTTAAAGGCCAGTTATTTCTTGGATCCAGGACACTATGCATCCTGATAAAGTTCCCTTGGCCTTTGGAATTAAAATAGCCCCACATCAGGATGAGGAGTGAATGACTACCAGACCGGCTGCTTTAACTGTTTTAAAACATGCCTCGGATAGTTTTAAGGCTAAATATAATGCTAACCGACATATTGATGCACAGTAACACACTTTGATGCATATACATATGTGCACATATTTAAAACACCCCTTGAAGCAAGAACTTCCTGATCAAGCCTTTTTGTCTTGATCATGATCCAAGTAATTAAATATTGAGTAACTGCTGATTCACGTCTTGAGCAGATCTTTTCCTACATAATACAGCTACACAGGGTCGACACTGATATGAGATATGACAGCTGAATAGTTCAGCATTAAGAAAATGCAGCTTACTGTACATCACAGCTTGACTTTAATGGTTTTTGGCAGTTTCCAAAAGTGTATGTTATCTGTACTGACAAAGGTTTCAGTCAAGAACTGGAAAGGAAAGGTTTGGATAGGTTTTGGACAGTCTCATTTCAGACCCAGCATGAACAAATGTCGCACAAAGCATACTTTTAGGCCAATAGCAGTCCGTCAGAGGCGGTAAAAATGCAAAATAACGTAGTTGCTGAGGCCTGGTTCTGCTCACTCAACCTCACGATCGTGCTAACTATTTATTTATTTGTGCTATTTAGTCAACTCACTTCTTCACAAATGTGTAATACAGCTGACAGCAATCAACGAAAACATGCCATTACCGTTACTGTTATGAGCTAAAATCTCCATGACACAGAGATGAATGGATTCAGGCAACTTCCATTCTTGCTTATTCCTATTTTGTCAGAACGGCACTCTCCAAGGTGCTGATCTGAGGGAGCTATCCTGGGCGCCTATCTCTAAGTCTTTTCTAACCAACTGCTGACTGTAGCCTGTATTCATTTAAACTTGGGGAACAGAGATTTTATAAACTAAACTCTAAACATTATTTATGATGCACACATACTCGTTATACTCAGCATAACAAAGAGTCTGCCACCCAAAATAAATAAAAAATGCATTTATAGCTCAAAGGTGGGCTTGCTGTATCCATCTTTAATTTTGGGGCAGAAAAAAATCTGATGTAAATGATGAGCATATGCAAATACATTTTTAAAAGGTCAGCTATCTGGGAGTGGAGTCATGTTTTTTTTGTTTTTTTAACTAAGACTATCATTGTTGATCTGACCTTTAAATAGTTTTTCCTCTATTATCGAATAATGAAAAACTCATTAAAACTGTTGAAGCCCATTTAGTAGAGAGCTTAATTATCTTACCACAGCAGCCAATGCAAAGGACTGCACTCATTGCAGTGTATATTGCATCACTTAGAGAAACAAAGCAAGGACATGTACATTGGAAGATAAATCAACAGTTAATACTTTACAGTAAGTGGGGAATCATTAATACTTCCCCATGCCAATACCAAGAAATAATGTAAATGGGTGTACAGTAAAACAGACCCAGGGCTGTAATGTTGCTCTACTGGTGATTATTTTAGGAATTCTGAAGGTGAGATGAAAGGGTCACAGTAGCATAACTATTATATGTTACCAGAACCAGTGTTGCATAGCTGGCTCACTTATCTTACAGAGTTGCACCAATACTACATAATTAATCCATCCACCCACTTAAAGCCTCCCCCCAAAATTGACAGAGAGAAAGAGCTTAAAAATGAGTAAGACAGAATTACTAACAGACCTCATGTGTGAGTGAGAGTGATGCAAAGCCATCAGTTCTTCAACTAGAGCAACCACCTGTTTAAGGATCAGTTATAAACTCAGATTTGTTTACCCCATTCTTAGATTTCTCATGGCTCATTTCGAAGGTTAGGCTATGTAACCACTGTTCCTTTGGTGGCAATTTTACATACTGTACATTATAGCCAACTGACATTATAAAATGAAAGGATATTTTGCTGCCTTGTCATCTTTACAAGTTAATATAGACTGAGCAAAAAATGAAATCATTGAAGTCAGCTACTGCACTACTGCAACATTTAGGGTGAAATGTTTTTCTTGCATGTTAATCAATAAGAGAGCTAGCAGCAAGAACACAGAGCCCCCACAAACCATACACAGCCAGATAGCTTATCAAACAGCCTGAACGCACTAAACTTGTGTACTGTTAGCAGTGTAAAATGTGTGCTATTTTAGAAAAAATAGATTTTTATGCTGCCACCCGATGCAGTAACAGTCCGGTCATTTGTGATCGTTCGTGTGTTGTTCAGTTCATTCAACAGTCAACACAAAATCGCAGGTTTTTGTGAGCTACTTCCATAAACTACGTTTTTCATTAAAAAAAACAAGTAATTAATTTAATTCTAATTTTGCTGATCTGAGTCGTAAGCACAGTATAACCTGCAGTGTACAAATCTAAACGGCTGCAAACAAATGCTGAAACACATTGTAATCAATTTTGGCATTTTTATTTTGGCAAGTAACTAAATGGTAAAAATAATCATGGTGTAAATGATTACATTTTCACATTTTGTCTAACCAAAGAACGGCAATAAGTCCCCTCAGCATTTATATTTGTCTTTCCATCTCCCCCGTGCGCAGTGCGTCTTTCAGTTCAACAGTCAACACAAAACCTGCCATCTGATCATGCACATCCACATCCACCAACCTATAAAAATAATACAATTTAGAAACGTAAGTGTTTTGATCAAGTGAGTCACAAAAATTAATTTCTGATGTTATTATAGCATATAGTGCGCACACACAGGGCTTCTGTGTCAGGACACAACTTGAAGCCTATAGTCAAACAGAAAGATTAGTATCGATTACATTTCTGTTCATTTACACATATGACAGTCATTAAAAATATGAATTGCAAACGGATTATGCAAACTAAGAATATTCCATTCTCCATATACCAAATATTGCAGGTAGGCCTACTCAGGTTCGACTCTGACCTGTGGGAAAAGCTCCAAAATGTATAAATCATTTGTTTCCCCCTTTTCCCCCCAACCCTCCTATATTATTAATTAATTATTTATTTTATATAATAATATAATTACTTTTATATATAATTATAATTATTTTTTTTTCCCATTAACACTCGTGTGTATTTGTTTATTTGTGTTATATAAGGTTATTACAGGCTGATACCTTGTGCTTTTACTTAATTTCTTAATGCAGGACTTCTTGTTCTGCATTCTACTGAATACAGGTCTTCCAAATTCCACCTTAATGGAGTTCACAACAACAACAACAACAACAACTCTGTATGACAGTATCTCATATTGTGTTAATCAGCCTACACTGTGTTAAGTATTAACGGTACCAAAAACGCAGAAACTGTCATATTGGTGAAGCTGGAATCAGAATATGTAGTGTGTGTGTGTGTGTGTGTGTGTGTGTGTGTGTGTGTGTGTGTGTGTGTGTGTGTGTGTGTGTGTGTGTGTGTGTGTGTGTGTGTGTGTGTGTGTGAAAAATACCTGGACGTGAAACAGCACAGACTCCTGAAGACTGACAGATCAAAGGTGTCTGAAAGCTAACCTGTCTCATATCCACACCTCTATCCCTCCTCTCCCTATGACCCTGCTCATAAATGCCAACTTGTCTTTCTCTTTCTTTCTCCAACTCTCACACTGATCCATCCATCATTCCCCTTAGCCTTACACTAATTAATATGCTTTCCCTACCTGCTTTGCTCTCACTCTCTCTCTCATCCATCTATCCATCAATCCATCACCCTTGCTGGCCTGCCCAGGTCATTACCAACTGTGATGATGGTTTTGTTCCTCTAATTAGCCTAATTATAGTTGTCAGTTATAACCTGGTCCTCTGCAGGGACCTTATGATCCTACTGTGACTCTATCTGACCTTGGCACTGAATGTGCGCATGTGTGTGATACCTCTGTGCCCATGGCTGACCTCAACACTGCACTACACTCATATTTTACCTTTCTCAACTTCGGTATTACTTTCTTTCTTCGTCTTTCAGTTTATTTTTTATTTGTATTCTCTTCTAACCACCTCAATTCTTTTTAGCACTGCTCCTTTTCTTCTTTTTTTATACTTGTCACCTTGGTCTTAAATCACCAATTTGTGGTTAAATAAAGTACAATCGGACATTACCATTTCATGACTAGACCATTTAGTTCTACTTTGTTCTATGTTGCTGTTGTTTCACGTTTAATTTGCTCTCTAACCTAACCTTTTTTTCCATTTTAAGGACCACAGTGAATTGTAAGTTGTGAATGTCCAGTTCAATTCCATTTTATTTTATTCATAAAGGACTTTGAGGAAACATAACACACCCACTACCAGCTATAGTGGAGGCCATCAGATCTTGAGTAACAATAGGTGTGAATGGCTTATTGCATTTTTACAAATTGGCTGTCTCCACATAATTCAATAGATGCTTATTTTTGGTAATTAAATTGTTCTGTACTTGTCGTTCACAAATCTGTCTTGGACACTAGCTAGCATATCAGCACATGCGTGTGGCTAGCTGTACTGTACTGACTGCTAGCAAGGTCAACTTAACATCATTAACAAAACTTAAAATCATTGCTAATGAAGGTAAACACAAGACAGGACAGAGTGTCAAAGTATCATGACATGTTGGTGTTTTCATGACCAATAAATGTGCCTTGCCTATGTGTTTGGTATTTTGAAGTGAAAAGAGAGTTGCTTCAGGAGAGTTAATGAAAATGAGATGGTGTTGGTAATTTGGAGAAAATTGGGTCTTTGACTTTGTGCAGAGAACATCTCTCTCTGCACCTGCTCTGTTCTGTGACATAAATGCGCAGCAATTATATAATAATGATGAATGAGAATACACACTGTGATTAACCACTCTCAAACCGGTAGATGAAATTAGATTAGAGTATTGTTTGATGCAATTATAGCAAGAATTACATAATTCAGTCTTCTAGTCTTTTCTAATTAGTCTATTCTATTCTAATGTTTTCTATTCTATTCTATGTGCTTTAACAGTGGCAGAAGTTTCTCTAATCCTTTGTGCTACATGCCATAATTAAGATTAACGTAATGCTTACTACTTCACACTGGCTCAGAGCTAGTGTGTTGGTGAGGGAAGTCATGTCTGTATTTGTTTCTTTACGATGATATATGTATTGTGATTTGTACATTTAACTGTATGGGTGAGAGAGCAGGGCCAATTTCTACACTGTATTAATCTTTATGAAAAGATTCCTTTCTAAATGTCTGGCATCTCTTCCTCGTTTTTTCTTGCATTTATTTTCTTTTACTTTGCCTTTAAACCCCCTGCAACCACCCACTACTCTCTACGCCTGGCCCTCCCTCATTCTTGCTCTCTGCATGTGCTCCTGTTTAGACCCCCTCCATCCCTCTCTCTCTCCCGGGCATCTTTCTGCTTTCATGAAACAGATGTCCCTTTATTAATAAAGACCTGGTCTACCACAGTAATGAAGGAATGAGCAAGCGTGCACAAAAGAGTGGGCGAGAGGATGAGTACAGAAAAATTATATTTAACATGTACAGTATGCGTGTCATTCTTCAAACCAGAACACATTGCACTACATCACTGACCCACTCACCTCTGTTTCTAACTGTAAGCAAACAAACCTACATGCAGCTGCAGCTAGAAACAAGTCACTTCATTACCTTCCATTAGTTTTAGGGCTAGTCACATTTTGTATGGAGTGTTACTGAATGTTAAAAAGCATGTAAGCCCCCCACTAGTATGTGTGTGTGTGTGTGTGTGTGTGTGTGTGTGTGTGTGTGTGTGTGTGTGTGTGTGTGTGTGTGTGTGTGTGTGTGTGTGTGTGTCGGGGAGGTGGGAGGTTCTAGACAAAAAAATTAACCCGTGGCAATACTTTAAAAGTTGCCAAATTCTGCAAAGCCAATAATATATAAATAAAATTAGATAAATAAAACAAAATGAATACTACTGACTGCAAACTGTATTTCAGAGAAATATTGTGTGAATAATTAGTCAAACTTAATAAATAATACATTACCAAAGACCAATCTGACTTTAAAATTATAGCAGTGTCACCCAGACAGTATAAGGACGTTTTTAAATTAAAGCCCTTTAAAATGTCACATACAAGCTGTGTCCCCTCTAAATTTGGATTAGTTTACTAGAATGATCACACTGGTATGATCATAGGCATCAACGGGGTAAATCAAACAGGTATGGTATTTTAGAGAAAATATTAAGATATATTGTATATCGCAGTACAGCCTAAAAATGCAGAGATATTATGTATAAGATCAGCTAAACAAGAGTGTCCAGGACTGGAATGAATAACCAAATAGAGAGTATACCTGAGCCTGAAGCACAGCGTAAATCCCTCATGCCCAGGAAAGTGTACTGTAGCTAAAGGAAGTGCTTGGTTAGTTTCACAAAGAGTTTAAGTAGCTTCCTGTTGTGCTCTAAAGATAATCTTATGTTTTATAAAAAATAATACACACCTTCACTCCGACAAATACGTAGATGTTTACTAACACATGCACACCTTTCAATAACTGCCCATGAAATGATCTGCTTAAAGCTACATGCACGGTCTACTAATACTAGAGATGGATCAATCAATCAATATTTAATTTAACCCTAACCCTAAAGCAAATCAATTCACCTGTGCACTGAGAAAAGAGGCCGATGGATAAGGGGAGCCAGGGGAAGCTGAAGGCTTTGAGGCCTACCACCCTCTCAATTTAATATAGTGTGCCCTCAGTTGTTATCTCCCTCTGATCCAGTCTAATTCTAAGGAGAAAATCGAAAGCCCCCGCTCTAATTTCAAAGAGCGTCTTACTGGCTTTGTTGTTGTCTGAAAGCTGACTACCATTGCCTGTGTGTTTGTCACATTCATTCAACAACACATATTTGATCTAATCATCAGCTCTGCAAAAACATGTCACATCATTTGCAAAGGGACTATCACATTTTAACTTCCATCCTGCACTGAAGACAAACCGAGTGACATGGCCTTGCTCTCAGTATTGAAATATTTCCATGAGAGGCAGATTCACACAGCTCCAAACAGATGAAGCTTACAATCCTCAATGTGTTCTTCATTAGATAACTTGCCCAGCATTGGACTGTCTTGACTGGCCAATTTAAAAACAAAATCAGACTCAGATAATTTCCTCCAATATAGCCTAATGTATAGAAAGGACATGCTTATCTGCCTGAGCTCATTGTCAACACTGTCTCATTCTGCTGATGGAAATATTGTAAGAAAAGTCTAAAACAACTCTACTAGATGACAAACAAATACTGAACTAAGGCTACCATTTAGTGAGCTGACATTGTTGCTTAATGCAAAAGGCACACAATGACCTTTTACATTGTAATTCTGTTAACAGTGTGATCATTACAAACAGTGTCTTTAGCCTAAACAACATTAAACAGATGGTACAAAACCTGAGTCTCACTGGGGCGGAGAACAGAGATAATGTGGAACAATAAACTACATTATATCAACTTCTCGAGGAACAAAACAATACTTCGAATTAATTGATGTGTTCAGGTTCATCTGATATACATATAAATACTCCACAATTCGAAAAAGTGCCGTTCAACAACAAATTTTGATTTTGATACAGTAACAAATTTGACTTGATGAGATATGATACCTAATTCTGCCAACAGGGCAATGCAAACACAGCAATGCAAATTACCTGCCATCACTCAAAACCGCCAACCTGTGGCTTCACTCAGTATGAATTACCTGTAGACAGGTAGTTAGGTCATGCAAATCACTGCTGAGTCAAACTGATTCATTTCTATAAATCAAAAGAGAATCATGTGTGATGGAGAACAAATAATAATTGCTGATGAGGAATGAACAAGAAATGATTAATGCTGATTAATATGGTTATTTTGAGTACATTAAACTTGACATAATAGAAATGTAACATTGCATTATGAGAGACAGCCGATGAAGGTGGAAGACCATTTTCAGTTGACATGTATATATGGAGCCTGTTACAGACAGTCAATCAACATCTGAAATACATTACATCTTTTATTCTGTTAGAGTTAAAATCTACACACTTAAATCATTTCTCAAGTTAATTAATTTCTCAATAGTCTAAAGTGGCTGTCATGCTATAATCCATCACTGTCTTCTTTCTTTTTCTGTATTCTCACACATGCTGTTAGACTATACAGATGGAGAGGAGAGGAGAGGAGAGGAGAGGAGAGGAGAGACTTGGCAGAGATGAGAGAGCCACTTAAGAGCACTGAGACCTACATAGAATTAGATTGCTTTGAAATACACCCATGTGGTCACATTTACCATAACGAAAGTAAATCAAATGTTCAACTGTCTTGATTGGAAAGAGAAACAGGCTAAGCAATGAATGGTTAGATAAATAATGGATAGATGGCAGATGGCATATACAAACCTGGGCCAGTTGTGAGCTTACCCATGCCTAGAGGGCGAATAGACCATTAAATAGTCTATGGCCTGCCAGACTAGATCAATCAATTACAACAAATAACAGAAAGCTAAAAAAGCAAGATAAGTTTTTATCTTGGTGCCCTGATCTGATATAAAATATTCTATAGCTGGAATGCAATTAAAAAATAAAAACATTGAAAGAAAGCAATTTTCAGATCCAGGTTTGTAGTTTGACCCAATCCAGACACCCATACCTGTTTCATTCCTCCGTCATACCATGCTGGTTACTGCTTCCGGACAAATGGAGGTAGACATATGGATGGAAAAACATAAGAGAAGACACAAGAGAGATGGCATAATGAGATGAGTAAGATGGAACATAAGCATGGAATACACACAAATGACTACAACCACATTGATGAACATAGATGGGGAGGCACACAAAGGAGCACGGAGATGCGTTTGAGTGGATAGGAAACAATATCAGCAAATGTTACAAACATACACGCAAAATTGAACACCACACTCTATAACTTAATAAGTGAAGTGTCTACTAGTGAGCATATCTAAAGCCCTTTGAAGAGAAAAGAAGTAGCTGAAGGAGCTGAAGATGATAAGTCATACCAAAATGTTTTGATGATTGAATGGATGATCATTTTAGTTTTAATATATGGTGCTTGAGTATCTAATGACCCACACAAAACACAGTTCAAAAATAAAATCAATGTACATGTTACACACACACACACACACACACACACACACACACACACACACACAGATATACATACATACAGGCATTGGGCACAGCAACTTGGTAAAAAATATTAAAAATGAATAGGAATTACAATTCACGAGTAATGCTTTTACATGCAGCAACAAATCCGTCAAAACTTCAACAGTAATTAAAATTCCAGTATATAATGTATATAAACATAGAATTCAATTGAATAGCTCGGCCCCATTGTCACCAATACATACAAAAGGAAATATAGCAGCCAAATAAATGGTCTGTGTAATACACATCAGGGGTTCCGTTCGAAAACATTGGTGCCGGTCCATGTGTTCTGGGAGATTTCAATGTCCCGGACGCGTTATTATGGATCCCACGTACCTTCCAGGCAAGTCCCGCCCTACGAAGCAGCACGATTGGTTGGGGTTAGGCATTTACCTTAAGAAGTTAAAGGGGTGATAGAATGCAAAACCGAGTTTAGCTCGTCATAGTTGAATAACGATGGTGGGTAAATAGGACATACATAGAACCTCAAAGTTCCATTGACATCCCTTTCCTATGCAAATCTCACAATTTGAAACTGCTGCTGAAAATGGGCAAATCCCAAAGAAGGTAACAGCTGACGTCAACTCGGTGGCTGTACCTTATTTGGCTCTGGTCTCTACCTTTGTCACGCCCCAAAATCTACATAGCTACACTTTTCTGAGACCATCTGGTGTTCTAAATGTAGCTTGCGCAGATCTGACACACTAGTTTAGCTGCGAGCTGTGCATCTCCACAGGAATTACAAAGAAGAAAGTTTGGAAGTTTTTCAAGGATTTTGAAAACGAACGACGGTTGTAAATGCAGTGTTCCAGGAAGTCAATGACCGGCCGGTGTGTGTGTGTGTGTGTGTGTGTGTGTGTGTTGTGTGTTATCTGTGTCTGTGTGTCTGTGTGTCTGTGTGTCTGTGTGTTCTGCGGGCAGCAGTGTGTCTCTGTGTGTGTGTGTCTTTGAAAGTCTATCAGTAACATTAACAGACAGTGTGTGAGTCTAATGACGGAAAGCCAAAAAGGAAAAGGGAAATGTGGTGCAGAGAAAGTCAGACTCAAAAGGAAGAAGGGATGGTGTTGCTGGGCTGTGTGTTGTTCATCCCCCCTGTGTGTCTGTGCTCTGGAGCTTTGCTCGTAAACCAACCAATCAGCGCGGAGCTCACCTAAATATTCATGAGCATACCATATAAGGCAGAAAACCTCTCCTTTCAATCAAGGGCATTTCATAGGGTTGCATTAGGAAGCATAGAATAGCACCCGGGCCATTTTCAGCCCAACCAATGTTACATAACCTATTAGGAGAACTTAAGGAACAGTGTGAAATACCCTATATAATAATTCTATCACCCCTTAAGGGTTAGGATAGCCAACTGGTCAGGGGATAGGACCTGAACAAATCGGGTTATGTTATCTTGCCTAAGCATGGACGCCTGGCCAATCTTAGCGTGTGCTTGCCTAGAAGTTGCGTGGGTTCCATAATAACGCGTAGCCCAAAAGTAGGCTAATTTTGCTTATACATTATATTCCAAATAAAGGTAGTATGCTCGCCTACATATTCTAAGATAAAATAAAACAGAATAAAAACTATTTGCAAACATTACAAAAAATGTAAATGTATTTTTTTGTAATCTGGTCAGGCTCATTGACATTGCATTTCCTGTGACTACTTTATAATACATTATATATTAAGTTATAATAAAAGTCAACTTGTGTTTCGCCAGTTAAATGCTTGAATGTGAAGCTGCACCAGTGGCATGGCATCTCAAATTATTTTCACCGGACATTATGACAGGTGAGATTTTAATATGTTGGACTTCAACAGATTTCCCCGGTAAAAAATGGTAATTATCGGATAACGGAAGCCCTGATACGGCTGATATGATGATGGCTTAAACCAGATCTAATATACAGCAAAAATTCTTTTAACGGCAGTAAAGCCTACCTCAGTTAGAGCAAATGTGTATCCTTACCCTTAAGCCTGCCACACAAACACACACTCATCAGAAGAGCATGCATGCATATACAGTGGTGTGAAAAAGTGTTTGCCCCCTTCCTCATTTCCTGTTCCTTTGCATGTTTGTCACACTTAAGTGTTTCGGAACATCAAACCAATTTAAACAAAAGTCAAGGACAACACAAGTAAACACAAAATGCAATTTGTAAATGAAGGTGTTTATTATTAAAGGAGAAAAAAAATCCAAACCATCATGGCCCTGTGTGAAAAAGTGATTGCCCCCCTTGTTAAAACATACTATAACTGTGGTTGTCCACACCTGAGTTCAATTTCTCTAGCCACACCCAGGCCTGATTATTGCCACACCTGTTCACAATCAAGGCATCACTTAAATAGGAGCTGCTTGACACAGTAAGGTCCACCAGAAGATCCTTAAAAGCTACACATCATGCCGAGACCCAAAGAAATTCAGGAACAATTGAGAAAGAAAGTAATTGAGATCTATCAGTCTGGAAAGGGTTATAAAGCCATTTCCAAAGCTTTGGGAATCAGCGAACCACAGTGAGAGCCATTATCCACAAATGGCGAAGACATGGAACAGTGGTGAACCTTCCCAGGAGTGGCCGGCCGCCCAAAATTACCCCAAGAGCGCAGCGGCGACTCATCAGAGGTCACAAAAGACCCCACAACAACGTCCAAAGAACTGCAGGCCTCACTTGCCTCAGTTAAGGTCAGCGTTCATGCCTCCACCATCAGGAAAAGACTGGGCAAAAAATGGCCTGCATGGCAGAGTTCCAAGGAGAAAACCACTGCTGAGCAAAAGAACATCAAAGCTTGTCTCAATTTCTCCAGAACACATCTTGATGATCCCCAAGACTTTTGGGACAACATTCTGTGGACCGATGAGACAAAAAGTGGAACTCTTTGGAAGGTGTGTGTCCAAGTATATCTGGCGTAGAAGGAACACTGCATTTCATAAAAAAGAACATTATACCAACTGTAAAAATATGGTGGTGGTAGTGTGATGGTCTGGGGCTGTTTTGCTGCTTCAGGACCTGGAAGACTTGCCGTGATAAAAGGAACTATGAATTCTGCTGTCTACCAAGAGATCCTGAAGGAGAATGTCCGACCATCTGTTCGTGTACTCAAGCTGAAAGCGAACTTGGGTTCTGCAGCAGGACAATGATCCTAAACACACCAGCAAGTCCACCACCGAATGGCTGAAGAAAAAACTAAATGAAGACTTTGGAGTGGCCTAGCCAAAGTCCTGACCTGAATCCTATTGAGATGTTGTGGTATGACCTTAAAAAGGCCGTTCATGCTCGAAAACCCTCTAATGTAACTGAATTAGGACAATTCTGCAAAGATGAGTGGGCCAAAATTCCTCCAGGACGCTGTAAAAGCCTCATTGCACGTTATCGCAAACGCTTGGTTGCAGTTGTTGCTGCTAAGGGTGGCCCAACCAGTTATTAGGTTTAGGGGGCAATCACTTTTTCACACAGGGCCATGATGGTTTGGATTTTTTTTCACCTTTAATAATTAACACCTTCATTTACAAATTGCATTTTGTGTTTACTTGTGTTGTCCTTGACTATTGTTTAAATTGGTTTGATGTTCCGAAACACTTAAGTGTGACAAACATGCAAAGGAACAGGAAATGAGGAAGGGGGCAAACACTTTTTCACACCACTGTAGTATATTCACGCAACAAACACACATAAGAAATGCATTAGTAGTAAGAGATGAAGAAGAGCGAAGACAGAGAGAAGGAGAGAGCGAGACAGAGGGAGAGCGGAGCCATGACAGGCAGCAGCACTTCGAGAGGACGCCAAGACAGTAGGAGGTCTGGAAAAGGGACAGAGAATGGTGGCAGATGAGAGGAGGATCAAAGAGCCAGACGACAGGATGAAGGGTGGAGATGCCAGTTCAATTTAGGATTTCTGAAAATGGCCGCATACCCTATCTATAGGGGACAAGACATACTCAGTACTTAAGTCTCTTCACGTAGGTAACGCTGTATTCAGCAATAACGTTGTTTTTCTGACGCAAAAATTTACTGTAGCCAGGATAAACATAAAATTAGGACGAAATATACTGCCAGTTATTATGTTAAAAAACGAGTGAAAAACCCTTACACATAAAATGACAAGCACGCAATAATGTCTGCTTAAGTTAATTAAATAACAAGACAACAAGACAAGTTAACAGCTAACCACCTTAGCAATGAACATTTTAAATGTAGGCATATTTTGTGTTTGGAATATACTGCACATAGGGATGGACAGCAGAGTGGATTATGCTGCAGTTGCTTTTGAGTTGTTGTTGCGGTGAAACTAGGTTGTTTTGGAATCCAGTGCAACTGTCGTAAAGCCTACCAGACTGCAAATGCCCTCCTCCACAATGAAGCAAGCTCCAGTCTTTTCAGAGCAACGTTCAACTTTACAGGCGGTAAATGTTTTATACTTCCATTGGAAGAGATTACATCCTTTGACTTTTGAAATTTGTGTCTAATTCTCATCTGGGACACCCTGTCTCTTATTTGTCACTCTCTCTGCCTGTGTGAACAAAAACTGTTGCCATCACTTTTTTCTGGGAGAGAAGTCAACCGTGTTTCAGCTTTACACACCAGTTGCAATTGTTTTTTTTAGGGAAATCAGTCATACATTCAATGATTTCCTTTTCCATTGATGCACCTTGCTTTTACAAAATGTCAATATTAATTTGATCCCAAATGTATTTGATTTCATGCATTAATCTAGAATCCACCCAATAGTGCTGCCTCTATTTAAGAAGTTGTAGTGTCAGATTTATGCACAAAGAAAATAATCTTTCTGATTAGATAGAATATTCACTACAAGTGTGGTCATTTCATTGTTGCCCTCACTTTTTTGATACGTTTAGAGCTGTATAATATTCAATAAGGATGGGAGCTGTTATTAATTAATCATTCAAGGTGAATACAAGGAAGGTTTCAGGGCAGCAGTAAAGAGAAAATAGGGCATACAATTAAGTTACGATTGTGTGGGGAGAACAAGTATTTGACTGCCGATTTTGAAGGTTTTCCCACTTACAAAGCATGTAGAAGGCTGTAATTTTTATCATAGGTACTCTTCAACTGTGAGTGACAAAATCTAAAACAAAAATCCAGAAAATCACATTGTATGATGTTTAAGTAATTAATTTGCATTTTATTGCATGACATAAGTATTTGATACATCAGAAAAGCAGAACTTAATATTTGGTACAGAAACTTTTGTTTGCAATTACAGAGATTATACGTTTCCTGTAGTTCTTGACCAGGTTTGCACACACTGCAGCAGGGATTTTGGCCCACTCCATACAGACCTTCTCCAGATCCTTCAGGTTTCGGGGCTGTCGCTGGGCAATACGAACTTTCAGCTCCCTCCAAAGATTTTCTATTGGGTTCAGGTCTGGAGACTGGCTAGGCCACTCCAGGACCTTGAGATGCTTCTTACGAAGCCACTCCTCCTTGCCCTGGCTGTGCGTTTCGGGTCGTTGTCATGCTGGAAGACCCACCCACGACCCATCTTCAATGCTCTTACTGAGGGAAGGAGGTTGTTGGCCAAGATCTCGCGATACATGGCCCCATCCATCCTCCCCTCAATACGGTGCAGTCGTCCTGTCCCCTTTGCAGAAAAGCATCCCCAAAGAATGATGTTTCCACCTCCATGCTTCACGGTTGGGATGGTGTTCTTGGGGTTGTACTCATCCTTCTTCTTCCTCCAAACACAGCGAGTGGAGTTTAGACCAAAAAAAACTCTATTTTTGTCTCATCAGACCACATGACCTTCTCCCGTTCCTCCTCTGGATCATCCAGATGGTCATTGGCAAACTTCAGACAGGCCTGGACATGTGCTGCAGGATTTTAATCCATGACGGCGTATGTGTTACTAATGGTAACTGTGGTCCCAGCTCTCTTCAGGTCATTGACCAGGTCCTCCCGTGTAGTTCTGGGCTGATCCCTCACCTTCCTCATGATCATCGATGCCCCACGAGGTGAGATCTTGCATGGAGCCCCAGACAGAGGGAGCTTGACTGTCATCTTGAACTTCTTCCATTTTCTAATAATTGCGCCAACAGTTGTTGCCTTCTCACCAAGCTGCTTGCCTATTGTCCTGTAGCCCATCCCAGCCTTGTGCAGGTCTACAATTTTATCCCTGATGTCCTTACACAGCTCTCTGGTCTTGGCCATTGTGGAGAGGTTGGAGTCTGTTTGATTGAGTGTGTGGACAGGTGTCTTTTATACAGGTAACGAGTTCAAACAGGTGCAGTTAATACAGGTAATGAGTGGAGAACAGGAGGGTTTCTTAAAGAAAAACAGGTCTGTGAGAGCCGAAATTCTTACTGGTTGGTAGGTGATCAAATACTTATGTCATGCAATAAAATGCAAATTAATTATTTAAAAATCATACAATGTGATTTTCTGGATTTTTGTTTTAGATTCCGTCTCTCGCAGTTGAAGTGTACCTATGATAAAAATTATAGACCTCTACATGCTTTGTAAGTAGGAAAACTGGCAAAATCGGCAGTGTATCAAATACTTGTTCTCCCCACTGTTTATAAGCAAAATATGACTTGCTATAACAAAATGGATCCAGGGTACAAGCGGCCGAAATGGGTTTCCTCAGGAGGGTAGCTGGCGTCTCCCTTAGAGATAGGGTGAGAAGCTCAGTTATCCGTGAGGAGCTTGGAGTAGAGCCGCTGCTCCTTCGCGTCGAAAGGAGCCAGTTGAGGTGGTTCGGGCATCTGGTAAGGATGGCCCGGGGGCCTCCCTAGGGAGGTGTTCCAGGCACGTCCAGCTGGGAGGAGGCCTCGGGAAAGACCCAGGACTAGGTGGAGGGATTATATCTCCAACCTGGCCTGGGAACACCTCGGGATCCCCCAGTCAGAGCTGGTTAATGTGGCTCGGGAAAGGGAAGTTTGGGGTCCCCTGCTGGAGCTGCTACCCCCGCGACCCGATACCGGATAAAGATGGATGGATGGATATGACAAAATGGAACAAAACAGAGTGAAAATAAGCAAAAAACAAGGAAGTGAGGAAAGGTGAGGGAGGGATGCCTCTTGACTCCTGAGTGTTGTGTTGTTAGTCTAGTCTCAACCTTTTGGAACATATCTGAAGGGGCTGAGAGCCAGCAGGCACACACTGTTGTTGTCAATTTCTGTGCGCCACTTGAGATTTTTTCCAGGAATGTCTCCACAGAAACCCAGTTCATAATCTATCTATAGACTGCAGGAATGTCTGTCTGTCTGTCTGTCTGTCTGCCTGCCTGTCTGTCTGTGTGTAATGCGAATATCTCTCTAACCGTTAGTCCGATGGATTTCAAACTTGACAGGTGTCTTGCTACAGGCACGAATAAGTGCAGTGCCAAGTTGACGTTGTTTGGATAAGAAATGCAAAAGATATCATTAAATATATAGGTAAAAGAAGCACACATTGGCTTTTGCCGCTCTAGCCGCTGGCCACTCCCCCTCTCACACTGAGGACCAGAGACAGAGAGCAGAGTGGAGCTTTGGCAGCTAAAATGTGACAGACCCAGAAAAATGTGCAAAGTTGCACTACTTTGGACTGTCTTTGACTTTGAATAAACAAACGACAATTCCCGAATTTAAGGACGTTTCAGAATCCCACACATGCAAAGCACAACCAGCTACAGACAAGTGGCAGCGAGACGTATCTGTATGTGTCTGTGTTTGGGGGCGTGTTTGGGGAGAAGGTAACCTGCACATCACACGCAGACGCCACATGCAGAACGCTTTACAACAGCGGGGGGGACTCCTGCTATTGTATCAAAATGCTGTGAGCTGGCAGAACATAACGTAATCTCTGAGATTATTCCTTCACAGCGCTGTGCAATGCGAGAAAATCTCAGAGTTGAACCAGGCAGACACATCAGTTTTCATCAGACTCACCCTGGGTCGGGTTAATTAAGTCTACTGCTAACTTACCACACTAATAACATTAACGTCGCCCAAATACCCCCGCGAATCAAATCCATATCACCGTTAACCGTCAAGCCACTAAACCTGTATGGAAATGAACACCTCTGCTGAAGTGTTAAATTCCTTAACGATCATACAACACAAGACAACACCGTCTCTCTCTCGCTCTCTCTTTTTCTCTCTCTCTTTTTCTCTCTCTCTCTCTCTCTCTCTCTTTTTCTCTCTCTCTCTCTCTCTCTCTCTGCGTGCGCACGCACACACACGGTCCGGTTCTGGTGGTTGATGAACGCAGATAGGTGCTGATCAGCTCTCGTAACGGGCCAGGTGGGTAGCTCACTGCCATGAGTTCATGAGGCTAATATCTGATTACTCCACATTGTCATTGTGATATTTTGTGATTACATTCTGAATCTGCAACATTCTCTGTCAGGTAAATATAGTAGTAGGCTACAATGTCTTCCTCTGATGTAGATGTAGCCTACACTGTAAATCAGTAGTAGGCTATACAGTGGAGGTGCATATTAAGTGGTTTGGGGTCCTTCTGTAATTTTGGGGTACAATTCGGTTTTGAAGAATTCTACAAGCAGCAATACCACAGGCCAAGCAATCGCCTGTTCCAAACAGGCACATTTCCAACGGGCACTGCACTAGTCTATCTATAAATTGCAGGAACGTCTGTCTGTCTGTCTGTGTGTTATGCGCATATCTCTCGAACCGTTCCAACAGTCCAATGGATTTCAAACTTGACAGGTGTCTTGCTACGGGCACGTGTAAGTGTAGTGCCAGTTTGACGTTGTTTGGATAAGAAATACAAAATATATCGTCGGTAAAAGAAGCACACATTGACTTTTGCAGCTCTAGCTGCTGGCTACTCCCCCTCTCACACTGCACACTGACTGAGCTCAGCGCAGGACCAGACACAGAGAGGGTCGAAGAAAGCAGTGGAGCTTTGGCCACAAAAATGTGTAGGTAAAAAGTAGCACTACTTTGGACTGTCTTTGACTTTGAATAAACAAACGACAATTCCCGAATTTAAGGACGATTAAGCAGTATACTTAATTAACCCGGGTTGAGTCTGATGAAAAGTGCTGTGTCTGCCCGGTTCAGCTCTGAGATTTTCTCGCATTGCACAGCGCTGTGAAGGAATAATCTGAAGCGGCATTTTTTCGCCAACCTTATTCCACACAACAGTCGCAATGAGGTGTATTTCACATTTTAGCTGCCAAAGCTCCACTGCTTTCTTCGACCCTCTCTGTCTCTGGTCTTGCCATGCTCAGTCAGTGTGCAAAGCGAGAGCGGGAGTGGCCAGCGGCTAGGGCAAAAGCCAATGTGTGCTTCTTTTACCGATATATATATTTAACGATATCTTTTGCATTTCTAAACCAAACAACGCCAAACTTGGCACTGCACTTACTTGTGCCCGTAGCAAGACACCTGTCAAGTGTGTTTGGACCTGAGGTTCAAGAGATATGCGCATAGCACACAGACAGACAGACAGGCAGACAAACAAACAGACAGACGCTTTTGCAATTCATAGATAGATTGCTGTGAGCTGGCAGAATATAACGTAATCTTGGAGATTATTTCTTCACAGCGCTGTGCAATGTGAGAAAATCTCAGAGCTGAACCGGGTCGGGTTAGTTAAGTCTACTGCTAACATACCACACTAATAACATTACCGTCGCCAAAATACCCCCGCAAATCAAATCCCCTACTTCACCGTTAACCGTCAAGCCACTAAACCTGTATGGAAATGAGCACCTCTGCTGAAATGTTAAATTCGTTAACGATCATACAATACGAGACACCTCTCTCTCTCTCTCTCTCTGCGCGCACGCGCACACACACACACACACACACACACACACACACACACACACACACACACACAGGTTCTGGTGGTTGATTAACACAGATAGGTGCTGATTAGCTCTCATAACGGACCAGGTGGGTAGTGCACTGCCATGAGTCCATGGCGCTAATGTCTGATGTAGACGTAGACTACACTGTAAGTCAGTAGTAGGCTATACAGTGGAGTAAGTGGTTTGGGGTCCTCCTGTAGGTAATTTTGGGGTACAATTTGGTTTTGAAGAATTCTACAAGCAGCAATACCACAGGCCAATCAATCGCCCGTTCCAAACAGGCACATTTCCAACGGGCTCTGTACTAGTACTGCAAATGCAAGGACTTTCATCAGTGGGCCATAGGCTCAGTCACAAGTTAAGTGACTTCAAGGACATTTATTTAAATGATATTCTTTGAGATTATAACTTTAAAATCTGTGGACACTGTACGCTTTAAAATAGCAGCTCAGATTTCACCTACCTACCACTTAGTCTTGGTTAAGTTTTACCATTCTCATATGGTGTCTGTAATATCAACAGCTGTTAATGTTTATTGGAACTCATACACTTTATTCTCTTCCGCAGTCCCCCATTTTTTTTGTCCTTCATTTCCTTTGTCCTTGACTGCTTCTCCTAGTTTTCTTTACTTCCTTTTTCTCCTCACCTCCCTACTCCCTCCCATACTGTCTTGTTCCTTTACCCTCTGTCACTCTTACTACTGGCCTTCTCAAATCCTCTCCTCACATTTCCTTTTACCTCACGTGCTTCCTTCCAGTCTTCTTCTCCCCTCCTGTCCGCCTCCTCCTGCCTACTCCGGTGTACCCAGTGTCATTGTTCGGATAATTATTTATTAAAGTGTTTATGTCGCCACCGTCCCTGTCTGTTGCTGCCATCTGTGCCCAGTTAGACGTCCGCCTCCCTGTGCCATTCTGCCCTGCCCGTGGGGGGAGAGAGGCATACATGGGGGCACAGATCAGAGACTACCATACTAACACATACACCCTCTCTCTTTATCTGTTCTTCTTTCTTTGACACAAAAACCTACACACCTTCTGCTCACAGCCTCCTTCCTCAACTGTGCTGCCCCTGGGGCTAGGTGGGGTTAGCACGCAGCAGTAGCCACCACAGTCCCTTCTGTCCTGTCCTGTTATGTTCTGTTTGTTTTGTTCTCTTCTGTCAGCACTACGTATAGATGAAGGAGGTGGTAGCAGGAGTAGTGTTACCTTGATAAAGTTATTTAGAGGACACAGTAGTAAGGCACATATAGACCAACTAATTATGGATTGACTGAGAATGTTTCATCAAGCTTTGAGGGTCATATTAGGCAAGTTAAATACACTTGTTCTTGTTACTTTTTGTGTATTTGAAAATAGATTTTTTTTCCCCCCAATGCTCATGATAAAAGCCCAGCTGTTATAAAAAGGTGTGCTGGGAAGCAGTAAATAGCTTGTTAATGCTTGGGTTATCTGTAAACGAGTAGAAAATGTTGCCTTCATAGATTTGGGCTTCTGCTTTTGATTTGGGTGTTTTGCGAGTGGATAATTTTATCGAATATAACATAGTGAGTGGTGATATATAACATGCTAATGCAACCTGAGCCCAATCCTAAATGGTTTAAGCATTTGACTGAGCCATCCTTACCATGTTGTGATATGACAGAGGGAGGAGGAAGAAGGGGGTGAACAAAGAGAGAGGAGAAAAAAAAAATACGAGAAGGAAACAAGGAGCGGAAGGGAGACAGAAGATAGAGAAAGCCTGTGGCACTGCAGAGGGGATTGTGATCATGCATCCTGGATCTTAATAAGTAAACAGAACAAATATTCTCAATTTCTTCTTCTCCTTCTCTGCTCTTCTCACAAGCCATTCCAAGTCCCCTGTCGTCCATTCTCTCGTCATGATCTCTATCTGTGGCTTCTTGGCAGTCCATCTCTCTCATCTCCTCTTTCTTTCATCCCCTCTTTTTTTGCTCCATTTCTTGCTGCATTCCTACTTCTATCTAACTAAGCTTCCCTCTCATGTCATTGTGTCTGTCTGTACGTAAGCATGAGTCTAACTTTTTCTCTCAGAGTAGAAGACTAGGAGGGTGGGCTGGCAGAGGAAGTTGTCCTGGTAGCCTATATCAAGGAGCGGAAAGGAGTATGGGTACTTCCTCAGGGAGAGTGCCCCATTAGTGTGAATGGTACACAGGAGAGCATGTAGAGACTGTGTGTATATGTGCCTGTTTGAGTGCCTCTGTCTATAATTAGGAGTCACAGCGAGTAGCGCTGTGGATCAGAGTTAGATAAGTGCTCTGGCAGCTAGCCAGCACTGAAGCAACCTCATGTGCACACACACACACACACACACACACACACACACACACACACACACACAGACACACATACAGACACACATACACACACACACACACACACACACACACACACGGCTGTGGGGAATGATTTGGCTTCCGCCTCCTCTCAAAAGTACCACCTGCAGATGGCAGGGGCCAGTTGGTTTCATCCAGTTTTACCTTGACAATATCTATCTCTAGCTGGAAACCACATCCACAGATGCACACACCCACACACATGTACTCATTTTCCTGTCTGAGGTAGGCAACAAGGGAACCACAATGGGTACCCAAAACAGAGGATCAAAGACGTGATACAGCTACACATGCATGCATGCATGCACACAAACTGAAACTCTCAAAATAGGGAATCGCGTTTGCCCTCATTCAACCCCAGAAGGGGCAACTCACACACGCACACTTCCTCTGGCATGCGTCCACCACCTGGGTATAGGAATCTTTCATCTCAGCGTGACTGCCACTGGGCAGGCTTGCATACCCACTCACGCACGCACGCACGCACGCACACACACTCTCTCTCTCTCCACCTGCTACCCATTCCCACTATGTCGATATAAGCAAACCACTTCGCAAACACATACACAAGCATTTACTTTGCTTGGCAATCAACAAATGCAGATGTGTGTTTACAAGTCACTGAATCAGAAAGAGTCAATATATTCACAATTCAAATGAATTCATAAAGGTTCAAAGCTCTGGTCCACCTAGAGCCTCTGGTGTCAGGCCTTTATGGGGCACTGCAAAACACTTCACTCTAATGTAACAGTTTACGGCTTTAGTCAGAGTTTTAAGACTGTAGCATAGATGTGGTGTCTGTGCAACTTTATGATGCCTATTCTTTAGGTTTACCACTCACTGCCACATTGCTATTTGTTTGGAGGATGAAAATTAAAATGTGGTGGAGCCTGAGTGGAACACAGCATTGGTGATTGAGCAGGAACCATCACACATTTTGTCACTGCTTGAGAGGCAAATTTGGCCCCAAACATGCACCTCTTTAACCCTAATGACTCCTTGATGGAGCTATAGTAATTTGCAAAATTGCCACCAAGACACACATAATAAGAGATGTAATTAGGGGTCCAAGCCCAAGGGAGCTGGGAAGCGCGTTTGCAAGGCAACGTGGTTCACAGATCCAGCGAAGCTGTGGAACCCTATTGCTTTCCTAAGGATTATCATTTTTCCATTGATAAAACTGATGCTACAGCCTAAACCGTACATGGTGGGGGGGGGTGCCATTTTCAGGACTGGTCCAGATCCCTGCAAGGACCTCAGACAAAAAGATTCAGCCACTTCCACCACTAGGTGGCACTATAGCAGAAAAAACACATTTGGCCTTATAAGTCCCAAACCATACATTGCACACAAAAAATACTTGTATCCACAAGTTCCCTGAATTCAGCTGGATCTCCTGATATAGGCCATGCCCATTTCCACCTATACCTTTATACACGAAAAATTGCGATTGATCGTAAACCTACTTTTTCTAACTCCTCCTAGACCGTGTGACCGATCTGCACAAAACTTGGTAGGTAGTATCTCCAGACGAACCTGACAAAAAGTTATCAAAAGAATTTTTATCAGATAAAAATTACGCAAATTACGCACAAACAATTTGTGTAGCTAGATACGAAAACACAAACTTTGTCATATCTCGGCCAAAATAAATGCTATCAAAGCCAAACTTCAGATTATTGTTTGTCATGACCCTCTGGGCCTACAAAACAAATTTTACAAAAATTGTACAAAAGGTTTATATCTCATGAACGGCTCATCCGATTTTTACGAAATTCTGAGGGTACCATCTAGGGCCACTCCTGAGGCCACGCCTACAGTGGGGTACTGATTGGTCAAAGAGGGCGTGGCCTATGGGACCCAGGTTTGGATTCACCACTTACACTAATGTGAGCAACTTCAAATTTGCAGTGTAGATGTACAATGGCTCATGGACCTAACTTACCAAAAATTACACATATGGACCACTAGGTGGCGCTATAATGATATCAAACGTGTGTTTGACACACGTCAAACGTTTGATATTTGCAACTGCAATGTACCACAGACCTTGCAGCTCAAACCTTCCTGACGTTTGCCTCCCCATGTTATGCTTTGGGTTCCGCTTTCGCGCGTTCCCCGGGTCGTCGGGGGCGACTGGCGCCGGGAGGCTTGGACCCCGTCATAACTGCTTGCAGTTCTAGTTAGCCATTGCAACAGACAAAAATATTTACTTTGTATTTCTAAAGAGAAGTCAGGGCACAAGCATCCAGTGGACATTATAAGAACTGCATCATGAGGCTTTTCTGGCATCAGGGCTCAGTCATGGTGGTTACCACTTGGTTTCATCTTGCTGAGTAAATGAGGTTTAGCTCATTAACGTTGTTTGTTCTGCAACAGGTCCAGAAGTGACTAATAATTCAACAGCACTGCATTACTGTCAGTCCTTAATGGACTTATGAGCAACAAGAATCACCAAGACACACACACACACAAAGATTATGAGGGACTTCTTGCAGCAAATCTGGATGTTTGTGTAAAAATAACTAACACACACACACACACACACACACACACACACACACACACACAGGCAGACAAAGACACACAGGCATGGAAGTGAGTAGGTGCCCTTGCACAAATGTAGCAAACAAATGAAGCTCTAATGGCTCTTACTGTCTCTTTATGCACTGACCTTCAAACACAGGGGTTAAGTCCCTGAGAAGCATATTTATACACACACACACACACACACACACACAAACACAGAGAACATGTTCTTTGTACTTATAGTTAACGTTAGATGTGTCCTTATTGAGTGTGTGTATTTGGAGACTGGTCTTTGTGTGCATGTATAAATGCCTGTGTCTACCAATGTGTGTGCGCATATGTTATGTAATGTGTAATCAAGTGTGGTTGAGTGGAGGACGGTCAAAGCCTGTCTGCATAAGGTCACAGATCACATGGTTCAATAAAAGGTTCTACAGTGCTCTGACACTTTGGGTTACAGTTCATAGTACAATGGCAGACAAGGTTAAAGCTATAGTGCGTAGTTTCTGTTGCCCCCATGAGGAATTCTGAGTAATGCCAACAACACTGTCGGCGCATCGACATGACGCAAGCCTTCAGTGATCGCGCACCATACCCAGCCCTCCTCCACACAGTTGCTTTAAAAAAATATGATGCATCCTTCAGAATAGGTAATTATCTTGTAATTTTTATGTCCTCTGTCTCCAAAGCTGAACGCTGCTGTTGTCCTTTCTCAGCGGTGACGTAAAACACATCACTCAAGCTTCTACACACAAAGTCACCGGATGTCACCATT
Source organism: Sander vitreus (assembly GCF_031162955.1). Taxonomy (NCBI): domain Eukaryota; kingdom Metazoa; phylum Chordata; class Actinopteri; order Perciformes; family Percidae; genus Sander; species Sander vitreus. Next base: position 19,637,069 of record NC_135859.1, on the reverse strand, counting down.
TTGTAAACATAGCCATACTGAGAAATATAGAGAGAGTTTTGTGGAGCTGATCAACTCATTTGGCAATGGCTTGAATGTAATGGAAGTTCATAAAATAGTTGTGAACTATAGCTTTAAGGTTCACACATGTACAGAAGAGGAAGGCTGGGACACATTCACACATCTGTGCTCTTAATCCTAAAGCATGCTCAACTTCAGTACAATCCAGGAAAGTGCGGGTAGGTGGGCAGGAAGTAGGAAACAGACACAGACAAAAGTACACTTTGTTTAGCTTTTCTCCCTGGAGGTGTTTTCACTTTGGGAAATTGCACATTTTCTGTGCAGTGTTTCCCACTATAGTATTTAAAATGCAAACCTGATATTATGAGATTTACCTTATTTATAACTGCAAATTACAGATCTATTTTATTCTGGAGGGCATAAAGTTGATGAATTTCCACAAGTGAAAACATTTCCACAAAAGGAGGGAAAAATAAAGTGCACCTTTAAAACCATGGTGCATACTATAATTTGCAAATCCTTAACCGGTTGGTTAGTTGTTAAGATGCCAGTCTCCTTTATAGAACTGTGACAGTGCAAATAGCATCCTATAAATACAGGATGTATGGATACAGATAGCACACTGGAGTACACATTTTGTCCCTTTGAAATGAGCTAGAATCTTTCAGGTATGCTTGCTTTGGCATTTTAAGCACTTTAATGCCCTGAAACTGGAGTGTTCTTCACATTGTTCATTATCTGTCATTTGACAAGACCATTGGCTTATAAAAGAAATTATCTGCACCATTGAATTGCAATAAAAGATAAATTATCTGTACCACTGACTTATGCTTGAACAGATACTTGTTTCCCCTTAAACCACAGAAAATATTATACATTGACTTTACATTCAAACAGACAGAGCTGATCTTTTACATTGACTTAAACCAGAAAAGAGATGATCTTGGTGTCAAGATCCTTTAGGGTCACGATCACTTCAGGTAGGATCAATTAAGAGAGGTACAATAGGCAGCATTCTTGTCCACATTACAGGACATGGCAGTGCAGGTGGCATTCTTAACTCAGAGGTTCTCCATACCAGGATTGATTAATACAGAAACTGGCTGGCCTTAACCTACCCACTATCATTTCACTTCACATAACCAACACTGGATTCTATGACACTATCTATTTTAATGTTATTCAGTCAGGCTTGTCAATGGCATGACATAACTGTATATTTGTTATCATTACTTGGAAGACTTTGTTGAGTACATTCCAATTAAAGTAGTCATTAAATAATATTGAACTCAAGTGTATAAATGGTATGAAACCACATTATTACTAGACTGAGAAATTCTGATTGTTGAAACCAAATGGAATAAGCACTGTATTAGCTGACTTGTGAAGTAAAACAATTGCAGATCAGAAAGTTTAATCAGCCTGTAGAGCCGTGTAGATTAATCAAGCCTCAGTACCAAGACCCCCCATTCTCCCTTCTAGTAAGGTACATAAAGGTAAACCACTACAAGACACAGTCACGTCCAGTCAGGTGATATCAGAACAGAGACACTCACTCAGTTGTCTCCTTGACGACAAAGTGACGCTCCCATGCGCCTTGATGCCCTGGAAACAGAAGACATGTTGACACAAAGGGCAACCAATATAAAAAAAAAATAGGGGACGGAGACAAAGAGGGATTGTTGTTAGATCAGAGGAGAAAGCAATACTTTACTTTGATATATTTCAAACAATCATAAATCAAGCCTGTCTGCCCCCTAATGTGTATTTATCAGTGGCAGACTGTGATTTCTCATTAAGAGTAAATAACTGCAAACAGGTCTTTGCAAAGTGAATAAATATATATATATACAGTGTAATTGATGCAGAGCAGCTCACAAAGTTGAATGCTGGTACATTTTGTCATCTGTAGATACATGGTCACTGTTATAAGTACAGTTTCACAATGTGAAAACAGTACAATGTGACTCACCCACATGCTTAGTTCATTCATTCATGCATTCACCCTCTCACAGCTATTGCTGTAATATTGATGGAAAGTGTTAGGGGCTTTGCGTCACTGACACCCATTTTGATGAACAGAAGAAAAAATAGAGCTAGTGGGTGACACCAAAGCAAAGAACAGGGTTTATAAATACTAGTGGTTTGTTCTTCATGTTCCCACACAGGGTTGTTCTTCGTGTACCCACACTGCCATTTGCTTGCCAAAAACTACAAATATGTAACACCGATTCCACAACATTTTGCTTAGAAGCCATGAGACAAGGACACAATTTTTAGGCAAGTGAGCAAACATGTATGCACAATGGCCAAATAACAGTATTTCCATGGTATTTTCCTCCACATAGTCAGCTATATTATCCATATTAATGTTGTCCCAGGTGGAAATGGTCTATTCCTGTTACTAATTATTTTGAATTACAAAACAGTGAAACAAACTGCATGAAGAAATATTAGTAACACTGCATCCTCTTTTAAGATACCAAATAAAACACAGTTAGTCTATAAACTTGCATTTAAATAATAATTTGTTATCCTGCAATTATATTAGTGATTTATTTTGAGGAGTCCAATATGGTGCTTGCATTTATCTATCTATCTATTTATCTATCTAGCTATCTATCCATCTATCTATCTATAATATAATTACCATCACCTCCACATTTGCTATCACAACTCACAACCCACAGAGACTAGCTGGCATTAACCCTTATTCACCCTTAGTGAACTTAAATAACAGAACAAGGAAGAAGGACATGCAGTCTAAAAGCAAGAAGAATAATGTGGTAGGGAAGAAGGGGGAGATGAAGATAGAGTACAGAGGGGTAAAGGTGGCAAGGGCCAGAGAAAGGAAGAGCAATATGAAGATGGAGAGAGCAGAGCAAAGAAAATGGATAAACATGTGCAGAGAGAAAGAAAATCAGGGGCATTTTTATGGAGGGAGGAAGGGAGAGGAAGAAAAGAAGGATTAGGGAAATCATAAAATGTATAAAAGGTAAGAAAGATGGACAAGAAGACTGACAGACTTAAAAAGAAGAATGTATAAAAACTCTAAGTAGGGCAGAAAACTGCCTCTCTCGTGCTGAGCCCCCATCTCCTCCTCTTACTCTCTATCTTTCTTTCTTATTTATATCCTTAGCAGCACCATTACTCAGTTAGGAATACGGCTGTACAAAATGATCTAGTTTACAGGAATAGGAGTTGGAGACCTACATAGTCACAATCAAACTGGACCCTTCATCCTCCTGAATAAATTGGCACAGACGTGTAGAGCACTGATGACGCAGGATCATATGATCTATGTCATCATACATATTGATTCAGGGTTCCCCAGCCCTAGCTGGAAATAAGTAAAGGCAAGCTAGACCAAAGCTGTTCCCCCCTGACCCTCTGGATCAATAACCCCGAACAAAAATGTCCCCAAAACAAAGGTAAAGAAAAAAAAATCGATGGCTGTTCTACTTTAGTTCTTACAAGTGCTGGGACAAAAATAATTTCCAGACAGCTAAAAGGTGGCACAAGTTAGCAAGAGACATTACTGCTAGTAAATGGGAAAGCTTTTTTAAGCAGTTAACTATTAAGGAGCATTCATGGAGATGTAGTAGGGCTAAACTCAGATTTTCTACTCTTTCATTTGCATTATACAGTTTAACCACGTTTTAAAATCAAAAAAATCTCTCAGTACTATCAAAGTGATATTTACTAAGAGTGACAACACATGTTTGATGAAAGTTGTAGATATATTAGTCATGATGATTTTCAAATAAAGACTTTGCAGGCATGTACTGTACAACATGATATATAACTATATAATATGCTACATTTCTTAATGTTGCACTTCAATTCCAAGATAAACGACCAGAAGGATAAAAAACAGATAAAGTCTACTGGCCAGGTGAGGATATATCAGATGATGATTTAAGTGCAAGAACAAATGTTCAAACATACAAGTAGCTCTCTCAGATTTAAAATGAACAGCTTTTTTAACAGATGTTAAGCACACACAGTCCATTTTAAACTGTAAGGAAGCCTCTATGCGCTTTTTTTCTTGCTAAATTATTATTTTTAGACAACTTTAAAGGATTGTCCTGCACAGGGATTTAGTGTGAGCAGAATAAATGTCTTTTGCTCAGAGATTCCCATCGCAACCTCATGCTTTTTATAGGGTCACACAGGGACATATCTGATTATCCATTCTCTATTTTTACTGCCCTGTCCTGTTGTCAGTTGTTTTTGGCTTTCTTACATATGTAATTATATAGCTACGAGCAGTCTTTGATATCGTAGAAACTGAAATCTGCTATTTAGAACAAAGACTGGTAGGCATAACCCATAAAAATAAAGTGGGTTATATTTTATATACCAATTATATTAATAATTGTTTTTCTTGCAAATAGTAGCAGCAACTAAATATGTCAAATGTTTGGCATATAGCTCTTTTTCTCTTCCACATATCAAAAATGGGATGCCCTAGCCACAAAATATCTATATTAAATCACTTACTAACCTTAATATCTCTACATATTTCATGTTTTATAATGATGGCTCATTGTCTTATGTCAAGCCGTCAGAAAAGACAAGTTAATTCCGACCTGATGTTTATAAAAGAAAAGGTCATTCTTTATATGAAATGACTTCTAGCTTAAAGAGATTATTCCTCTGCACATAGAAAATATACCTAAGTATACTTCTTTTGAGATGGAGAAAGGAGAAAAGTAGAATGAGAGACAAAGAGGGAAGAATCTGCATGATCTACTTAAATGTTTCTCTATTTAAATGTAATAGCCCACAAACAGACAATAAACGATGCTCAACTATCCCTCCGCTCCTCTCATTCTTTTGAGAAGCTCCTAAAGAGAGAGGGGATAAAGAGAGGGTGGGTGGAGAGAAAAAGGAGAAAAAGAGAGAATGGAGGCAAAAAAAGTTGCACAAATCTAGGGAGAATAGAAAACGACAAAGGAGTGAGAAAGACAGAGCGAGAAAGGGAACAGTGAGCTAACCATCAAGAACTTTTCATTCCCCCATAAAATGTTCCTTTTAAGAATGCCCATGAAATTAGCTTGCTGAAAGAAAGCAATCTCAATCGATTCAATCCCCTCTAAAAAGGCACCATACCTCCAGCTCTTAAGAGTCTCTGCGGGGGGAGGGGAAGAATCACGTGACCAGCCACCGCTATGGTTGCAAGAGACTGAGGATCCCACACTCACCTCCGTATTTCATTAAATAACCAGGTCTATTACTTTTTCTTCGACGCCAAACCGTTTTGTCTGTTATCATGGTGACTCAGTGAAACGCCTGCAGTCATGAAAAGGCGGGTCTGTCGCCTAAACTATTTACTTGTTCAGAAATTTTTTTTAGCATGGCAGCGGGTAATGGAACGTTAGCTAATGGAGCAACTGAAGTGAACGCATTCTCTAACATGGAGGACTTAATCACTCGGGTTTTGGAGAGGCAGCTAAGTGTGCTTAAATCAGTGGTCTACAGCGCAGTGAAAGGAGTGTTGGCGTAAATGAATGCCTCAAAGCATTGCATCGAGGCAGAACCTGAGATGCAGGAAATTATGGTATGTGAGCCAGAGCAATCTGACTGCGTCACATTCACGATCCAGCGGCTTCGGGTGCCTGAAGGGACTCAACACAAACTACACGCTGAACGCAACTCGGACTCGTTTAGCCGCCTGCCCGCCCTGGGAGCAATCCACAGAGGGAGAGAGTTCGCCTTTGCAGCAGCCACGGAGCCGGGTGTTTTCTGGCTGGAAATAGAAGCGGAGGAAGACGCGCTACATGCACGGGTTGCCCCGCGCCGTGGACCGTTACCGACAGAGGAACCGGAGGGCGGTGGTGGGACTTTGCGTTCGGTAGCGGGGCCGCAACTGGAGGACTCAGCACTGGTGGACTAATGGTATTTGGGCTACTGTACCGAGTTTGCCTGGAGCCGGTGTGTCGGTTTTGGAACCAACCTTTGAAGGGACATCTAACCAGACTGTAAGAAATGATGAATGCTGGCTACTAGGGCTTTGACTCCGAACTTCGCTATTCGAATATTTAAAAAAATATTGATATTCCAACGAATATTAGGCAGCCCTTAATATTCAAACCTGTTATGGGCATTGTTTTTTTGTAAATGTGTTTGCTTGTAAACGTTTTCAATTCAGATTCCGAAGCTTTTTCATGCATTTCAAAATGTAACTCTCGCTCGGCCGTAGCGTGGTAGCGTTGCATTTCCCCCGACTCATTTCCTGGTTCTCCTTCTCCATAAACAACATGAAATCAAGGAGAGAGATAACTTTTCCTGCTACAGATTTCCCGCCGTGGTCAGAAAGAACAGGGGAGACACTTTGTTTCTCTCACTATGACTCTACTATGAGAGCTACCGGTAATCACCGTCACTCTCTCACTCTAACACACACTCCCCACACATACACACGCAGCTCGATGCGCACACCAGCGCAAAAGTATAAACATCAGACCACTTACGTAGGCTACGGTGAAATGTCCGAACTTCCTGTTGAAAGCATACTGTTTGTGTTTAATCCAGGGTCTGACTTAATAAAAAAATTGTTGTGGCAGAGTGTTTTTCTTCTGAAAACATCACTGCACGCCTATTGACTGATACACTGCCCTCTGGTGGACAGAACATATACGAAGTTTGATACCAATATAAGTCTTACTGAAGGCATTTAATGGTCAAAATATTATTAATAAATATTTGAATATATTCGAATATTAATATTAATAAACAAACAAACTTCGAATATGATTTTTGGGCAAAAGTCAAAGCCCTACTGGCTACTTAGTCTACAGTCTATGCTTTTGTGGACATTTAATCGGGCTCTGATGATGAATCCAGAGGACACTGTATGTAAGTTTCGGAGCCAGGCTTTAAAGGGACACTTAACCAGACTGAAAATACATGATAAATATTGGCTGGTCAGTTTACAGTCTATGTTTGTTAACATTTAGCTGGACTGAAAGAACATGAGGGATACGGTCTGTTCAGCTCATAGTCTGCTTATTGCTTCAACTAGATTGGTGTGTTTTACACACAGCTTATTCCAGAAATTGTTGGGTACTCAAGACACGTATGCGTGTAAATTTTGAAGATGGCTGAGCTTTCAATCCTTTCAGTTAACATCAGGAGGCTAAACGGGCCGATCAAATGAGCTAAATTCCTGGACTATTTAAGAAGAAAAAACATAGACGTGGCACTTATACAGGAGTCACATTTACGTAAAAGAGATGTAAATTGTCTATAAAATAAATACTTTAAGGTTGCTGCCTCATCTAGTGACGACACCAAAACCAAGGGTTCCATCGAGTTGCTGTCGAAATGCGCACTCACTGTAGACAAAAACAGTAAAGACTTATCAGGCAGGATATCTTATATATGTACCACGATAAGGAGTAGGAAAATAGCCTTTGTTTCAGTATATGCACCGGTTACATATGATGAAAGTTTCCCACGCCTAACCAATGAAGTGCTCTCTCTCAACGAATATTCACTAATCATAGGATGAGACATGAATGCAGTACTTGATTTAAATCAGGATAGATCAGGGGTCAATCACACAAAAGCCCAAAAATGAATATCAGACATGTTTAAAGCAGTTGTGGAATCCCACCATCTCACAAATATGGAGGATGCACAATCCTACTAGCAAGGATTACACCTTCTTTTCCACACGCCACCTCACCCACTCCCGCACTGATTATATGTTGTGCTCCAGTGAGCTTAAGACAATGTTTCACACGATAGCAATAGAACCAGCAATTCTGTCTGATTACAATGTGTTGATAACCACATTCCGTTGTGATATGTTAGGAGAAAGATCTAGGAAATGGCAATTTAATAATTCCCTTCTCCAGAACACAGCTTTTGATACAGAATTTAGAATTAATACAGACTCAGTTTCTGACCCTGCATATACATGGCAAGAAACTAAAGGATTTATTAGAGATTTTACATCCTCCTTTGCGGTCAATTTGAAGAGGAAAAGAGAGGCAAGGATAGCGGAGTTGGAAGAACGCTGTAAATCGTTAGAGCAATCTCTTAAGACTACAAAATCTACAAAAACTGTTCTAGTCACAAGTCGAACAGAGCTGAATGATCTGCTAAGAAGGAGAGCTGAGTTCATAATGCACAGAGTGAGGCAAAATTACCAGAAATCTGCGTGCATATGGTGACGCAAAAGTGTGTGAAATTCGATGTAGTATGCACACCAGGCGGCTAGGTGGCACTGCCAAACAACACCACCAAGGCCCCGTGCCTACATAGAACCTTCCTTCTACTTCTCTCCTTAGTAGCGCGAAACCAAAACATGTCTAAGCGAACAACAAAAGCTTGTCTGGAAAGACGAGGAGGTGGAGCTGCATGTGTGTCTGATGATGACCGGCACAGTCGACCGTGATAAGCCACAGCACAGCACCCACGGGAGCACTACCAATATCCTGAGCCTCGCAGCCCTCCCCGCAGCGAAAGGCAGCGGGCAGAGGAGGGTGAAGCAGACCCTCCTCTGCCCGCTGGCCGCTGCCACTCGCTCTCTCTCTTTCTCTTCATCTGCAACGTTGTAGCCTACTCTGGCTAAAATGAATAGTCTACATATGGTCATTGAACTATAACAACCTTATCCACAATGTCGAAATCATTTAAATATTGAGCTATTACATTGAAAATCTTTTAGATAACAGGAGCCTATAATTTCTGTAGCCTACTCCGTAACAACAGACTAACTGGACGCTTTTTTCTCGTCTCTCTCCACACCGCTGTCTTCAGACTTTTGCGTTTTTACCCTTTAGACGGTAACGTGACGGTGGAGCGTTTTTAAGATTTCCACTTAAAGACTTCCTTTTTTTTTATTGATTCCATTCAGCATTGTCCCATTAGCATTTAACATCTCACATATATGTTTTTCACGTATACAAAACATACAAATATTTCACAGCAGGGATCAAACACACAAATAGACAAAAATTCACAGTTAAACACAAAACTCAGTAAACTCGAAATGAGTACATTTTTCACTTCAGTCCACATTTTCATTCCCCTCTTGTAAAGACCTTTCTCTCCTGGTGAAGGATAAGGATAATAAAGTCTGTTCTCAATGGTGTTACAAAATCAACCCAATTACTCCAGAAATTCTTAAATTCATCAGATTCTAGTCTAACTAAGAAAGTCAGCTTTTCCATCCTGTAAATGTTATATATTACTTCGACCCAATCCTCCATTTTAGGTACCTCCGTTTTCAGCCACTTCCTGGTGATAGCTTTTTTACCTGCCACTAACATTACTTAGTGGCAGGTAAATACATATTTGTCCCCTGAATATATTAATCTCTGGTTCACTATTCCCAAGTACAAATCGAAAAAATGTAAATGGAAGTTCCATTTTCAAAATGTTTTCCATGCATTTCTTTAATTCGAGCCAAAAAGGTATAATGGAGGGGCATTCCCAAAAGATATGAAAATGATTGGCTTTACTTTCTAGACATAGTCTCCAACATCTCGTATCCTGAGATTTCTGTTGTGCTGGTGTATAAATAAATATCTTACTATGTTCTTCCAACCATATTCTCTCCATGAGAGGGAGCATGTTGTCTTCCATTGTTGTTCGTTGATTGACCCATTCCTCCTTTGACAACATCCTTCCCCCCTCCTTCTCCCACTTTTCTTTTATATATACTGTATAATGACCTTTTAAATTTTCCACTTCTTTATATAATTTTGAGATTAATTTCTTGCCCAGATCTGATTCATATGCTAAAATAAATAATTTAATAATTCCCGACTCTACCTCATCTAAACTGGAATTTTTTATTGTTTGCTCCATATAATGCCTCATCTGTAAATATCTGTAGAAATCCTGATTTTTTCAAACCAAATTGATTCTGTAGATCTTGAAAACTTTTAATTTTCTTCTTCTTAAAGAGCTCCCAGAATATTGTTGGTCCCCCACCCCAACTTCTGAAGCTCCCATCCATTGTATTAGGTGTAAAATCTGAATCATGTGCAATCCACCGCAGTAACCTACTCTGCTCTATAAGGTTATTCTTTGCTATAATCTCAAACCAAATGTTAAGGGATAAATCCAGCCATGGATTTAGTTCCTCATTAAGATGTTTTCTCAGTTTTTTATCATTTATTATAGCTTGTATTGGAATGGTAGTCGATGTGTGGCCTTCGATGTCTTTCCATCTCGCACTGTAGGCAAGATTACACAAGTTCCACATAGTTTTTAGTAGTTTAGCAGCCTGATAATAGCTCTTAAAACAGGGCAGGGCTAGTCCCCCTTTAACTCTGGGAAGCTGTTGAGTTCTATATTTTATCCGTGGTCTTTTCCCTTGCCAAATGTATCGAGAGATGTATCTGTCCCATTCTGTAAAGTCTTTGTCTTTTACTTCTACTGGCAGAGTCTGGAATAAATACAATAACCTCGGAAGAACATTCATTTTGATCACCTCTACCTTTGAAGATAAGCTTGTGAATGGGATTAGGTTCCATCTTACCATATCAGATTTTATTTTTGAAATTAATGAATCATAATTTATGGATTTCAGTCAAGATAGGTCTTGAGGTAGATTGACTCCCAAATATTTAATGGATTTTGATTCCCAATTAAATTTGAATCCTTCTCTTACAGCTCGATCCGGAACATAGTTGAATGTGAGAACCTGTGTATTTTTCACATTCAATTTATAGCCTGATAATAAACCAAAGTCCTCAAGTGTTGACATAAGTGCTGGAAGAGAATCAGTGGGTTGTGTCAGGTATATTAATACGTCATCCGCGAATAATGCTATTTTCTGTTCATCCCCCTCTATGTCTACACCTTTAATATCTTTGTTTTGTTTTATCCATTGGCTCAGGGGTTCCAAATAGATAGCAAAGAGGAGAGGGCTAATTGAGCAGCCTTGACGACGTCCACGTTCTAGTATGAAGGAGCTTGAGAGATTTCCATTGATCTTGATCCTAGCTGTGGGTTTATTATAGAGAGATTGAATAGTTTTGAAAAAAAGTTTCATAGAAACCAAATCGCTCCAGCACCATATACAGGAAATCCCACCTAACGGAGTCAAATGCCTTTTCTGCATCCAGTCCCACTATTATTGCTTCTAATCTTTTTTTGATTATGGTTTGCATTACATAATAGTGTGCACCGAATATTATCCTGCGTCTGTCTTTGTTTTATAAATCCAGTCTGGTCCTGGTGAATTATATCTGGCAAAATTGTTTCTAAATGTCTGGCTAGAATGGCAGTGAATAGTCTGTAGTCTTGGTTAAGAACACTCACTGGTCTAAAATTAGAGCATTCCAATTTGTCCTTTCCTTCTTTTGGAATAACCGAAATGAAGGCTTCCTTCCAGGAGTTCGGGATTTCTCCCTTATTGAGTACCCAGTTAAATGCATTTTTCAGCAGGGGGGTCAATGGTTCCCGCAGCACTTCATAAAACTCAGATGTATATCCATTCGTACCTGGAGCCTTATTTGTCTTCAGCTTCGAAATTGCCGAGTTGACTTCTTCAGTCGAGATCTCCCTGGTCAGAGCTGAGTTCTGGTCCTCAGTTACTCTTGGCAAATTTAAAGAATCTAACAATGAGACTATTTGATTCTTATTATTTATGTCTGGTTGAGAATAGAGATTTTTGTAGTACATTTCAAAACAATCATGTATCTCTTCTGTCCTATATTTTGTCGAATTAGTAAATGAATCCCTGATTTTCTAAATATTATTAATTGACATTTGCTTTTTTAACCTATAGGCCAGCAACTTTGTTGACTTACTTCCTGTTTCGTAATACCTCTGTTTCAAGTACATCAGCTTTTTTTGAATCTCCTGTGCCAGGATATCACTTATTTCTGTTTTAACCCTTTTTAACCCTCTAATTACAGCTTTACCCGTATCCCACAGCACAGATGGAGACACCTCACCATTATCATTCTCCCTTACATACGTCTGAATTTCCTTAACCAATTCCTCCATCATTTGTCCTTTTAGAACATTTATGTTCAGCCTCCAAAGTGTTGCCTTTGTTTCTCTTGATATAGCTAAAGTCAAATATACTGGACTATGGTCTGATAGGTCTCTTATCCCGATTTCACATTTTTCAATCCTGTAACTGTCCTTACTATACATTAAGAAATAATCTATCCTTGAATATACTGAATGAGGTGATGAGAAAAAAGTATAGTCTCTTCCTTTAGGGTTTAGTTCTGTCCATACATCAATTACTCCCAACTCTGCCAATAGCCCTCTGAATTTTCTGCTAATTGTGGACTTCTGTATCCCCCTGCCCGAACAGTCGAGTTGTGGGTTCTGAGATTTAGGTCTCCTCCCCAAATCAAAATGCCTTCCCACTCTGATGTCATCAAATCAAACATTTGCCTGTAAAATATCCAGTCTGACCCTGGGGGCGCATATACATTGAGAATAGCGACCAATTCTCTCTCTACCCTCCCCTTAATTAATATAAACCTTCCCTGTTTGGTGGTTGCACTTTTTTGCGTTTTTAAGCCCCAAAAACGCTGTCGCCGTATAAATGAAAGGCACATCCGATAAAATATTTTTTCGTTTTCATCCGCGAGCATCAACGTGTAAACAGGGCCTAAAAGAACTAAACCTGCCTCTTCTGGGTCAAGAAGAGGCAGGTTTAGTTCTTTTAGGAAGAACTGGGTCAACCGATAACTTTAGAGGAACTTAAATTAGCATTAAAAACAGTTAAAAAAGGGGAAAACACCAGGGTTGGATGGAATTCCATCAGAACTTCTTCTACAGTATTTTGACATATTAGGACCTACCATTTTACAAGCTTTAACTTCAGCCATAGAGAAGGGTACTTTCCACCAACAAACCAACACTGCGCTGATTTCCATTATGCCAAAGAAGGGTAAAGATCCTATGGATTGCTCAAATTACAGGCCCATCAGCCTCATTAGGCTTTATTCCAAAGCCCTAGAGCACTTTATCAAGAAGCTAGTTCACCCCGACCAATCAGGTTTTATACCCAAGCGTCATGCTGCAGACAATGTATGCAGACTATTTCATGAAATAGAAGAAGCCAAAAACCTTCCAACAATGGGAGCAGTTTTATCAGTGGAACTACTTGTGTAATGAATCCATTAAGTAAAGGAGAGGCTTGGTTTAGGGGCCAAATTCATTGACATGGTGCGTACTTTATATGCAAATCCCACGGCCATAGTCTCAACCAATGGATTGCACTCTCAGCCATTTCCCGTTAAGCGGGGCTCGCGACAGGGATGTCCACTCTCCCCCATGCTATTTGCAATCTCTCTTGAACCATTAGCCCAAGTCATAAGGCAAAATAAAATCTGTAATATCCAGATTAAATCCAGTAGCAGCTCAATATCATTATTTGCAGACGATATTTTGTTGTACATTGCTGATCTTGAGGACTCTATTCCAAATCTCTTAAGATTTTCAACGAATTTGGCTCAATCTCCGGCTATAAAATTACTGTCTAGGACAAGTATGAAACTATATTAAGTAGTGTTCAAAGGGATCTGGCCAATTGGTCTGCGCTGCCGGCATCACTACGCTCCAGTATTGCTGTTGTTAAAACCAATGGATTGCACTCTTGTGTGAATTTCTTAAGAACAACGATCCCCTTACCCCCACCAATAAATTTCTTGAAGAAACTTGATACCTTAATTCGGCAATATATTTGGAATAATAAACAACCTAGGCTAAAATACTCTACCCTGCAACAAGACCTTGCCTTTGTAGGTGTGTCGAAAAAAGTGTATGCTAGCCTATGGCCCTATTATCACAAACACATTGACTAACTTTTAAACAGGTGGAGGAGCAACTATGCTACACCAACAAGTGGCATCTGGACACCCCAATTTGGCACAATACACACTTAATGTCTGGTAACAAACCCTTTGCTTGTAAACAGTGGAGTGACAGAGGCATTTATACTGTAAACCAGCTATTCAATGAGAAAGATATGTTGAGTTTTGAAGACTTAAGAGCTAGTTTTGAGGTCCCCAGGACATCCTTCTTCTTGGATCTGCGCTTAAGAGCAGCCCTAAAATGTTATGGAGTGCCATGGGGAAACAGTCTAGAGCCGCACCCAGTTATTAAATGGTTTGTTGATTTTCCTGTGAGAGGTTTAGCGTCCAAGATCTATGCTAAACTGATGCAAGTATCCATAGGAGAACTCCCAATAGCAAGGAAATGGGAGCGAGAGCTGAGCCCTGAGTGGAACGCAATTACTAGGAGACAGTTTGGGACAACATTTTCCATTGTTCCAAGAACCCAAATCACCAGCAGATCCACTTCAACATATGTCATAGGACAGATGAGAAGAGATACGTCTCTAAAGATATTCCCACTATGGAAAAACGCAGCAGCACAAGTATCAGTCCTAATTCATCACAAGAATTAGAGGAGAGTGACTAGGCAAGGTGTGATTTCTGTTTTTGCTTATTTGTTTGTTTGTTTTTGTTTTCCTCGAGACCGCAGAGGGTTTGAGAGGGTTTTTGTTCTTGTTCAATTGTGTGTTTGTTCTGTATGTTAAAAAATATAAAAATAATAAAAAATGTATTTTTAAGAGTCTCTCTGCGGGACATAAAATAGATTCTCGCCTTTTCTCCCGAACCACACTCTTTTTTTTTCCTCTTTGTCTTACTCTTTCTCGGTTTCCTTATCACCTTACCTACCATCTTTACATTGGCACACGGACAGAAACAGAACAAATCTTTAGTGCAGAATTGAAAAATGGATGCTAGTCCACACTTTCCAATTTGTGTTTGGCCCTCTCACACTGCCACTTGCAGCTTCAGGTAGTCTAGATCAACAGCAATTCCTTTCCAGGATTATCAGTGGAACATCCGGCGCCACCGCCATAACATCCGGCGCCTTGCAAAACTTTGTTTGTTCCTGAAACAACAACAGACTTCGAGCTAAAAAGCTACACACTGAAAATGGCATGTTTTGAAGAAATTTTGATCATGCAACAAGGCAGCTTGCTTGGTTCTTTCGGGGAATAATTGTAAAGATTTACAAAGAATATGTTTAACGTTATGGCATTTACTATCCAACTTGATCATTTTGGGACCGATTGAGGCAGGATTGCTGTGGACGAAGTAACGTTACTAAGGGCAATACACTGGTAAGAGCAAATTACTTATTTTAACCATGCACACAGCTTATTTAAATACCTGAGGTTGCTGAATTGTGTGAACAGTTAACTTCATTTAATACTGTATGTGGCGTTTTCATTTATCGGGATGCAAATGTTCCACCAAAACAAGTTCCTTCCCTTCCTTTATAATCTTCCTAACCCTAACCTGGAGTAAGGTTTGGCAATGCGAGATTAGCTTCAGGCGGATATCTGAATCTTCCTTAGCCACACTCTTCACAAGGTCCCAGAACATCATGTTGTGCAGACTATTAAAGACTGTTTTAGTATGTGACCTACTGTACAGGGTAAAAATTACTACAAAATAATGTTCCAATGTGTATTATGCGGAAACCAGTAATGGCAAAATCTGCTGATAGATGCTTTATTTACATTTGAGGATTTCACTATTAAATGAGGTTGTAGATCAGATTTACAAAGCTTCATCATGCATTCACTTTTTTCTCATTTCATTCTAGGGCGGCACGATATTTTGTTTCATCGTCTACATCGCGATGTGCACATGCGCGATAGTCACATCGCAGGATGTTGCGATGTTGACGCTACAACTTCTTTGCTGCTTGATAAAAAAGTAAACTTTCACCGTTCTCCTTTTCCATGATTGTTACTGGCCGACCCTTCCCCTTTAAGACAGGTGGTCATGTGACGTAACGTTAGTCCGACTGGGGGGGGGGGGGTTTGTTATGGGAAGTGAGGCTCTCCCGTGTGTAGAAAAGTACGGTAAGCTGTAGCTGCCGCTGACACAGTGATGCACATGCTTTTCCATGGGTAGTGAAGCTACAGTAGTCAGTGTTTTATGTTCGCTGCAAAGACAAACTAAATCACCTGATTAATGCAGCGTAATCACGACATATCCCGGCCATTTTTCACCGCAGAAAGCTGCTACCAGCCAGGCTAAAGCTAACATAGTTAGCCTAAAGAAACAAGGTGTCTGTCCCAACTAACGTTATGGTTCGGAGCTGCGACGCTGGAAACATAACACTAATCTACAACAGCAGTCTGTTTCTGATATAACGTAATTTACACTGATTTAAGTGCTCTTGGATACACAGTTTGTTGAAGAGTGTGACATGCAGGCTCTGCATGCACAGCAAACCAACAATCCTGATCAATTTTAATCAATTTATCAAACAACCAAAGCAGGCTTTGTCAGGACCACAACCTGACATTTAGAGGAAGCAACATGCATGCATTATTAATATCATTCACTTTAGCCTGGATTGATATTATGTGAATACAATGGTGTCATGTCAGTCAACCAGTGTATTTCTTCCTAATTTCCCTCTCCAAAATCACTTCAGAAGAGTAGTCACAGCGCTTACTTGCTTTGGTTTTTGTAAAGCATTACAAAGACTGGTTCACATAAGAAAATTTCCTTTTTCATTTTTATTTTCTTTGTAGATGCACTCCCCTACAAAATCACCCCAGTAGTTGAGAATGACTAAATAGGGCTATTTATGTCCTCTTGTAAAAATTTGTCTTTTGTTCATATCGCAATATATATCGCAGGGAAAAAAAATATCGCAATGTACGTTTTTTCCAATATTGTGCAGGCCTATTTCATTCTCAACTTGATTCACTACTTTATATTTGCCTTCATACCAAAAATCTGATTTGGCTTTATTTACAGCTGAATGTCACAATGACTGGACTGGCATCTGGTAGATTGAGAGTCCGCTTACTGCTATACTGCATCTTAAATTGACTTTTTATTTAACTATGCATAAATCAAGAAGATAAATTACTGTAGGAGGAATGGAGAATATTGTATAGGTGTGTGATATGGCAAACAATTTGATCACAATATATTTTCCCATTTTGACCGATAACAATATTTATCACGATATAATTTTTTTGCTGATACTGCCTGTTCGAAGTGCATCCTGACTGAAGCCTGAAGAAACCAGAGGTTTAATTACACTTTAGGAAATAGTTTATTAGCATACAGTATACAATAAAAAACATACCTTAACAATATTCTGAACATTTTTCACTTTTGTTGGAGAGACATTACACACCCACATTAGGAGACGCTCCACTGGTCAACAGAGCATTAGTGCCCTCTACTGGCAAAAGAAAATCAAGAGTAGCCCTCTTTACATTTTACAATTACATTTTCCTTTTTTTGTGTCGGCAAAATAAACAAGTGCAAACTAAGTGAGTACTCAGTTATGGCTACATTTCTTTTGATTTTGTAAACAACCTAAAACTACTTAAAAACAACATATTATGGTGCATGTAAATACAATACAAGTGCATGTGTAAACAAGTGTATTTCGCTATACAATAAGAAATAGCGCTCGTTATATTTTTGCTCCTTTTAAAATGTTTTTTTATATTGGGCAATGGCCGTAAAAGACGACATGATTGATTGTTGTTTTGGTACAGCCGCTACAGCACAGCTAATGCTATACACAACACCGGCAACTCAGACAAACGCTTACAATAGGAAGTGGTCGTGTCCAGCATCCAAGCCGAAATGGCAGACTCTCACAGTTGTGTTATCAGGTAAATATGTCGAAAGCTTAAATCATTGTCATCGACGTGAATTTTATCGCGATCCCGTTTTGAGATTGGTTTATTGCCCAGCCCTAGTGTGATGGATGCAAAATTGTTCATTATTTATGATAGTTTTGAGACAGTCATTTTCCCTTTACTAACAACAGCTGGGAAAAGTAACAAGATCAGAATCTCAGCTGTCATTTAATCTGTACTCATAATTGATAACATAAAATCATTTGATAGCACAATGTGACTTGTCAGTGAGGAGTGAGGCATGCACTCAAGCATTCCAAATAACTTTATCTTCTTGGACCTTCCTAGAACTCAGCAACACACAAGGTAGCCTGGTTAAAGTAGAATGAAAGAGGAACTTTGAGGCAAGTTGGCCTAAAGTTGTATGAGGGGCCAGGAGCTGTCCCTAGGACAGAGTGTCGGATGGTGGGAAAACCAGGGCAAGAGAATTCCTAATGGATTCCTGGAGGTCTGGTAACCTCGGTGAGGAGAGGAACTTCTGAAAAGCTAACTTCTGCACTTTCAGGGATTAGCGAATAAAAGCAGGTAGAAGAGAAGGAGGAGGACAACTGAGTTAGGAAAAGTAGGAGGACGTTCCAGAAAAGGAGAGTGAGGTAGAGGGAGAGATGATGAGAGAGATGTTCGACCTCGTGAAGTGGCAGAAGCAGTAGAAATAGCTGCCCCACTTGTAGACACACTTTCTGCTGCTAGCCGACTGTCCTCTATGCACTGGGGTAGCTAACCTATATAGGCCTGCTCTACGCTGCAGCATCTCCCACACACATTCACACGCTCAGTGTGTCACTTTCTCACTCGCTCTCTGTCTAATAAACACAGGCATGCACACATGGGAGGGGAGGGGCGAGGCTAAAATCAGGCCACACATGCTCTAGCTAATGCTGAGTTAAGTCACCTGTGCTGCTAGCCTAGCTTGCTAGCGGGCAGCCAGCTGCTCCTCTAATTAAGAGCCCATCTACTCAAGGGGCCTGAGCATATGGAGGGCTCTATAGCTAAAAACTGGTTTTATAATAGATAGCAATGCCATACGGTTGAGTACTGGCCAGAATTCAGAAAGTTGGACTGTATTAGGAAGATAAGGTTATTGTGGTCCCGACCAGACACAATGCATCAAAGTAGTTTGGGGATACTACGATATTGCATATCAAACATACTTCCAACACATACAGCGATGAGCTTGTTCAGTTGATATCTGAGTATTGCCCTACTCCTTTTACATGGACCAATACCATATATCTGGTATGCTAATATTGTGCTGTTTTCAACCTGCAGATCATAAGAGACTTATCGCACTACTTGAATTCAAATGATTACCCACAAATTATTTAAACCACTTCACCTCAGTGGTGAAATAATTGAGTGAATCTTCAAAGATTAAACCTCTCCTCATATACACTGTACTATAGACACAAAAACAGAGCATCTTTTTTTCTACCCTCCTGGTGTGGCAAATCAAAATTAGTTTTAATTAAATTTATTGAAAAATAATCTGAATATCATAAATAAATAACCAGAACGGAGGGTATCAAACAAATAAAAAATACCTCTCAAAACACAGTAAACCTTTTCAACCATTTTTTCTCTGGGTTATTGTCCAGAGAAAAACATCTGTGCAAAGAGTTACTGATTCAAACAAAGTAGTTCAACTAAACGCATGCTCTGTTAGTGGCAACACCATACTAAAGTGTGAATTATGCCACGTGAGGTATGACAACACATGAAATACACACAAACAACCAGAATACTGAATGATTTTTTTAATGTCTAAAGTATAAATGCAACCTATTTGACTGAAGTTACATGGACACCTTCAACAGCATTTTTATTAAGGCCAGGACTAATGGCTGCTTCACAAAACAAGCACATCCACAGACACACACACTTACATGGGCTGACACACACACAATGACAAACACATGATGGGCACGCATTCAAATGTGTACACTAACCCACACTGCACACACAAACCCACACCTTTGCTTTCTTTAGCCTCCAGTACCAACAAACATATAATTACGTGAGGCTATTTCAGGCTACATTATGAGAAATGCATTAGTCAGTGATGGCAAATGGAGCACAGCGCAGACATATCTAAGGCTCTGTCTGTGTGTGTGTGTGTGTGTGTGAGAAAATGATAGAAAGAGACAGAGAGGGAAACTTAAAATGTAGAAAAAGTAAAATTTAATAAAGGAAGAATGATGACAGTTATCATAAAATAGGATTGAGGGCTATAACTTCATGCAGATGCAGTCGGTAAAGTGGCACTTTTCTGAGGCACAGTAAGGTGTTTTCCTGGCCTGCACCTGTATTGGTGAATCGTCTTGCACCGCAGAAAAAACAAAGTAGGGAAAGTGTGACTAGCAATCCAGCACTGCACTGCAATTTCAGTGTCAAGATTCATCTACAGCCCGCTTGTGTGGACCTGCACTGGGTTGTACCAGCTATGCGTAAGTTCAAATGTAGCCTAGTTTGAACTTAATTTCTAACTTAGGTTGGAGTTCACGAGTTACTAACATTTTAAGAGTTTTAAGGAGCAAATTATTCCAGCTGTTTCGCATCTGTAAACATTCATCATTAAAAATAAAGTGCATACATATAAAATAACACATATAAGTAAGTAGGCAATTACATATAAATAACATCTGTGCCACATTAGCAAGCAAATACATATATGTGTATATGGGTTAGATAACTTACTAATTAACACTAGTAATTCATAACAGTTTGCCACTGTAGGCTATCATTATGTATTTTATAATGTTACAAGGTCATCTGCCTAACAATAATACGGTACCGTTATATTACCCCATGTTGTAGTTTGTTGCAAGTTGCACTAGCTGTAGATTAAGGTTATATAGTTATCACCTAATCGTAATGCTTTGTCCTGTTTATGTACTTTTATTTTTGTTATAGTTCGATGATTAACGTTAGCTATTTTTAGCCATTAGCCTATTCGTGTTCAAAGACAACTGGGCACGAAAGACAACACGATAATAAACACTGCATCAAGAATGGTATTTTTTACTCAATGGCCACAGGAAGTGAAAATTTCTGCATTTTCTGCGACAATATTTTGGTTAGTGTGGACTTTACGCCAGAGTAGCTAAGAAGAACCTAGCGTCTCTTTGGTGTAACCAAACATCCACACGGCTTTGGTATCAAACTAGTTTGAACATATTGTTTAGTTAGGACTTTGCACCCTAACTTAAGAAAGAACTTACACACAGCTGGAATAGCAGGCTGCTGCAAAGTGCACATTGATCTTTGCTATTTTTAAGATTTTAGTTGGGGGGGGCACACAACCCAAACAGAAGTCACACAAACCTCTATTATAATAAGCATGTTATGCTTGTTTGTTTGTTGTTTCACTTTTATTTTGCATTATTTTAACAATAGAAACATTTAATGCATATTAATAACCAAAATATAGTTTTGTTTCTGTATTATAATAATTCAAGCAAGGTGGTGTGAAGATTAACATCTGGTTCTTAGCAGCAACCTTTATTCACAACTGTAAAGGCCTATTCATTCAGCTGATTAACTCCCTTTATCTAATGGTGGAAGGTACAGTCTGCAAATATGCATTCTCTAATTTAAGTGGCGCGCTTTGGTAAACCATAGATACACACAACAGATCCACTGTGAATACCTTAATCAGACCTTGTTCTGCCACCCCCAGGATGTTGCAAATAACCAAACCATGTCCACACATCAAACTGTTCTGTTGTAGTTCGATATTCTACACAGGCTGCAAGATCAAGGAGTAAAAATCATGACGTGAGGCGTGCGTGTCACACAGGCTGTGTGCAAGCTCTAACCGGTTAACATGGGAGCCGAAATGAAAACGGACACGCCACGCAGCTGACACGCTCACGCCACACATCCAGTGTGTAGCCGGCCTTAGTAGCAATAGACCTGGGGCTGTAATGAACAACATAATGTGGATGAGCAGAATCATAATTGTTTATTGAACTGTTAGTTGATTTTATAGGTACAGTAGGTGACTCTCCTCAGGATTCTCTACTCCACTGTGAAGTACGTTATAGTAGGAAGAGCACTTTTTTGAAGGGAATAAAAGGTGCCAATGTGATTTGCCATGATTGTAACAGGCTCTAACATATTTGCTGATCATTTGGGCAGTTATCAGTGGATGAATCTTAGTCCTATAAAACTAATTAAAGTCTCTGCATCTAAGTAAAAGAATATAAAGTAAATGCTCAGTGAAGCCATTAACTAAAGTTCACGGTAGTGAAAATGTTACTTGGTGTTCTGCAGCACATACAGTATATGAAAGTCAAAATTGATGTGCATTCATTTCCCATTTCCCACTTGCCATTGTATAAGTAAAGTCAAACATTATCTGTGTGTGTGTGTGTGTGTGTGTGTGTGTGTGTGTGTGTGTGTGTGTGTGTGTGTGTGTGTGTGTGTGTGTGTGTGTGTGTGTGTGTGTGTGTGTGTGTGTGTGTGTGTGTGTGTGTGTGTGTGTGTGTGTGTGTGTGTGTGTGTGTCTAGGTAAGTGTATGTTAGTGTGGGTATTGTGCACCCACTCGCTCACAAAATGACACAGCTTTCCCCCTTTAACAATGTTTCTTGCCAACTTCATACGCAGCAGGATTAAAGGTATAAAATAACTTTCAGAGGAAATGAAAAAAGTGTTTTTAAAGAAGGAAACTAGAAACAAAGAAGCAGACTTCAAACTCTGCTCCTGATTCCGTTACAGGCAGCCATTTTTAGACAATCATCCATTAAGTCCACTGCGTTCCCATACTGTCAGCCCCTACTGAAGCCAAAGAGGCCATGTCACTGAGGGCCTAGGTAGGAAGCAGCACAGCAACCTCTCCTAGCACTGTGGGAATTGAAGGAAGGAGGGGAGGAGCATGTAGTGGACTATAATATGAATGTCACTGCAGTACAACATCTTTAAAATGAGAAAGATGGATTAGAGCTTTAGCTCTATGTGAAAAGATGCTCTTAAAGAGATGAAAAAGAAAAGAAGGAAGAAAGGGCGGGGAATGGCGGCTGTGGCTTAGCATAAAATACATTCCCACAGATAGGATAACAAAGAAAGAGGATAGAGAAGGAAGGGGCTTGCAATGAAGATTTGTGTTGGAACTGAGCTTCATTTAGTAATTTGTAATCTTATAGATTCAGGCGTTCTTACATAAAGCACATTTCCAGGGCTGGAAATGCAGTGCAGAGTGCATTGTTTCTGTTTGTGTCTGACAGAGCGAGGGTGAGAGAGAGGATGTTTGTGGTCTGTGTGTATCTCACCTCTGGCCCCGCGTGTTCTGTCTGTGTTGTGCGGTCAGTCATTTGGCAGTCTTTCATCTTCAGGGCAGCTTTGGCACTCTCCTGCATACAAAACAAACACAAACCCATCAGCCATCTCACAAAGAAAGACCATCAAATACAAATAAGTCAGAAAAACGAAATGCTCTCCAGCAGACAAATGCCTTGCCTTCACTCACAACACTAAGTATAGTTGACCTCCATGCATAACTAGCTATGAAAAGAAAAAAATCTGCAACTCTAAAGAACCTCAACAAAATCAAATCCTTTCCTCCATTTCGTCTGCCTCTCCTAGAAATCCAAGAGGTCATAAAACTGGGCTGAATTGCAGGAGAACTTTTCTACAGCCAAATATTGGAGCAGGGACCCTTCTTAAAGTGCACTAGTAGAGAAGAATTCATAAAAAGTGACAGCTAGTGATGGCCAGCCTGCTAGAAAGGTCCTTCTCAGAGATAATTAATAGGTTTCCTCTGGCAGATATACAGACGGAGGTGTAGAGAGAAAAGTGTTTGCCCTGTCCTACAAAATACAGCACTTCTCCCTTGACCAGGAACCTCTAGACTCCTGTGTTACCTCTATGTGATTATCTTGAAAAGGCAGGTAGCAAGTCCTCTGAATGAGAAGAACCAAGCACTTTTTCCACCGGGAGCATTTTATGACGATGTCACTAATCATTTTGACATGCTCACCCCAAGCTGCTCATTGGCCGGGGGAACAGAACGAGTTGAAAGTTGCAACGGTTATGAAATATTAAGAAATTCATTAACCTTGATTAAAATTAATCTCCCACATTAGGACAGGGTGTAAGGATGGGTAAATGGTAAGGAGAATGAAAGAAAGTACATTTATGATATAACGCTAAACCCAATACCTGTCCTGTTCAAATCCAGCAGAAGCAAGTTGACAGATTAAGTTAAACAAATCTGTTTTCATTAGTCATGCCCATGCCTACATAAAAAGCAAAGGAGGTTTTCTGCAGCTAAATGTTGCAGTTGGAGTCCTTCAACAAAATGCACCAGCAGAGAGGAGAAAACTCATGACAAGTGACAAGCTAGTGATGGCCAGCCAGATAGAAGGTCCTTCTAGGAGATAATTAATAGGTTTTCACTTGCAGATGTACAGATGGAGGCTGAGCGAGGAGAGCGTTAGCTATGAGCTGCCCTTTCCTTCAAAGTGCTGCACTTTAACTTAGCTGCAGCAGGCAAAGTTTCCCATTTGGCTTCTCACACAGTCACAAATACACCCTCACAAATGTTCATAAGGACATATGCAAAACTTCATTAATTTGAAGCAATGACAGAATGACATTTGTTCCAAGGACATATGGTGCAGTTAAAAAATATGGTTATGCTGTGGCTGCAGTAAGGATACAGGCTCGTATTAGACAATTTATCAATATACACACAAATATATGCACACTTTTGCTCGTAAAAACACAGCAGTTCATGTCTTGAAATGAAATCCAGCTGGTGGCAGGAGGTTTCAGAAAAGAAGTGCCAAACAGATGAATACACTCACATTCAAGGTTGATCAGCATCTGTGTGTGTTTGTGCATGCACAAGCAAAAGATTGATGGATGTGATGTGGGGGAAAAAAAGGAAACATTTGGTGGCTTCACCATGTAACCATATGGGAAAAAGAGAGAGAAAATACAAAGTGTAGTGTAGGGGAAACTCTTGATCAGACCGATAAGAAATATCAATACAATGCTGCTGTCATTTGGTGCACCAGCCCAAAAGCATATCAAAGTTCCTAACCCAGGTGAAATATATTCTGGTTAACAGAGTGGGGAAGTCCCGCCCCTTCCAGTTGACGCCATGGGACCTTATTTCAAAAAAAAATATGTACGGTAGTTAATAGGGAGAGACAAATAATTGTTTGATACCGTTTGAATTGAGCCATAAATTACACGTTTGTCAATTTAAAACTGAAGAAACTGAAGAAAGTCACAGAAAGTTGTTGTAGGTTTGTCGTAGTACCACTTAGTTTTGTGTGTAACGGCTCAGTGAACTACATATCATGTCTTGCACAATATACTTCACCTTGCTTGATGCTCGGCTTGCTCAATAGCAAGCTGGCTTAGCAATGTTCCACATGTAAGGTTAAGTTACCTGATGTGTTTTATCTGGCGTCTTTTTATCAGCCGGGAAGCGAAAAAACGAGCATTGCGTGAGTAATGTTACATCCCGGTAGAAAACACACAGGCACCGTAGCTTCAGCAGACTTGGCAAGTCACTTACACATTCTTATACTTATATACAGTTTTACGACAAATTAAAACTTTTTTGACTTGCAAAATTATCTTTTAAATTGACGAACATCATATGTGTAATTCATGGCTCACTTCAAACGGGATGTTTCTCCTCATGCACTACCATACATATTTTTCCGAAATAAGGTCCCATGCTGGTCCACTGGAAGGGGAGGGACTTCGCCTCTTGATCACGCTACTAGAATCATTTGATAACCTTAAATCTTTATCACACCTATAAATATAAGATCTTGCAGCCTCCAGACAAATCAATCAACCTGAGGGCTGCCACGATGAAATACTATCATCTTTAAAAAAGATCACATTTCTTCTAAAACTTCTAATTGGCCAATTTAGAGTAGTTCATTTCTTAAGTGTTTTATTCATTGACTTTAATTTCCTAGTTAAACGGAATTATAATTAAATGTGAAATGCATTACAGATAATTAAAGGCTGCTGCATGTATTTATTAAAAATAAAACTAGTTAGACGGAATTATTGACTGCAAATAAAAAGGTGTTTTAGTGTTTGAGTATGTTACATTGCCTGTACACATGAATTTCAGAGGAAGAAATGATAGTTACATGAACTGTTGAACAGTGTCAATAGACTTAATACAGCTCCTTTCTGGAGTGGGTATTGTAAGAGAAAGGTGTAAGGTCTGAATAGTGGGTAACTCCAGACAGGCTGTGTTCTGGGGAAACTGTACCTGTGCATGTAGCTGTCTGAGAGGCCATTTAACTCAAGTAAGTAAGTCTGAGGTCTAAAACGTGCAAATTGTTTGTATTAACTTCACATTACGTGCACACAGTGCTGAATATAGCCCACAAAGAAAGAGGAGAGAGGAGAATTGGTTCTCCTGAGGGAGAAAAATTAGATGCGAGAGCCAGAAAGTCATCAAACAAACAGATGCCAAATGAGACTCAAGTCAGAGGGAAAAAAACACAGACAACACAATAAATTAGCATTTAAATCACCATATTTCATGAGTATAATTTGGTTGTTCAAAATATCGAACATGGAAATTACTCCACACTTCCAATCCTTGTCTTCAGGGGCACATTTGTGAAAACATTATATTTCTCTCTTGGCTGGACTGGAGTCCCAATAACAATTCAGTTTACATTAACAAGTACTGTACACATACTGTGGACAGTCTTTCCGCTCACTCCGCCCTCTGCTGCCCTTACAGCAGAACATCATAAAAGAAAGAAAAACTGACACAGCTGTTTGGCAAATTCTTAAACAAAAGTCAAACTTTCTAGTTCTTTGGAATGTTTTTTTTAAACCTTTCTAAAATAGTTACTTTTTACTTAATAGGGAATGGAAAATTGGGCTTCAAACGCAATTAGTCTTTAATGAATACCCATAAAACAAATAATTCAAACATTCAAGCTGTTTTAATTATTAATTTCAAAGTTTAAAATGACAGAGACCAAGAGAAAGAAACTGTGATATGGAGAAAATTAGATGAGCAAACCTTCCATTTCTCAATGACTGAGACTATGAGTTGCTTCTCTTATTAGTTTAAAGCCTTGGGCTAAAGGATTTTTTTTATATTTCCCATTATACTGCACATCCTGTATACATATCACTGAATGATCATCATCAGAACACTCTTCTGGCTGTCAAATAGTATTTAATACCTTTTTTTATGTCAAATGCAGAATGGGGGGGGGGTGCAGAATTACGTCGGTACCGAGGACCGATTCACATTAAAGCAAAGATGTGCCAAATTCCGGTACCTGAAGTAAGCGCGAGCTTCTCTGTAGCGGTAAAAATGTGAACGGTACCCAACCCTACCTGCCACTTTTAAACCGTTTGTGTGACAGCATTTTGGATTCCTGGTGGAAACGCCACAGTTATTAAGTCTGAAGAGGTCTGTTATACAGGAGCGACGCCATTTGAGTTTGTGAAAAAACCTTTCACAGTGCTTGATTTTCATTTAGTTACTTTCGATTGAATAAATATTTCGTCACTGAAGTTTTCTTCAGTGACACTTAAAACCGTGTTAAAATCTCGTCTCGTTCTTGTGAACCCAATCTCGTGTATCGTCTCGTCTCGTGAGCAGAGTGTCTCGTCACACCCCTAGTACCCAGGAATCCATATGTGAAGCAGAATGGTTGTTGAGATGTTTGAAAGACAACGGACACACATACATACAGGGGTTCCTCGATTTATAATTAGATGTATATTTGCTGGTTAGTGAATCTTACCAGTTCACTGTGGAGTCTGAGAATCTGTTCGTCTTTCTCTCTCAGTTGTTGCAACAAGGCCTCCTCTCTGCCAGGATCCTAAACACAAGTAACAAGACACCATGTTAGACATTACTTAGGACACTGCAGGCAGCAGTGATTTATCTAAGGGACCATATTCCCGCAAAAGCAATACAGAGAGCCTAAGAGGATGACAACATACAAAAGGTGTGTGCGTGTGTGTGTGTGTGTGTGTGTGTGTGTGTGTGTGTGTGTGTGTGTGTGTGTGTGTGTGTGTGTGTGTGTGAGAGAGAGATTCTCTGGCTGTCTCCATAAAAGTTAACGTGTGTTTGCAAGTGTTTTATGTGCATTTATGAGTGTGTTTGTTGCTGGTCTTGCTAGTGTGTGTGTCTATGTGTAATAAAGTTGTCATGCATGCAGCAGGCATCGTGATGTCCTCTTCTCTCTACGTGTCTGTGATAAACTTGGTGTGTCCTATGGCGGCCCTTCAGAGCACACAGCACTTTAATATGACCTTGTGTTGTCGGCGGACATTACTGTGGGGAGATGGAGAGCAACAAAAGAGACAGAAGACAGGAGAGGGAGGAGAATAATAATACTAATAAAAATAACTTTATTCTCATGGTATCTTTCAAAACAACAAGTGCTTCACAGCAAACAAAAAAGGAGATGATTATAAATGATTCAAAAAAATATGTCATTACGTCACATTAAAATGTGTTTGATGTTTATGATGTATTCATGTTTATGACTATAATTGTGCCGCGATTGTTATTCAAGTTGTTTGTCTTATTTATTCAATGCACAAATTAAGATCCTTAAAGTACACATATTAAGCTCATTTTCAGGTTCATAATTGTATTTAGAGGTTGTATCAGAATAGGTTTACATGGTTTAATTTTCAAAATACACCATATTTTTGTTGTACTGCACATTGCTGCAGCTCCCCTTTTCACCGTGTGTGTTGAGCTCTCTGTTTTAGCTACAGAGTGAGACATCTCACTTCTATTCCATCTTTTGAGTCACACATGCATAGTAGCTAGGTAAGGAGGGCATGCCACGCTAGCAGCTAGGCGAGCATTATAACGTGTTACAAAGTGATGCACGTCTGTCACGGAAGTAAAGGCTGGACTACAATAGAGCTGTTAGGAGCAGTTTGTGAACCATGTTTTCTGTTGGAGATGGTAAGTCTGTTTGGGGTGGCTTTTTCACTTTGTAAACCTATAACATGCACAATAAAGATATATAACACAATAAAGGAAACATAATATGAGCACTTTAAGTAAAATTATTTGACATGCCTTCTGTTTCAAAGTTACTGAAGTGAAACAGCAAAAATTAAAGTCTGCCAACCTTATTTCAACTGTTATCTGACTGTCCAACAGCCAGGAGGGAGCTGCCAGAAGATCTCAGGCTACACAGTGACTCATGGGGAGGTTGATAATCAGAAATGTAGCTAGGCTCCAAACCTAGCAGTTTTGATTAAAATACTCAACTTAATTCTAAAACTGACAGGTAGCTAAGCTGTGAACAGTGAGTGACAAGTAAAAAGGGGAGAAGAAAAGAGAGGAATAAGAGGAAAAGAATAAGAGAGCCAGATAAAAGAAGTGATAAGATGGAGAGAACAAAATGACAGACCGACAGACAGACAGACAGACGGTTGTTACCTCTTCAAGGACAAAAGCAGGAGACAAAAAGAGGGGCAAGAAAATAGGAGGGAAATGAGGGGATAACAGGAGGAAAGGGGATAGAGAGAAGGAGAGGACAGAGAGGGCCTGAGGCTGAGCATGATGCTCTGAGACCGTGGGGAGCCATCTAGCTAAAGGACAGACAGAGAGTCAGAGGGAGACCACAGGGAACCATATAGCTACAACGCCGTCCTTTAAATAACCTGCAAACACAGACAGCTAGCCACATCAATATTCAGAAATGTAAAAATGTAACGTGTACATGTATGTGCTATATCATGACTGTTATGACGACTACATGACTAGAAGCAAAAAATAATAATAATTTAGGAAGCATACAAATTTGTTATATGGGTTGCATGACAAAGACACTTGTTGAGTGTGTGTGTGTGTGTGTGTGTGTGTGTGTGTGTGTGTGTGTGTGTGTGTGTGTGTGTGTGTGTGTGTGTGTCAACATTTTTTGATGGGTTTTGTTTTCTGGCTTCCTTATTTTACAGGGCTAATTGATGTTGAGGTCGGTTGTGTGGGGGCTTTACATAGACACAAGATAATGGTCAAGGAAGACAAAGCTAAAAGCTTCACTAAGTGCTTCCATGGTGATAAAAACCTATAAAACAAAACCTTTCCCACTATGAAATAAAAAAACAATTAACAAAAAAAAAAAAACATGCGGTATGGAATCAAAATAGATTTTATTTACCTGGCTTTACAAGAGAGATACCGGTACTTATAGATAATAAGGATATATTGTTTCCTTATGCCAGAATACACAGACATCAACAAAATTACTAACATGAGATTTGGATGGGACTGAAAAATCACAACATGCTGTGACAATTACTGCATTAGTCAGCCTCTAAAATTAATCTCACCCGAATAGGACTGAAGGCTGTTCTAAATGAGCTGTCTGGCTACAACGCCACAGTGTGTATGTGTTCATGACATTGCATGTATATCAGTAATTGTGTCTCTCAGTGTTCAGAACAGGCTTATGACTAAATCCATATAGACCTTTTTGACTTGCGTGGTTTGTTTAGGGGTCAGACAAGACCTTAAGAGTATAAACAGAAATAAAGAGAAGAAGATGGGTATAAGCTGTGAGAGGAATACAGAACGATAAGAAAAAGAGAGGGATAATGTACCTCAACTTGGCCACGCAGATTTAAATACCAAAGGACTGGACATGCTCATATGACCTCAATGTGGTGACCTACAATTAAAAAACGTGTCCTGGCCTAACTTTGTTGCCATTAAATACTCATTGCTGAGCAACCATACCATGTACTACCCTACAAAAATCATTCAAAAAGAGAAAGACATTAACAAACCTACAATGAGAAACTCTATTGTGGTTGCTGAAAGAAGCACCACAATGTGCATTTAGTCACCTATCAGATGGAATTCCAACCAATTTCAAGGCTGAATTGAATGGAAAAGGCTGTGGAAGAAAAGTGGGGCATGCGAATTTATTTCTAATGTGATTGGAAAGGCCTCGGTGGGGATAAATGTGATCAAAATCATTGGAGTGCATCCACTTTATGTATATTTGTATCGCGGTTGAGGCCACTCTATCCTTGCAATCAGCAAGCAGCAAGTTGAAGAGGGTATGAAGATAATTAAGTTCTCCTTGTTAGCAGAAATTATTCAATTTGTTAACTTTTTTTGACAAACACACATTTGGGAAAACCAGAGTTTTTTTTTTTTTTTTTTTTACCTATTATTTTAACACCCCTTTCAATTTGTTTAAGAAGTTGCCTATTTCACAAAATTGGGGAAAGGGGTGGGAGAAATAGCAGCCTGACCAAATGCATTCTCCTTATTCTCTTCATACCAATTTAAAACAAGAGCTTGTGACTTGAAGGGGCTGGAAGGGATGTAAAATGGTATATTCATCTCGACCATACATTCCTGTAGTGTCACTACATCTTAGGCTAACAGCATACCCTATTTGGTCATAACATTCTACCACTTCAATTTCCAACAGGATGACAAGGAGGTGGAGGTGTTTCAGATGCAATAATTATGTAAACCTTTTGTTAAAGTATAGACACAAAACAAAAAACAAAACAATGTGGCCAATCTGACAATGAGCTTTAAGCTGCTATTTAAAGGTCTCAGCAGTATCCCCGGATCTTAAGCCCAAAGGGAGGCAGTTCCAGTGTTGTGGGCAGCTGTTTCAATTGCTCAATCACCTTTAGTTTTAATGTAGCCTGTCTAACAGCCAAGCATTCGTGGTTAGAAAGTCTAAAAGCAAACCCATTCAACTACTGGTACAGAGACCAAGTAAATCACACATGTACTGTAGGCAGAGGTTTGACCATGCAGAGCTCCATATGTGATCACAAGAATCATACATTGAAATCTAAATATATCATAAGAAGCCACAGCAGGTTAGATATGAGAGCTTTTGTAAGACCTGGATTGAACAGAAGTTTCTGACATGACTAAATAGAATGAACACCAAGACAACTATTTCTGAGGCCATCTTCATACATACAGACATATGTCTTCATATATGCAATTGTTCCTTGTGTCCAAACTGCTACAGTTCTTTATATAGGAGTTCTGACCATGTGTTGAGTATAGACTATGGTCACAAGTGAAACATTACAAATTAAACGACAGTAAATTGGAAAATGCACTTACAACACAAAAGAAAAAGAAAAGTAATGACTCCTTGGCATTTTACTACCTGTGAATTCTATCGGCTTATGTTTTCTTCTGAAAATTGGGTCTAAAAATGATCAAACACAAACTTTCAACACTTTGTCTGATTTATGTCCATTAGCACATTTCCTTTTGGTACAAAATGCTAAAACTGTTAAATTCTTTGTACACTTACTGCCAAAAAAGTGCTCCTAATTAAGTATACATTAAGTATCACAATATACATTCTATACATTAAGTATAAAGTGGTGTACTTAATATATTGTATGGAGCTGGATAACAAAAACTGAATACAGAAAATGCCACAATGTAGGCCACTCAAGTCAAATGAACACTGGATAAAACTGACACAAGTCTAAATTTAACAGGTCAGTCCTTGGTGTGGTTATATGGTGTCTCATATGGCTGCTTGGACAACCTACAGTAAAGTGCCTAACTCTACCTAAATCATGACTAGATTAAAATAAAATAAAAACATGCACATACCTGCGCACACAGACCCAGACATTAAGTATCCATGTCTTTTTCTGTCTGCTTGCTGTCTGTGGGCCTGACTGACTATAATTCTGACTTTAATAACATAGTATGTATGCAAGCTGACAGAAGAGGGCAAGAGAAGCAGTTTAGGTGTGAAAAAGAGAGGAGGTGATGAATAATGTGTCATTTGCACATACAGATACTGTAGAGTAGCATAATGTACAATTCAAATT
Organism: Sander vitreus; assembly: GCF_031162955.1. NCBI lineage: Eukaryota > Metazoa > Chordata > Actinopteri > Perciformes > Percidae > Sander > Sander vitreus. The sequence goes on along the minus strand of NC_135859.1, from coordinate 19,604,559 downwards.
CTTTGACCTTTGTCACCTGCCTTTATACATTTACTCAGCTGTCAGTTGACTCTAAAGACCGGGTCACCATTATCTCCCAAGTATGCTCTGATTCAGTAGCTTTGAAAAATAAAAGATTCTGTGCATCTGGACACATATTGTACACAATATGCTTATGATGTTTATACTCGTGCGCTGGTGTGTGTGTCGAGCCGGCATATAAGACGACCAGCCACGCTGAGGCGGTACTAAAATCTGCAATGGAAAACGGACGCACAGTGTGTCGAGTCGAGGCGAGTCGAGCAGGTACCATGTAATGGAAAAACGCCATATCTGTCCCAAGCACCTTAAAAGGCAGTAAAGCTGACACCTCGCACAGAAACAGTTGGGCAACCTGTCAAACCAGTTCTGTTATATGTATGCTGTTCGAAATAGATGAGGGATGTCACCTGCCTAGATGTCCTAAAAATATAGCAAAAGCCACTGAGCTGGATTTATCGCTGAGACGTTTTACATATATAGCATAAGAGGTTATACAAATTAGGCTGATTAAATGCTGTGAAATACTGTACTTCTACTGTATTTCATGTTGCTAAGACAGGAACCCACAGACACATCGATAGTAAAACAAATATATATAGTTGCACAAAGACAAGCTATAAATGTGGCTTAGATCTAACAAGTAGTCAGACTTCAGATATAATTTTGAGTATTTTGACTAGGACTATTGTCTATGTGATCTGAGTGAATTAAGCCTCTTTTAAAACTGAAAGGCAGCCTTTAAATCTGCTCAACTCCACTCAAACCAGCAAAAAAACACTTGCCTTCTTGAATCATTTTAATTGCTGTAAGGACCTTTTGCTGCAAATATTCAAAGTTAAGTGTTGTGGCAGCAAAAGATTATGTATGTATTATTCAAATCTATTGCTGCAGTCTCTTAAATCTCTTTCTGTAGTCATTGCTCACTCCATAACTCTGTTTTCTCTTTTATCAGAGGGTGTAATGGATTGCTACTTTAGAAAGACAGCAGTTAAAATATCCAATATATGTTGAAATAGCCCAGGGTAGGGTAGTTAACTTGAAACTTGTCGTTAAGTACCATTAGTCTATTTGTTTTTGTGATCCAATTTTAATTTCTATTTAAAACAAACAAAACAACAAGAGAATGCTAATATATAAAAGATGCTAACATACAATATCCAAAATAAAATAAATACATTTACACATGAGGAGGATGGCATACACAAGACTAGATAGCATACTAGACGCAGTAAGCTACCATACCCCGACCCCCCACACATACCCCATACCCCCTATTCAACCCCCTACCCCCCGTTGATGACACTGAGCGCCAGAATGTATTGACCGCTGTACAATCCCACATCATATGAATATATGTGAACTGACTTTTTAAGATATCGGCATAATAAATAATGTGAGATGTAAAAGCCCTATTCAAATGTCACTATTAAATGTTAAGATTTTATATCAAGAACTCATATCACGGAAACACTGATATGGAGGAACAGACGTCTAGCAGAAAATCTGAAATTCAGGAGGACAGCAAATGCAAAGAACTCTTTTGATCACCTCTCCCTCTCTTTCACACATTAACACACTTCAGTTTGTGACAGTGTGTGTGAGAAACTGACAATCCTAGCTGTTAGTGTGAGGCTCAGACAACAGACAGAAACAGTGTTTGGGGAAGAGGTTACCTGGAATGAGAGAGCCAAATAAGAGATTGACAGAATATACTGGCAGTCTATTTGTGCTAAAGCTTTTCCTAAACATTTTATATAGTTTTGTTGAGTGTGAGGATGTGTGTGTTTATGATTGCCTGTTTGCATGAGTTTGTTTTGTGTATAGTGTGTGTGTGTGTGTGTGTGTGTGTGTGTGTGTGTGTGTGTGTGTGTGTGTGTGTGTGTGTGTGTGTGCCCATTAAACCTGTATCTTTATATGTTTTCCTGCACACATGTATCTTTTTAACCCTCTCATACTGTGGCCTTGGTGTGAAGAATGGTCTATAATCATGAATTTGCTGTAATTATAAGCATACATTATTCATTTCTAAGTATGCAGCATGTGACACAATGATACATGCTTGACTATAAAAAGAAGTTCCTAATGTCTGCTGAAACAAAGGTGAATGTACACAAATGTCAATGAATTATGTACAAAACGCTGTCCTAGACACACTGGTGCTCTGAAAATACCTCTGGCAACCGCTCTAGTGTGAGATTTTTACTCCAGTCTTCTAAAATACAGTAAAACACTTTAACTGGGACAAAATCTGGTAAAGCTCATGTCATATGCATTGGGTCTAAATTAAACTGGGGCGCACTGTGACACTGCAGCCTCTCAGGTGGCTACCGTAGATTATTTTTACACCCACAGAGTCGTTTTCTGGAGTGTCAGGACACATACTCCTCTTCTCGCCCCTCCCTCAAACCCTCTTTTTCTTCCTTCCTTCCCACCCCTCTTTCTCTACCACCCTCCTCCTCAAACCCTTCCCTTGTTTTTCCTCTCTCCCCTCTATCTCTTGCGCTCCCGTATTCATTTTATCCTCTTTTACCGAGTTATCTAACTTAATGTCTTCTAACGGAATGCATTTCCTTTGTATACACTTCAACTACAGCTTCCACATTTTCCCCTAAAGCCTTTCTTCCTCATCCCCTCGCTTCTCAATCTATTTTATAGTCAAGTAGAACAATGTCCTATTCTCAGCAAGGCAAGGCAAGGCAGCTTTATTTGTATAGCACATTTCAGCAACAGGGCAATTCAAAGTGCTTTACATAAAACATTAAAGAGCAGTTAGAAAATGATTAAAAAAACAAATTAAAACATTAAAGAGCAGGTTAAAAAAAAACATTTCTCCGACCACAGGTCCTTTTGGATCCGGTTCTCAGCACTGCAACTATTTTCTCATATTGTCCTCATACTCTCTCCATCTTTATGTTGTTTCTTTTCCATGCCTCCAGCTCTGTCAAAGGGTTAGCCTTTGCCTCCCACCTTCTTTTATATATATATGCACTCACACTTCCTCTACCATTTTCGATCTCCTGCCTAACCTCAATTCCTAAAGCTCTTGCTGTTTCCTCGTGCTCTTTATATCAATCTCTATGCCGCTGCCACTCCCTTTTGAAAAGCTACAGTCCCGTCCCAGTTAGGTGAGGAGAGGTTCATGATATTTAAGATGAATGCTCCATCGCTAATCAGAAAAAAAGAATACTATGACAAGAATTTTGGCCAGTTTTTCTTAACACTTGAATGCCAGCTAGTGCTTGTTCTTCAATAAAGGTTTTCCAAAAAAAATATCTGGTGTATAGCTTCCTTAATCTTTAACAATGAAATGAAAAGCCTTTAAAAAAAATTCTTCCACCCAACCAAGTTTCCCTAAATATCTTGTAATATGTTGAAACATTACATCCATACTAAATACGGCCGTAAGCTCCGGTTATAGCTAAGTAAGTCAACCTTGTTCTTAGAATATCTTTATCACAGACACTATATACGTTCCCAAAGTAAAGAATTAACCTCCATGCTCATTTCTAACCAGTTTGTATCACTGCAATACCTTTAACACAAAGATTGCCAAACTTCAAAACCTACTATAGAGTTGTGATGGATCTGTACATGTTTGGCAATACTGTAAGCCTTATCCACAGACAGAGAATTTTCAACCTTTAGATCCATCTGTATAACTGGATAATTGCATATTTTTGTTTTGTTTTTTGAATTATTTATTTTTTTTGTTATTATTTCTTTTTGGACAGTTTATTTAGACACTTGCCCTAATTTTCTTCTAACCTCTCCTGATCTAGTTGCCCACCTTCCCTGTCTGTCCATCCGTACATTCCTTCATGAGGGAGTTTGAGCCAGAGCTGCTGTCTTCATGCTTGTCCCACCATAGATTTTTTCTTATCATCCAGCTGCCACTGATACTCCAATTTAGGTCAATAAAGATGGCATGCATTCACACAAACAAACATCCACTCTCACTCACACAAACACAAAATAATTTAAACAAACTAAGACAAGTGACCAATTGTACCAACACAAAATGCTGTATGTAGCCCTATGTAAAAACACGCAGTGTTACTCAGATATAAGTGAATGCACACACTCACACACATACACTAGTACTCTCAATAAACAGCCATGCTCAATATTTGTTGGCACTGTGTCAGAGTTTGTGGTTGTGATTTACTGGAATACATTGTAAGGGGCTTTTACTATTCTGTACCTCCATGTATGTGAAGGAAGGGGGGGATTTAAAAAAGAACCACAAAGTTGAGAAGTCTTGTCTCTTCTGCTCCTCTCTCCTCTCACGGTCTAACAAGAACTCTGCTGCCACCCAACTAAATCCCAGAGAAAAGCTTGACAAAAGCCTTTCCTTGGTAAACCTAAACCTTGCGCGCACACACGCAAGCACACACTTGAGCACTCGCACACACACTCCCTGCAGCGATTAATAAATCTCATCTAGATCGCACAGCTCTGATGGACTAGGTTGACAGAGGGGGTCTAGGGCCTGTCAAGGCAAGCAAAGCACTTTGCCCCTCTCTCATTCAATTTATCGCTCCTTCTCTTTTCGCAACTCTCTTCTTCATGTTTATCTCTCGCTCTCCCTCCCTGCCTTGCTCCTCTTTCTTTCTATTTGATCTCTTCACGATTCATTAGAAGCTAGTGTGGAAAAAAGGCTGTTAATTGTTCTGATAAGGGTAAAACTGAAGGAGACACATGGATCAAAGGAGGATTCAGTTTTATATTTCTGATCACAGGCAGACTGCTGTGTTCTTTTAATTGAACGAGCTGGCTCCATGTAGTTGAGGGTTGTGTGAGTAAATGTTGCACAGTGTATAGTTTAATTTGTAGCTATCCTAAAACACAACAACAAAGCTCCACAAAAATGTATAAAATGATTGCATGAACTGTATTTTGCTGTAACATTTCAAATGCAGGTTTTCATTAATCTTTTGACTCACACTACGCGTTGTAATCAGCACTTCTGCAGAACCCGCAACTTTTATGCTCACACTGTACAGATCAATCGACCGACCACAACATGGCTGCTCACACTGAACCCAAGCACAGAACCTGTGCTTAGTTTTGTTCATTGGCAATTCCAATTGTAAGATTATTCAAAGAAAACAGCGTCCTCAACAGTGTTGAAAAAGAGAGAGAAAGGCTGCGTTCCTTGTGCTTTGTCCTTGTCTACTAAGAAGAAAAAGACAAATATGGAGTCGCGAATGGAAGATGTAAACAATATGGTTTTTGTTCTGCAGCAAAGTTCTTTCTTCTTTCTTTAGTTGTATAATACTGCAGTCTCCAGGCTACCGTTTTAGCCACAACATGTACAATACCACTCCAGTACCATTAAAACAGCTGACCAGGCAATTAATCCGACAACAAGCAATTTGGCATACAAATTTGGCCCAGATCTTAAATTAGTCTGGGGCAACCAATTCGAGGCAAAAATTTGTATTTAGTAAATTCAGTATTGTTCATATGCATACAGCAACATAAGATGGTCTGCTTTAGATTACCTTAAATGGAAGGGACTTTTCACTGCAGGGACTAATGGGTAGAGACTGGAGGCTGCTGGCAGGACTTGTCTCTGTGCTCTGCAATAGACAAAAACATAAAAATAACATCAACATAAGGTTTGTGATATACATTGTAAGTGCTGCTGATAAGCTCGGTATGTGCACAAAATGTTTTTTACAGCAGGAGCTGTCACAGTTTATACGGTTTGTAACAAAATGAAGGCATCTGCAAGTATTTTCGCTTTTAATTGCTGCAATTTCATTTTGTTGTTAAGCAATATTGGCAAACACATTACACATAGACGGCTGGATACTCATTCAATAAGAAATTAGAGGGGTATAATACACTAGTTTTATCAAGGTGGTCAAGATCAAGATAGGTGCTTATTTAAACTGCATCATCGTCATTTTCTACAGAATATCTGCAGGACAATATTACATCTAGTCTATTGATCTAGATTTGACGCACCTTTGGTTCATAAAGATGTAGGACAATTGGTTTTTAGATAACTTGCTTGTATAAATACCTTCTTCACATTGTAACTTTTTTTTAACCTGGTTTCTTACATAATCTCTGTGTTTTTAACGCCAGCTGTGATCAGACACATTTTGGCTCTGCTCCTCGACACAGGTGTCTAGTGGGCAGAGAGTGGGGGCAGCTAGAGGTTTATACGCACGCAAGCACACACACACACGCACGCACGCACGCACGCACGCACGCACGCACGCACACACACACACACACACACACACACACACACACACACACACAAAGGTTGCACGTGCTGTCACATGCAGACACAAACGTGGACGTACTTACACTCCTTAAAGAGAGCAGATGCTGGTCTAAATGTCACCTGTGAGGGCTTATGATCGGACAGATGGTGAAGCTGGAGAGGATAAAGTCATGTCTTCAGGCAAGACTGCTGATATTGATGTAACGCTGCATGGTAAGGACATGACAGCACACACGGGGAGGATATGACAAGATACGTGACAAAGATGTGACAAGGGACAGGGAAATGTAAAGTGAAACCACCCACTTAGTTTGCTGATAAAGTCTATTTCTTGCAATTTCCTGCCCTCTTGCAGATTTATATGCAAGCCAATTCGTCTGTTGTTTAAGAGAGATGACAATACAATACACTCTAAAAAGGAGCTTTTATGCTAAAACCCTGATTTAGTTTGCACATATTTTGGGCCTAGTTTCAGGTTATGAAGGTAGCTCTGAGAAAGATCTGAGCACAAATCTTTGCACAGCAAAAACTTGATGGTATATGTGTTTGGCTGACCTTTTAAAGAAGCATACCTCCCTATTAGAATTATAGGTGTGCTATGGCGTCAGGCCCTCAATGTGTCATCGGTGATCAATGCCTTTACACATGTGGAGAGACAGGCGCATACTCAAACTCTCTCTCTCTTTCTTTCTCTCTCTCTCTCTCTCTCTTTCTCTCTCTCACACACATACACATTGTCTTTAAGGTCACCCCTGTCCCACAGGCTTTAACACACAACTGTCCCCACAATTAGATGTGGTTCAGTAAAAAGCCTTTTAGATTTGAGAAGTGGAAATGCTGCCTAGGAGCTCTGGATTTAATTACTTGCACAACCCAGAAGCTAAATGTTTAAAGATGACGAATGGCCTAAGAAAGGAAAGCAGGTTTTGTAGTTTGATACACCCCTTTAATCCCATTCACACATCAGTTAAATCAAGAAATGAAAACCTTCAAATAACTCAAGGTGCATTAACTCTCGCTCATTGACATTTGGCTTTTTATCGGAAGGCAGCACACACTTAACAACATAGTGTCATGCAATGTAGTGGCAAACAGTGTGGGTAATTTGAATTTAAAATACTAACTCGGCTAAAACTGTAAGTATATGTTGTAACAAGTAGAACTGTCACAGTTTTGCTAGAATCCACGGATGACATTGACAAAAATCGTTGTGTTAGGCAACAATGCACACATGGACAGTGGCATTTTAGAAGTGTTTCTCCGTTCAGCCAACAGGATAAACTGCTGAGAGAACAATACATTCAAAAATGGATGGAGTCTCTCCAGCTGCCATAAATATTCTAATCAGACAAATATGATATACAAGACTTGCTTTGTTAGGGGACACAACAGCTCTGCCAGCTGACAGGAGGAAAAATATACGCTTTATCAAATTAGCCTTGATTGCTAGAAACAAGTGTATTGCTATCATGTAGAAGAGTGAACTTTCCCCTCCTGTGGAGGTCACCTCATACTGTATACGGCCTCAGAAAAAAGTATGTTTAATCTCTAAAAGAAACCTCATCTATTTGTAAATTGCTGGAAGGACTTTAGGCAGTACCTTAAAAATATGTCGCAGCCTGCTGGGCAATCTCTTCCATTTGTGGTTCAATTGGCGACCACTTTACGCTGCCACTATGGATGATGCGGTTACAATGACATGGTTTTCTGTTAAACTATTGTGCACTGTTATTGCTTCATTTATTTAAAATGTCAATAAAGAAATTGTTTAAAAAAAACAAGTTTCTCTCATTTGCTGTCTGACTTTGAAACAACACTTTTAAAAAATGTAATTAAAAGTCTAATTTGTGGTCTTCAGACATGAACAATTACATAATCTAAATAAAATGAAAGGCGTGTCTGTCTGTCTGTCCTTTGATTTTCTCAACAACCGTTAAACCGATTGATTGCTGAAGGAAGTGCAGTGTTGAGTGTGAGCTCTTGAGACCTATGGGACATATTTATTAATAGTATATTATTATATTTGTGGGAAAACCTAAAAGTTAAACAGAGTGACAATGTCACTTCTTGGGTATCATGTAAATGTCAACTTTGCAATTTTTTTAATTTTATTAGGTTGTTCAATGATATTTTAAAACAGTCTTTTCTACAGTAGTGACTGATATAGAGAAGAGACGGAGAAAAATCTAGGAGATAGTGATATAAATATTGGACTGTTGGACTTGAGCGTCTGGCTTCATAGCTCTTAGTTTACAATGCATGAGTCATTGTTGTGATTCGTGCCTCTTTGAAAGCATTTCCCAAAATTTTCAGCTGTTTTGAGGATGTCTGGAATGGAACTCAGCAATGTTATGTGTGACATAAAGCTGACCAGTGTTTTGACGGACATTAGAGCGAAGGGACAATAAGTGAAGGCTAACAAAAGAAAAGAACAGAAGATTGGGCTCAATACCAGAAGGTCAAGCAAATAAAATGCAGAGCATACAGACATGCCATGTCACCCTCTCCTTGCCCGAAGAATGGATTACATCCGTTGATGGAGGGTAACACAATTTGCAAGTTAATGATACAACAGAGCAAGCAAAGAGGGCAAAGTATCCCCTCTTTCATATTCATGTGCTGCTGCTGTGTACCCTTTCGCTCTCTCTTTCTCTCACACTCCCTTTGGTCTCTCCATCACAACTCTAGCTTATGCCCCTCTCCACTAATTATTATCTTATCATTTTCATGTCTGATATCTCTCTTACAGTGGTCCTGGGAGGAAAAAACAGAGAGATGAAAAGTGAAGAGAAAGGGAAAAAGTCATACATATGCCTCTGTGGACTGTAATTCACAGAGAGGTTCTCACAGCTAGCTTTGATCTTAGTTTAGAGGGACTAATGGTGGGGTATTAGGGAAGGTCTGGTCACCCTTTTATATGTATTTTTGTGTATTTGTGAGTGTGTCTATTTAATATTGCTGCATTTGGTAAGGGTCAGTCACCCATGTAGATTACAAGAAAACATCCGCATCCAGACATTGCTAATGGATGTTCTTTCAGCTCAACTTCCACAGCACATGGTACTACTATCATCATTCTTTGGTATGTAAATATATCATACACTTTCAAAACATTGTGATAAAGGGTATTAGTGAATATGTGAGCACTCTCATTCCAAAAAGAAGGAAAAAAATTGTAAAAACACAATACATTAAGCACCACCAAACATTAACTTCCGAATAACTAGTTCTATTGAAGCTGTGCTTACACAACTTTGAAATACTTGCCATACTCCACAAGAGTGTAATTATCATTCCGTAATTATCATTCTGGTCTGGTGTGAACTGGAATTTACAATCAGCAGTTGATTGTATGTTTTATCATTATGACTGAGAATCAGCCCCAAGTCAAGCTCTCTGCAAATTGCAATTACCCCAAATAAAACATGTAAATCACATTTAGAACAATGATATGTTCTTCAAGAAAATCTCAATCAATTCTAAAATGTAAATGTTCTATTTACATTCTTTTGTACAGTAGTCCCACAGTTAAAATATCGCATGACTGCACAGGGCCATCAATTTGGTTCCCTGGCTTTTAAAGTGAAACCTTGTGCAGCTATTGCAACGTGTCAGTGCTTTACAAAGTGGCCATTACAGCTAATCATGTCTATAATTGGGGGGGGGGGGGATGTAATTTTACTGGTTTCCCCGACATTCAGACTGAGAGGGCCTCATAGCCTGAAGTAAAACTTTAGTTTTAAAGCAGGCTAAAGGATTTAAAGAGCAGAGTTATAGTTATACTTTGAAACAGAAGGATTAATGTGTGGAGTGTGAGTGTATGGGTGCATTTTTTAAGAAAATGATGGCAAACGCTCAAATGTAGAATCTGATTAAATTAACAAAACAAAGTGATTACAGAGACCTTTTAAAGGCGGAAGAGCATCCAATTTAAAAAGATTTCATGGAGCTGAAATAGAGCTGATTAAAACAGTGAGTGAAGAAATTTGTCAGTGGAGCACTGCACTGTTTTGGTTCGAAATGCCAATTGCATCATACTATTTGCCAATCCCTTACCGTCACTGGTTTAAAACAATTTAATACATTTATAACTTGGTCAGAGAAGGGTCTGTCTGGAATAACAATGAATTTGGGCATCTAGTTGTGTTATTCTTGCGCTTTGTGACAGTCAATGTGTTAATCTGAGTATAAACTCATGTTAAGAAGAGTCTGTATGCTTTTGTCTGTGTGTGCATGTGTATATCCTACCTCCTGCAGTGTTCGTCTCAGTCTTAAAAGCAGGGTTTTGACAGCAGTGCAGTCCTGCTGCATCAGTCGAAATGGAAGGGTCTCCAGGCCTGGAGGTAAGGGCTCATCTTCCCTCCCCAAACCCAGCACCGAGCTCCAGTCAGCAGGCAGCAGGCTGGTCGGACGGCTGGGCTCCCTGGAGAAGAAGTCGATTGAAGGAAAGGAAGAGAAATAAAGAGATGAAATGTTATTATGAGTCAGTATGTCACATGTCAGTCACATGATCATTGACATCCTTGCCTTTGGTTGTTACTGATACATTACATGTCATTTAGCTGACACTTTTATCCAAAGTGCCTTACGACTGCAATATATGTCAGAGGTAGCACGCCTCTGGAGCAACTAGAGGTTAAGTGTCTTGGTCAGGGACACATTGGTTAATGTATCACAGTGGGAATCGAACCCAGGTCTCCCAGACCAAAGGCATGTGTTATATCCACTGCGCCACCACCTCCCTACATACATTACACAGCAATGTCAAGATATTGGAACATGTGTGACAATTAGATACAACACTTTAAACGATACCTTCTACAAAGCAATTATAAAGATCTGTATGCATCATTCTAAGAGCAGTGATGATACACACATTTTTCACAGTTTTATTAAGGTCACTATGTGAAGATTTATGGAAATTCAACTCAAGGTGGCTTTAAATAATACATAGTGAAAAGACAAGAGAAATGAGCGAGAAAGAGAAATAGAAATTTAGAAGAGAGATTTCTACAGCGCGAGGAAGAAAGACGGGGAAACAAAGGTCAGATGGAGACCAAGACCTGCAACAGCGGCTCCACAGGACTTCCTAAGGACTCGATTTTAATGAGCCATCAGTTCTATAATAAGTCTGTTTTAAGATGATTTAAAACCGACAACATGAGGTGATAATAAACCCCCCACACAAACAGACAAAATAAAAGCCCATACAAATGCCTGCATGTGCAAACACACGTACATACTAATGCATTCAGAGATCAAAGAAGCCAAAGCACACAAGTCCAGCTTCTAATCCTGCGACTCACCATCATTATCAACTCAAAAGGATACTTCATTGTCAAGAGCTTTGATTCATTATAGCCCATCACAGCTGTGTGATCCTGTCTGGTTGTACATATTTTTCGAGGATTTTTAATGTAGTGTTTTGTGTTACTGCATGTCCGCAATTACTCTTCTGCAGAAACAACCCTGTGATTGTGTTTGTGTGCGCAGCTGATTGTGTTGTGAGACATCAGGTCTCTCATCAAAAAGGCACAACAGAGGATGTACTTCCTGCGGCAGCTGAAGAACTTCAACCTGCCAAAGATAATGATGGTGCATTTCTACTCTGCCATCATCGAGTCCATCCTCACCTCCTCTATCACCATCTGGTACGCTGCTGCCACTGCCAAGGACAAGGGCAGACTGCAGTGTATCATTCGCTCTGCTGAGAAGGTGATTGGCTGCAATCTCCCGTCCCTCCAGGTCCTGTACACCTCCAGGACCCTGAGGCAGGCAGGAAAGATCATGGCCGATACCTCCCACCACGGAGACAAACTTTTAATAACACTACTCTCTGGCAGGAGGCGGATGTGTTCCATTAGGACCAAAACCTCACGCCACAAGAACAGTTTCTTCAGGCATCATCAACAAGGCCCAGGACCACCACTGACAGACTCTGACTAACCCCACCCCCCCCCACACCAGTCACTCCACGTTACATTAACACACATCATCCTGATCGCAGTCCGGGGTGGGTTATGGCGGGTAGGGATTAGGGCCTCTCGTTTGTTAGTTTTTTGTTTTTATTTATTTATCTTTATTTCCCTTCCTTATCTTTGTTTGTATACTGTAAAAAATAAGCACTGTAATAACAATTTTGTAACTTGATTCTTGAAATTAAGCTTCAAAATAAAAATATTTGAAACATTAACACACATCCTGGAATATTATCCCTGACCATTGCACATATTATATATACTGTGAACTTTTGCACGTCCCCTGATCAACGTTTTTGGCACACCCTGCACAAACGGTACAGCTTTCTTTCCCTTTCTAAATCTGTTATATTGCACATATTTGTTCTAGTATCTTTTTACATACTTTGTATCGTAATATATCTATTCTGCATTTATGTTCTTGACTCTTAGCAGTACTTTACTTTATTGTTCATTCCATTTTTAATATGTTTATTGTTGACTGTATGCACCTAATACACCAGGGCAAATTCATTGCAAGTGTAATCTTCCTTGGTAATACAAATGATTCAGATTCTGATTCTATACAAGGCACTGTTTTAATTAACTGCCCCATTAAAACAAATAAAAATAAAAATAAAGCAGTAAACAGGTGTCTACAGTATGTCTTTGGTCCCTGGTGCATGGCCTCTGTTCTTTGTCTCTTCTTCAATATCTATTTAGTACAGCAGAGGACAGATATTTGGAGGGGAAACTTTCAACAGGAGTCAGGGTTACTCAATGTCACAGCATTCCTCATCTGTCTTTGCCTTCCAGCCAACACTAAAACTCAATTGAAGCACCACAACTAAAAACACTGACCTTATCTATAAAAACAATATCTTTATAGTCATCCATTGCTCAGAGCTCACTTTACTTATTCTGTCAGTTTTAAAGTTTAACCACAAGCATATTTTTAATTGTTTACGATGTAAGACTACTTTATATTCCACCAGACATGAAAACAGTCTCAAGGCAAAGATCAAGCTCTCCTTCTGTTTTTCTAGTTTCAACAGTTTCAAAAGCTATGTGAGCAGTGTTTTCATTTGGTCTGTTACATCTTTGCCTGGCCACTCATACATACAAAATACCAAATACATTAGGAAAATGAATGCAACAGCTTACTTTATGATAGTGAGTGCATTATGAATGTAATTGCATGGCTGTTGTTGTGGAGTATAATTTAGATTTTTACTACAATATTTGACGATTATGGGGTAGTAAAAGATGCATTCTGAAAAGCCATTTTCATTTTCTACATTTTCATTTTAGGATTAACATTTAACCTTGGTTAGTAGTTGTCCATGGGCACATTTAGCACTCTTTTCACACAGTAATAATTATACACAAATACTAAGTCCAAGATGTAGAATTATGCTAAAACCTTTCAAAGTCTGGTCTGGCTATGTTCACGGGTACAAGTAGTGTAAAGAAACGGGTTACTTAGCATGAACATATGTCTGGTTGGCAGGTATGAAGATAGTGGTAAGAGTACAATGAAATTCAAAAGCATCAATAAGCAAATAATCTATGGTATTTGACTTGACTAAGTAAAAATAACCACAACACTGAGTTCTGTAAATGCTTAAAAGTTACCTTTAGAATGTGTCCTTTTTTTCCATTCCAGCAATTACAGTCAGGTTTTCTATCAATATGTGCAGATGACCCTTACTTGGCCCAAAGAGATTTTCCAAATATCAAAACTAAGGACATCACAAAAGCATGTTGAATGTTTAGCTCCAAGGACAATGTGGTCTGAAAGTATAAAACTATTAACAATGAATAGATTGTTTCTTTCTCACAAGCGCAAAACAATTAATCTGATTTAACTTAACTATAGTAATAGAATAATACTGTAAATGCAATGTAAAAGTAAAAGTGCTTATACCATGGCTATGGACAGTTTTCCAATTTCAGGTAGTAAAAGAAAGCTGCCATCAAAAAACAGAAGAAAAAAAACCCAACTAAAATTAACCAACAGATTAATCAAATGTGTTTAAATAAACTAAGGTGCTGCATTTGTCTGCCAAGATGTGATATTTTGACAGAAGTGCATAAAGGGGGAGTGTGTATCTCACCTTCTTTATGACATTTTCAAAAGGTGAGCTGGGATATACCAATCTCCTTTCTAAAAACCACAAAGACAACCAGGGAGTTCACAGTCTGCATATCAAGAAAAGGAGGAGAGAAGAGGGGATGGCAGTAAGGAGAGGCAGGCATAGACGCAGAAGCGAGTAGCTCTTTATCATCAAGAGACCGTGTTCACTCTTGACTGATAGCCATTTAGAGAGGAGGTGAGAGGAAATTAGATGCCTTTAGTGCCATTTTCCCAGAAAGATTACCAAGTAAACAGTGGCGGGGAGCATTAAGTCAGACAGCAGATTCTCCAGGAAAAATGTTCTTTGAGCAAAAGAAGACCATATCACTAAAATATCAATCAACATAAGCCACTCCAAAGGCTTCGCACTAAAAAGGTCTGACTGAACGGCTCCCTCATTTGCCCAAATACTTTCTTCTTCACTGGTTCCCCATCCCACCCCTCTTTCTTCTTTTCCCTATCATCCATTCACCGTCTATCTGTCTACCTTTCCTTCTCACTCTCTTTCTATTTATCAATCATCAACCCTCGACCGCTCCGTCCAAGCTCCCTTCTCTCTTACTTTTCTTTGTTCACCTGCCCTGCCCTTCCCTTCTCAACCCCCACTCTGCCCTATGCTCGAGTCCTTGTCTCATGCCTCTACAGCTCTCCCCTTGCCCCTTCATCTCTTTCCCCCCTCCCTATCACTACACTAAACTGATGCAGTATCAAAGCCTAAGGTGCCCCCCGGAGATTCTGCTTAGCACCTCGCATGAAGCCTGCTGTTTTTTGAGGACCGGTGAGCTCTGTCTGTCAAGTAGCCACTGGTTCTTTTCCCCCGCCTTAAACTGTATACGTTGTAGCTTTTGTTCCTGCCTGACATGGAGGATGAAGTTTCTCCATTTATTTCTCTGTTGCTCAACCCTGCTATCGAGGCTGGATGAATTGAGCGTGAATAAATGACATATGATCAATCATGCACTCTTCTTCCCGACAGTTTGTTTCAAGTGGTGCAGTGCAGTGCCACAATAAAGTTTTTTTCTTCTCTCAGTTGTTTTTTGTTTTGTTTTTGTTTTTCTACGTCTGTTTTCCTCTGAGTCTGACACTCTTGACCTTTTTCTAGGTAATCTTTTTTTACCTCTGTGGTGCACATCAATTCCACAGAGTGACAGAAAAATAAGTGGGAGAGGTGTTCAAACTATACCCACCCTAAACTATAATCATAGAGGTACATATGTGGGGCAATTACTGTTGCAGGTGACTAGAAGTAGGCTGTAAGAGTGTTTTACTGTAGGGAGCATTTTTAAAAAAAAAGAAAGAAATGGGAATACCACTAAATCTCACTTTTTCTTGGTCCTATGTCATGCTGTCTGTTGCGGTAGAAATGGCATTTAAGTGATGAATTTATTTAGCTTATATTTACAAACAAATAGCCAACCTCATATCATATGAATAACATCCATCTACAACTAATTTGCACTAGCATTTTATTGTATGTCCTGGCCGGCAATATTTAGTGTTAATGCAAAAGTAGTTAATGTACTCACACGGAAAAGTATAGGAGGATAGATGGGCACGTAAAAGCCTTGACTTTGACAAGAGACACCAAGGTTCACGCCGCGTCTCTATTTGTATAGGAAGTGAGTTTTTACATTTACAATGTTTAAACATGACCACAAAGGGCCTAATAAAATCACACCTTAGTCAAGCTTTTGTTATCACAACCAGATATTGTAGGAATAAAACACAAAATGTGAACATTGGCAGTATCTCTGCAACATATTTTTTAGAAGAGACTTGAACCAGCAATGCACCATTTCTGAAACAGAAGTGAGTGCTTTCTGTGGTTTGATATTTGGGACCTGAAATCTCCATTCAGAATAAAAAGAGCAGGATAGCTATTTAACTCAATGAAACCCAGCTCTCAGTGAGGATGGAACAAAACTTGGAACCGAGCGACTGTTTCAATGACAGCAGCATTGGCTGCCAAGCTACCAGTGTTGTGTGTGAGGTATATGCAAGTGTGCATGCGTGAGCATGTCATGTTAGAGTATACATTTTTGACTGCAGTTACAGAGTAGACAAATTCGCTTTCCAGCTAAGTACAAGTCTCATCTACAGGTAATTACTCCACACATACAGTATGTGGAAGAGCACACACACAAACACACACCAGGAAGTGCACAGCACAGTTGAAGACAAGTCTGTTCAGCGATGATAGATGTTATACAGGCAGGGAGGCCGTTCCTCTACTCAGGGTCA
This sequence comes from Sander vitreus, assembly GCF_031162955.1. NCBI lineage: Eukaryota > Metazoa > Chordata > Actinopteri > Perciformes > Percidae > Sander > Sander vitreus. Next base: position 19,587,962 of record NC_135859.1, on the reverse strand, counting down.
TCGGTCTTTTCACTGTCATAAGCCGATAGCCGGACACGCTCGCTCGCTCTTTTTTTGTTTTTACAACTCACGCTCTACCTCTCTTTCTCTCTCACTAACACACACACACACACACACACACACACACACACACACACACAACCTCTCAACAGGTTATACAGTATGTATGTTAGTGCAGGGAAGAGGACATTGTGATCGGAGTCAATTAGAAGATTAGACTGTCGGAGAAAACCATATCAGAGGCCTATTCATCAGCCTGTGTAAGGGGAACTATCCAACACGGTCTCACAGCAGTTCGTGAAATGGTCACGTTATTTTTAATCTATTGATTCTATCGTAGTACACTAATTATTGTGCAACCAGTAAATTGGTGCACTTGCTCTGCAGAACTAACTCAGGTCCTACATAAATATCTTCATATTGCACCATCTCCACCTCATCGTATGTTTTGTCTAATCTGAAAGTCTTCAACAACACAAATGGATAAAGTCCTAATTTGAATTTATAAAGATGTAGTATTACACCAGCTAGTAGCTGAAACTGGTAATGCGTGACCATGTCAGTGTGAAGCTAATTACAACTGAACACATGGATTAAAGTGCATATCATTGTTTTCACAGAGATTTTTCTCCCTACGCTCTTTTCAGAGTAATTACACAAAGGAAAGAAAAGTACACAGAAAAAGAGTGTGAAAAATGCCCCCTTCCTTAATCCTTAAAATTGTACTCTAATTTTTCTTTTTGCCCTTTCTGTCCTCACAATTTTTTCTATTCTATTCTCTCATATTTCCTTTTTCTCTTGCCTATCGTCTTTCTTTTCCTTTTTTCTCCTTTCCTTTCAACGTGTACTTTTTCTTCTACTGTCTTTCTCTCCCTTTAACTCTCCCCTCAACCCTTCTGACTCACCCCTCTCACCTCTAAAGCCATTTCTCAATAGCTGCGTAAGAAGTGATCCACTTCGCCAACCTGAAAAAGTCAATTATCTGCCTTTTTATGACTTTCATTATTACTCACACAGTATTTTATTACAGGGCGGTTGGCTCTAACACATACCTGCACATCCACACAGAGCCAATAACGATGAGGCACACATTCCTATATGCACACTAAGATGTCTAGGTTTAAATAATGTTCAGTTAGCGCATGAAGTAACAAATAATGACTGCTGAGTGATTGAAGTGCTTTATCTTAAGCAGCAGTGAAGAGGGTGCACCCTTGTCAAACAGCAATATGAAGACTGCATTGTCTCAGGAATAAATACAGTAAGATACATTAACACTGAGACATAGCTAGATAGGGCAGTCAGTCTACTATGCCAATTTTTCCCTCATTAAATGGTTTACTGACAACACACATTTATATGGACAATTTGGTATGTGTGTGTGTAATGCTGTGTAATGCACTTGTATGCATGCACAAGTGAAGTATAACAGTATACCGCAGCTATTGGAGAATGATCACCCTCATTTGTCACTCCTTTCCATCTGACAGACAGTGCGCTCATCTGCATTCAGCACCTGGGGCTACGGATGTTTAATGTTTGGCATTAAACTCATCTCTGACATAAAATGCATCTGTGACTAAAGTGTGAGCACAAGCCAAGCTCCAGGCAGTAAATCTAATGTTGAATTCAAGTCTTCAGTCAGACAGAAACGGGGGAATATAAAACAAATTTAATATGGCTGGGGTAACTTTGTGATTAACCTAATTGTCCTCTCCGCTTTACTTGTTTTTGCAAGACATCTGTACCTCTTTTTATTTACCCCTTCTCTACTTTTCCCTGTCTGACTTAATAAAACCTTCTGAGACTGTCCACTCAACCACTTCCTTAGCATTTGTTTGTTTGTATCATAATGATAATCCCGTACAAAAAAGCTAAGAACCACCACACTAGCTTTTCGTGGGGGAACGACCTTAGGAAGTTATCAGCACACACTTGCACTAATTACTATCAAAACTTCTAGTTGCTTGGAGAGATCTATTTAATATTGGTCCCATGTGTCACATTACATTTTCCTATTTCAGAGAATATTGCCATACCACAGTGCCCAAGGTTGTATCCTGTATTGAAGCCTTAAAGCGATATTCCACTAAAGTGGAACATTCTCACTTTTTAGCACAAAAACCCTTCTATGAGTTCACAAAGTCCACTACTAAGAGTTAGTGCCCGAGGAAACATGAGACACAATACTCTTTTGAGTTTGTAGTGTTATGCGACAGGATTTATTCTACTGCTTTATAATTATGTTTGTTCCACTTTTTTGAAAGTAACTGTGCCTGTTTGCAATTCTGAATAATGAGAATTTACCCCCAAAAAAAGCATAAATGCCAAAGGTGACAATAGATCACAAAAGCAACCACTGGTTGACTGAGGCTGATTTATTTATTTATAAACTCAAATCAACAATCCAATGTAAAAAATGCAAATTTCCCACCCAAAGGGAATTATTTGTATGGCACATTAAATGTTCATCTATTCTATTCATTACTTAAGGAGATGATCATTTTACGCTATTTATTCAAACGCCATGATAATAAAGGACCAGAATTTCAATTACATTATAATGTGTTGTGTTGTGTTTATTCAAGAAAACTCAACTATACTTTGCCTAGTCTATATCCGCGATGTTCCACTTCCGGGATTGCGCAACAAAAAAGGGTAAATCCAGACAGCTAGCTAGACTATCTGTCCAATCGGAGTTTTCTGTTGCACGACTAAAACAACATTTGAACGTACACATGTTCAACCAAAACAAGTTCCTTCCCGAGGCTATTTTGCAGAGTCGCCGTTGCTCCGTACGGCGCTTAGCGCCGCCCAAGACGATCGTGATTGGTGTAAAGAGATGCCAATAAACTACAGCACGTTTTTGTCCCATCCTCTGTACCACAGTGGTGGAGGGTCTGGCGAGTCCACACAGCATTCTGGGAAGGTCTGGCAATGCAAGACTATACTTCGCCTGACTCTGCAGTTACGAGATGCTAAAGTGCAAAAGCTCAGGTGCAAAAGAAATATTACAGTAACACCATGAAAATAGATAGTATACTGTAGTATGCGCATGATAATGTATTTTTAGCTTAAAAGGGAAATTTGTGTGATTTCAACCTTATCTCTATCTATCTGAATGAGGGATATGATGTGAAAAAAAGCCTGCTGTTCTCTCCAATGTTCTCGGTGTTTCTGGGGCTCAGCAGCTGCAAAATCTTCTCTACTTTGTAAGAGTAACCCTAACCCTCCAGTGACGTCACTGGAGGATGGACTGGAGGATGGAAGAACTACAGAATGCTACTTCAGCGCTGGTAGCTGGGTGTGCCATGCTGTTCACAAACTTCCCTGTTCTCTTCTCTTCTCTTGTATTGCAAACTAGCTACCTTTCCTCTGCAAGAGGATGTGGTGGATGAGATTATTTTACAGTGTACATTTTACAAGTATTGTGACTGACTCGGATATTCAGCCGTATATATACAGTATACATCCGTGTTCAGCCAGAGAGAGGCTGCAGATGCAGCGAGGACGATATGGACAGCGGCACGGAGCCTGCGAGCAAACACCGACTAGTGGTGCCTTTGCTCAAATTGCCCTTCAATGCCAACAGAAACTGAATTGATTTTGGGGCTTTTTTGTCTTTTGCAAATGTAATGGTCTGCTTCTTAATGAGTGAGAGTCGCCAACAAGCCGCTGTTTACTGGGCAGTTGCTCAATGAGGAGCACAGCATGTAGTGTGTCGTGTTTTATGATGACAGTCAGTAACAACATCAACAACATTTAGATAAAATAAATTAAAATGTTGTCTCTCTTTTTTTCATCTCATTTCCTCTCATCTCTGTCAGGCTGCCTAATTTCCTTTCAGAGAGCCAAATACATTGTTTAAGATGAGTCATAATTCTGATTTGTTATTTTGTAGCGCCATTGTTGTCACCACCATGACAAAATAATAACACCGTGCTGAACAAAGGTTGCAATGCTGAGTCATAGCATATAGTACACATGATTTACAGTACATGACAGTGATCCTGGATGCACGACTTTATTGTGACAGACTCTGCACTCAGGTCCGATCCATTTTCAATGTTCACACTTGCAATTCTGAATAAATGTTAACCAATATCTACGGTGGCCCTGAAGTGCAAATCACAACAGCAAATAGAAAGACGCAACAGCAAATCATAAAACACAACGGCAAATAGGAAAACACAACGGCATATATGAAAACACAACGGCAAATATGAAAACACGACAGCAAATAGGAAAACATGACAGCAAATATGAAAACACGACAGCAAATAGGAAAACATGACAGCAAATATGAAAACACGACAGCAAATAGGAAAACACGACAGCAAATATGAAAACACGACAGCAAATAGGAAAACACGACAGCAAACATGAAAACACGACAGCAAACATGAAAACACGACAGCAAACATGAAAACACGACAGCAAACAGGAAAACACGACAGCAAACAGGAAAACACGACAGCAAATACGAAAACAAAACGGCATTAACTTCTATCGGAAAAGGTAGGGCCTATCTAGCAGGCCCTACCTAGACGGACTGTCTGTCTATTAAAAGTAGGCGCTTTTCCGTGTTTTTCACCTCTCCTTCCTGTTAAAAGACAAGCAGTCCGTCTGTCCAATCAGGAGGTTCCATCCTCTACTAGATAGGCCCTACATTTTCCGGTAGAAGTTAATGCCGTTGTGTTTTCATATTTGTTGAAGTGTTTTTATATTTGCTGTCGTGTTTTCATGTTTGCTGTCGTGTTTTCCTGTTTGCTGTCGTGTTTTCATGTTTGCTGTCGTGTTTTCCTATTTGCCGTTGTGTTTTATGATTTGCTGTTGCGTTTTTCTATTTGCTGTTGTGATTTGCACTTCAGGGCCACCGTAAATATCCCCTTATTACCTTTTAGTCTTCATGTTTTCTGACTTGGTGCACATAAACATAATTTCCTGTTCATAAGCACTTGCATAAGGGTTAGGTTAAATGAAACTGAAAATGTGCCAAGGTACCAGTAATAAGATTCTATAATCCAAGATATTAAAGGCATGTATGCTCCTCATCTTCATGTCTTTAAAAACGGTTTACATGGCAATAACTGAAATATGTTGTATAAGTATGTATAGAGGGACATAAAAGAGTAGGATATGAAGACACTAGGAGTTTCCAAACTAGGTGTATACATACATATAGAAGGCAGCAAGTGGAATGTTGCTTTAATTGTGTACTCAACATATAATTTACTGTAATCTTAGTTAACAAGATGATCTGTAAGTAAGACATCTGTCTGTATGTTTGTTGAAAAAAACACCTACCGACACCTATAATTAGGTGTCTTTGTTTAATCCGCACACAAACAGAAATGTAAAAACAACACTTTGTGTTTTCAGGTGGCGATATTATAAATTATTATCCAGCTGTTGTTTGCTAAGAAATAGTTACAGCACGTAACTCCCCCTGAACCACAAATTATTGTTTTAGGATCTCTGTTCTGAGCCAGGCTTGGAGTCTCCCCCCTGCTTTCAGTCTTTATCCTAAGCTAGGATAAACATCTCTCCACTCGGTGCAGATATGAGATAGATATCCATCTTATCATCTAAGTCTCGTAAAGAAAGCATGAAAGTGTGGCCGGGTTGGGTCAGTGGGTAGAGCAGGCACACATATACTGAGAGGTTTTTGCCTTGATGCAGAGGTCCAGGGTTCGAATCTGACCTGTGACAATTTCCTGCATGTCTTCCCCCTTTCTCACCTAGCTGTCCTATCAAATAAAGGCGGAAAAGCCCAAAAAATAATCATAAAAAAAGCATAAAAGCATATATCCTCAAAAGTTGAAATATTCCTTTAAACTTAAAACTTATTCAGCCAAAACCTCATTTTATTGGAAGGCTCTGAAGGCAGGTTTCGTGATGACTACTGTTCAGAGGCTTTTTTTTTTAAGCTCAAACACGAATAAGGGCAGTTATATCAGCAACAAGTTCTCATGGGAAATATTCAGTATTCGCTAAGAATAGTAGAAGTAGTAGAAAGGAAGGTAATTGAGAAATCAACAAAAAGGGTGGGAAACATCTTAATGTATCACTGCAGAATGCAAATGTTATCACTTTGCTGTACATTTTCTTAGAACAGTGCGCTAATACTAGCAAGCTGTATCAAAAATGTGTTCAAGATCAACAATAATAACTCTTCAATGATTCCTGGAACAGACCACTAAGTAATGGAAAGCAAAGTAATTACTTATTCATTGCCAATCTGATGTTTTTCTCTGCGATACAAATCAGAACAACAAGTTCCCACTCAAAGCAAGAAGGAAAAACCGGAAGCCAACACTAATTAGTCTCCCTGTGTTGAACATTTAATAAAGAGATAAAAACTAGAAGCAACAGCAATGGACTATGCATGACAACAGGCGCAGATTACAGGATAGGATTTTAAATTAATTAAAAATGAGTGTGAGAGCAGAAAGCCATAGCTTTACCTCCCTTTTGAAGAGCATGATGTTTAGCTAGTACAAGCAATCTGCTGGCTCGGACTGTGAGAAAATTAAAAAAAGAATGTATCGGCAACACATCACTCAAACCCAATCCACTTACTGCTATATTTGGAGTCACACCCTCGGAAATACAGACCACAAGAACACAAAAGAGAGCAATAGCGTTCTGTGGTCTCATAACACGTAGAGTAATCTTAATGAATTGGAATCTAATAAATGTCCACCCTTCAGGAGATGGATCCAGGAGGTGCTATCTTTACTCCATCTAGAAAAGATTAGACATACACTGAAAGGTTCTTGTGACACATTCAATAGAGTGTGGACTCCCTTCATCGAATATGTGAAGGAGTTGAATCTCTAACAGCTCATGTTATCTAAGCGCCCTCTTTAGTCATCTGTCTGACTAGCCCATTGATATACCTCTGTAGAATTGGATCTTGTTTTATTTTATTTATTTACTTATTTATTTATTTTTTTATGTATGGGGAGGGAGAAGGGGAGGGCAACAATGTGGGACTGTGTCTCGAGTTTGTTTGTATATGTATGTATGCTCATTTCTGTATATTGAAAACGCCTCAAATAAAGTTATATATAATGTAAAACAGTCTAAAAAGCATAGATTAATACAAGATAAAATACTGAGCTTTGTCACCACTAAATACATTTTGATTCTTTATATTTCCAGCAAATTAAACAGAGAGCAAAGAAAATCTACTCTGGGTTCCCTCATACTCCCTCTGTATGCTGTGTGTGTGTCTATGTCTGAAAAATCACACTGCAGTGCATTTTATCTGTCCCCAGCTCAATTCAAAGGCTCAGCTGGATGCTTTTTTTTTTAAGATTATTTTATTTTCACAGGAGAGATGAAGACATGAAAGGGGAGAGAGAGGGGGAATGACATGCAGCAAAGGACCGCAGGTCGGAGATAAACCTGCGGCCGCTGCGTCGAGGAATAAACCTCTATATATGTGCGCCTGCTCTACCAACTGAGCTAACCCGGCCACGGCTCAGCTGGATTCTTGATGCCTTCTGTTTTCATAAATGTGCATGTGAGTGAATGTTTGTAATTTGGGTTAAATTGGGACCTGTTCACAAATGTGGACATTTTCCCTAATAAATCTTATTATGGCATCGCAAGAGCATGTGAATGTTATGGCTGTAGAGTCATCCTCAAATCAAAAGGAGATATGGGAATTGAGACTTCATGAGTGTCCACTGGATATGGACAGACAAGGACACCTCTGAGTGTTTGTCTTCTGCATAGTAATCAACATTGAAGCAATGAAAAGAGAAAACGGGGAAAGAAAAGAAGAATGGAAGAGGAAAACTCAACAGGCAGACTGCCGTTACCATAGCAACAGGCAAGCTACATTATACCGCAACTGTCAACATTCGAACATTTGTCTTTTTCTATAGGAGAGGGAGGAGTCGATGTCTTAACACAAGACATTAAGATATATCACACAAACAATAACATCAGTATTCACCTTCTAATACGCCCTCCGCCCCCCTCTTCCACCAACCAAAAGCCATTCTGAGGCACACTCATTGTCATGCAGTGAAGATATATAACAATATTATCTAGAGTAAGAGCTGCAACTGGCAAAAGTTCCATGACGAGGGCTTTATGTAACACAGCACATGAACTTATGCCAAAAAAGTATTTTTGGCCCATCTACTGTATGTTGTGTGAAAATGTAGATGACTGCATGCATTTGGTGTTTTCAGCATTGAAATGAAATGCAAGCAAACAAAGCTGCTGGGTTAAAAGTTCATTAGAAAGCAACACTGCTATATATATATATATATATATATATATATATATATATATATATATATATATATAGTTGTTTGCTATAAAGCTACTGCAGCCATTGAAGTGGAAACCTCTAGATCTGCAACGATCAGTCAATTAACGAATTTGTCGATAGACAAAAAATGTATCTGCAACTATTTTGATATACGAATAACAGGTTAAAGTCATTTTTTAAGCAAAAGTGCAAATCAGCAGATTAATCGATAATGATCAATAATCATCAATCGTTAGTTGCAGCCCTTGAAGCATCTAAAGTGGCATTACTAAACCTCATACTCTACTCTCCCTTTATTCTCACCCCTTTTTTTCTTATCCCAACCTGTCATAATTACATGATTCAAAACTATTGTAGAGTACTGTATACTGTATACTGATCCCTGCTCACCAGCTACTGTGCAGCAAGTACAAGGTGATGGGGGACATTATGACTACATATGTCTTTGTCCTATATTCAAGTGAATATATATATATATGTATATATATATATATACACACACACTAATGTTTCCAGTCTTTCTTCTCTCCCCAGCTCTCCTTCCATCTCCCCCTTTCCGTCTGTCTCTCTCCCTCTACACACCTACTGTGTGCACCCACAGAGAAATGGAAACTACTATTTAGCACATGGACTTTACTGCTGTAGCTTTGTTATTGAGGTATGTACGTTTACAAAGTAATAAACAGAGAATGAAATGCTTGCCATCAAAATCATCAAAATGTCATTCATCAAAGAGGTATGCGTGCAAGACTGTGTGTGTGCATGTGTGTACGGCAGATGTTTTGTGCAGCCTGTCAGACAGCCAGCAGTATCCTGCAGCTGATACTCTCTCTGGAGAGGCTGACTGACTGACAGGTGTGTGTGTGTGTGTGTGTGTGTGTGTGTGTGTGTGTGTGTGTGTGTGTGTGTGTGTGTGTGTGTGTGTGTGTGTGTGTGTGTGTGAGTGAGTGATGGGAGTAACGCCTTTACAGTAATGTATTCCTTTTTGCTGTAACGCAGTAATATAACGCATTACTAATAACATTTCAGTAATATTATACCCGTTACAGTCTCAGTAACGTGAGTTACTACGTATTTTAACCTGACATTTAGTGGTGTTTTGTTTTTTTAAGAATGACCAACACCACAAAACATTTCAGCACAGAAAAAAAAGTCTGTGAGTGTTATTTCCTGTTGCTGGAATATGATGGTTGAGATGACTGCAGGGACGGATACATTTGCGACATGGACATTATTTTCAGAAGTTATTTCACTCCGTTGAAGCGAGCTGCCATGTCACTATTCCCGTCGTCAGAGAACAGAACCAGAGACAGTAGGCTACGGACAACATCTGTGTCCCAACAGGTGACGGTACGTCAGCGCGGACAGCCGTGTGTCCGAGCTGCTGACGGATATAAACATCTCGGAAATTCATGTTTAGGCTTGCTACACGTAATATCATTACATTTTATCAGCAGTGGACAGTAACTATGCTGTACTTCAATACAATTGTAAGGTACTTATAATTGAATAATTTCATTTTCTCCTACTTTATACTTCTACTCAACCACAGTTCAAAGTCAAGTAGTAAATACAGTAAATACTAAATATTATGAATAAACTATGATGTATTAAAGTGGATGAAGACGAGATTTCAATGATCCCGTGGGGAAATTCACAAGCTACCTGCTAAGTCATAGCCTACTTCCGCTGTTATTTTGCTGAAAGTAAATCAAAAGTAACGCAAAAGTAGTGTTTAGCATTACAATTCGGAAACAGTAATATTGTAATGTAACTAATTACTCTCAAATGACAGTAACTAGTCATCTATAATGTATTACATTTTGGAAGTAACGTGCCCAACACTGGTGTGTGTGCGTGCGTGCATGCATGCGTGCACGTGTGTTTTTGTTTTCTTGTGTATGACTAGATGGGAGCTTGCTTTGCCTCCAGCAAATCAATGTCCCCTTGCGGGATTGTGGGACCTGAGACAGAAAGCGAAAGAGACTGAGAGAGAAAGAGCAAGCCCTGGGCAAACACATTTTGCTCTCTTTTCCCACTCCAATCTCAGCTTCAACACTCACAGACTACATTTTCCAGTAGGAAATTAACACGTCAGCAGCCTTGTGTTGAGAGTAAGAAACTTAGACCTGGCTCCAATATGTAACCTGCCCTAGTGTTTCCAGAGTCAAAAACATGTTTTAATGGCATGGATTCCCAACTCCATCGTTATTTATATAAAACAAAATGTAAAATTCACTTTGAAATCAAAAGAAAGAAGAGTCTGTCTAAGCCCCAAAGGTGTGATTTGTTATCGAACTGCAAGCGCTCTTTCCATCCAGTCAATTTCTGAGGTTACACTGCTGCTCTGCACTTCAGCTACAAAAAACACTCCCTTGCTGTGAAGAACACACACTTCTTCTCCCTATGCCCACTACATCGCATAACTGTCTCACTGTCAGTAGCACACACACTGTTAAAATTGTGAGATTTGTCTACAGTTTTGGAGGCTTGAGTCATCAATGTCAGTTGGTCTACCACGAATAGCACTTAGAGTCAGTTTCGTTAAAAATATGTCTAAAACTGACTGATCTTTTCAGAGCATCACCACAAAATAAGGTTAGGGCATTTGAAGCTACACAGCAAATACCCTATTCCCTCATCCATTTATGCATTCATTAATGTCATGCTCTGCTAAAAGGATACTATCGTGATGCATTGTCTCTGATTGGTGTTTCAACCAAACAGAAGAAAACCGGATTCAGACTGATTACATTTTAGCCTTACCCTTATATAAGAGAGGAATAATGCAAATGTGTGTGTGTGTGTGTGTGTGTGTGTGTGTGTGTGTGTGTGTGTGTGTGTGTGTGTGTGTGTGTGTGTGCGTGTGTGCATGTGTGCACATGCGTAGGTGCGTGCTTGCGGACATGAATGCTTCTCCATACTTATACCATCCTCCGTACTTTCAAGACAAGTGGGACATCAGTATGAATAAAACAACCAATTAACTGTCAGACAAAAACCTTGGATTAGTTGAAAAGGTTGATTCCCAACTTGGATGATACACTGACACTGTCTAGACAGAGAACATGTTTCTCTATTCAGCGCCAATTTCAAAGAGTGATAGAAGCGTGATAAAAACCCTCTTTAGAAATAAAGAAGCCAAGGCTGAGTCCAATGTCTCAATGGTATAGTATAGATCAACCTCTAACTCAACACCACTCACACAAGTTGACCTGCACTGTCTCTACAAACAAAGAAGCTCATAGCCAGCTTATTTAGGGGGAAGAGACAGATATATTTACTACATGGGTGCGAGCAGAAATAAAAAAAAATTCAACCAGTGAGGAGAAAGGGGATCACTGAAAGTATAATTACCCACTGCTTTGTCAGATACATCACCAGACGATACCAATGGTGATACAACCATTTCATTACACACTGGCTCCACAAAACCAAATATAAGCCTTATCCACAGATCTTTTTGCAGATGCGTGGGGCGTTTTTCGCATTTCTGTGTACCCAGCAAGACCTATCCTGATTCCTGAGCGTAAGAAGAAACAAGTGGCCAAATCAAATCAAATATGGAACCATCCTAAACAGAAACTCTAAGTGTTCTCTTTCAGCCGTTGGCTACTGGGAGTAAGAGGAGAACAGAAAGACAGCTTGCATATTCATTCAAAGAGAATTTATTTATTTATTTACCCTCTGTTTTTCTGTGCTAGTCTCTTCTCATCTCCAAGGGAGGGGAAGACATAAAACATGTTTCGCATTTACAGGGAACATTAAATATCAGCAATTCCTAGAATAGACAATAACACTCTCCCTCTCTCTCTTTGTCTCTCAAGTGGCAATGGAGTGTGCGGCGTAAAAAAAGCTCTGTTGTAGTGTAGACATACTATAGAGAGGATAAATGCCCCTGTGGACAAATTGGCATCAAAACAGGTTCTTGAGCCATGCATATGCTCCAATTGTATGTGATTGAATACTGTTTTAGGCCGGCCAATACCAGACAATTTTTCTCCTGTCTTTTTCTGTCCATGATTGTGACTCTATTATGTCTAGCCCATCTATACACAAATACACACACATCATCTTTTAACTATTTGTCTTAATTTGCTTTGTTTAAGAAAAATCTGCTCAAAATGTTCACATACTTACACTGACAGCACTGCATTGTTTGCACATTCTCCCTATAGCTTTATAGGGAGAGCATGCATCACAGTATATTAATACAAATATTCATACCTCTGATTGTTTTCCCTCCCTGGGATGCGATCTCCTGATGGGTCAATGGGGGAGGGGAGCAGGTTGAGACAGGAAGCCAGGGACTGGCTGGAGTCTTCTCTGGACACTGTGCACACACCCAAACACACATATAGTCATTATATCACATTGATTTTTTTAATCTCAGTTGACACCTAAAATGTGCCAAAGTACCTAACCTGACAACAACATATTTTACTCATCAAAAATAACACCTGTCTACTTACATCTCCTCCCAAATTAAATTAGAGCTATAAAACACCAGTCATGTCACAAGCGGCTAATTAAAATTCAGTAGCGATAGTATTGTCGTTATTTAAACCTATCAGTTGTTTAAAAAAAAAAGTATATACTTTTAATGGCACATTTGACAGAGCAGTGTGGAACAGAAACTGGTAGTGAAGTGAAGATTTGGCATTTCTTCATGTCTTTGTAAAGGTCCTGCTGTCTCTCTCTTTCTGTCCCTGTGGGAATCCACAGGGCATGAGTCACAGTTGGATTAAGAACACAGAGCCCTGCAGCTGAACACCGTTGGCCATACATTTATGTGAAACTGCTTGCTTTTTAATCAAGGCTTCAACAAGCCACCCGAGTGAGGTAAAAAAAAATAAGGAGTGCCAATGAGAGTGTGCAGGTGTGTGGATGTGCGGGATGGGGTGTGTGTCCAGTCATGTTTGTTTGACTTTCTGTATATATCTTCAAATGTACGCTGACATGTATCTGGTCTGTCTGTCTGTCTGAATAAATGTGTGCAGGTGCAAATTTCAGTGTGTGGAAGAACCTTACTCTCCCATCGCCAGCACAAAGTCTTAGTCCCTTGACTTTATGAGAACAATTCATCTAGCATTTAATTTCATGCTACAGTGTGTGTGGGTATGTTCAGTTCAAACCCACCATCCCTCCCAAAACTTTCTAACCCACATAAGCACAGGAAATTCAGTTTATAGAGGCTGAAGCTCCTGTTGTAATCTTTACTTCACAGTGCTGCTGAGCATTTTACTTATTTTACTACTTTATTTGACTGCAAATGTAATATTCTTAGAGTCCATCTGGGACTTAAATGTAGCCTAGAGAGAGATGATAGACTCTAACCTCACATTTATATATAGCTTGAGATCTGTTAGATAAGAGTCACATGAGACACATGAGAGTCAAGCTGAGGGTAAATGTAACCTGTCTCTATATTTACAGGTAAATGTAGCACAGAAATGAAAGGTGATCACATTTCAAGCTCATGTTAAACCAGTTGAGTCATTACATGCTCAGCCAAACACCAACTGTCTCAAGTGGATGTACTCTATACATTTTGTGTCTTTGCAGTTTGATGTTTGTTAATATGAAGCAAACATTTGCAAACTGAAAAATAATCAATGCTGACAGTATTTGCAAAAGGCTTGCAATTTTGCTCCATTACCATAATGCTCCTGTGAGAAATTATTAAATAAGAATAGTGCTTGCAAAACATTTTACATTTTTTCATTGTTTGTTTATCTTGTTTGTTTAGCGTCCCCTATCCCTTGCTGCTGCAACAGTGTGAATTTCACCGTCGTGGGACTAATAAAGGATTTTGAATCTTGAATCTTGAAATGCAATTAATCATTTCACTTTACTACTGTACGTCTAATCACAGTAAAATAGCAAATTCCTTCTTGAGACATGAATATGTTTGGAATTCACACATGAATTTGTAAAGAAAGAAAGAATTTGTGTTGTGGTTATAGCCACCCATCACACTCATTAAATATAATAGATTCCTTATGTGTTATATGAAAGGAGGTTGGGGTTACTGTGTTTGGCACTCTATGCTGCACGGCGGCAGAGCACAGGCAATAATTCTCCACTGACAGTCACCTGCCAACCATGAGGCATGTCAGGAGGAGTGTGACTAAAATGGCAAAAAAAACAAAGGAGATAAATCACTGTAAATGAGGCAGTTACATCAAAGTCGTGGCACATGTTAAAAGAACCAGGGATGGTACTGGTTTCATGTTTTAATGTGATGGAATAGAGTGAAGAGAAAGAGAGCGAGAGAGAGATAAAGCAAAAAGGGGGTTAAGAGAGGAAAAGCGAATAAGAGGGAAAAAAGAATCAGTGACGATGAAGAAATATGAACAGATGTTCTTGAATAGAGAGAGTGAAAGATAAAAGGCAAGAGTTTGTATGTGACAGATTTTCTCGAGCCCTTAGCTTCTTTCCATAGGAACAGCTACACAATGATTTTGGAGAATTGTTTTTTATTTAAAGGGGTGCTATGCAGTTTTGCTCACAGGTTTCTCTATAGAGCTCCCCCTACAGCTTCAGAATAGATATTTGGCAGCTCCTATGTTTACTTGTGTCTGACTCCTCGCTCGGTCAGTCGTCTCCTCTTTCTCTGTTCCTCCAACAATGCTTTCCTAGCTTTCTGCTTCTTTTTTACCGGCTCAGCCATGACGATAGTGTGAAAAACTCCATCGCTACCTTGTTAGCCGGTTCCTGAATGGGCGTACGTGTGCATTGCCGTGAAGTAATTCGTTACATCGCGAGACCTGATATCACGCGATACTTCCTGACTCTGAGGCTGGCGGCTCACCGGCCGCATGTTGCAAGGGTGGTTTTCCGCTCACAGGCGCTAGGGGGAAGCGAGACGACCACCATTCAACTCGAAAAAAGTCATATAACCATCCCAATGACTCCGAAACTGTTCAGTTAAGGTAAATTAAGCTAAAAAAATAAATAAAAACTGCATAGTTCCCCTTTAAGATAATAAGAATAGTACGAGACCTTGTTTTGACCCGGCTGTGGATAGTGGTGATCATGCATTTGATTTTAACCCTATACCAACAGTATTGTAGTAATTGTAAAGTGAGCAGTAATGCATAAATATGTAGACAGACACTTGCTTGATAGAGTTAAATGTGAAAACGTGAGCTGGTGTATCATCTGTAACTTCTATAGCCTGTCGTATGCTTCACCCACACACTTGCCATAAAGACTTCTGTGTAGAGATGCAGATCTTATGTAAAACATTATTTTAAAAATATATATATATATATTACCATGTCGATGTCGTTGATCATCAGAAAGGTCCAGGTCTAACATAAGATCATCTTCATCCAGCTCTGATGAACCCAGGTTGTTTAAAACATCCTGAAGAGAAAAAGCAAAACCCCAAAACCATTAAAAATATACATCTAACAAAATAATAATGATGTATTATTATATTCATAATAGCATGATTAATGTAGACTAATAGAGAAAGAAATACTGTAAAATGTAAATGTTGGTCTGAACTAGTTATTATAACCACACTAACAGTTTTTAGCTGGACAC
Organism: Sander vitreus; assembly: GCF_031162955.1. Lineage (NCBI taxonomy): Eukaryota > Metazoa > Chordata > Actinopteri > Perciformes > Percidae > Sander > Sander vitreus. The sequence continues at coordinate 19,572,115 of NC_135859.1, read as the reverse complement.
TTATACATATCCAACAGGTTTGGCAAACCCTGAGGGTGAAAGGCAAAAAAATACAAATTAAAAACAAGGATAAGATATGTCAACATTAAAGCAAACTATTTAATGTTTTTTTTATAAAAGCAATCCAGGTGGCTCAAAACATTCAGAAAAAAAAGATACCCAAACCAGAAAAGCGCTATATATGACAATGTTGTTTTTATTAGGGAATGGAATTTCTTTAGTCCCTCATCACTGCAGCCAAGCTCATGAAAACATATTGCTACTTCTGTTACATGGGCATAATTAGGGTTCTGTTTGAGAAAGCAATACATGTGCCAAATCAGGCTGTAGTTTTGTGTAACATCTGTCAGCATCCCCCATGCTTCACAAGCAAAAAATACCTGCTGAACAAGAAACACAATATTTCTCTCTTCTCTCTCCAGCCGATTACTTAGTCATTTTTATTAACAATCCAAACTTTCAAAAGCATTTGTCTCATGACATTAACTTGAATTTGTAGGCTCTAAAAATGTATCTAACAAAAAGTGCCATCCTAACACCAACAACATTTTTCCATCTACCTTAGAGAGAACTCCAGCAATAATAAGTCAAAACGCAACAAAAACCCATGTTCACAAACCTCCCTCCACCCTGGGTGGCCTTGAATTATCAACAATATCCCTAGAAATAGAAATCTTTAGATGTTACAAATTACAGATACGTTTTTTTCCCCCCAATCCCTTATCTATCAAATGAGCTACATCCCCCCCACTCATATAGTGTGTCATGAATCACGACTTAATGCCCACCATAAAATCTTCACTTGTAATCTTTCAGTAAATGCTCCGATGTTCTTGGTATTATTCTCAGATTATAATGATGCCAGATGCTACTTTTGGTTGAGTTGCATTTTAAAAGTCAATGCTGCCATCTGATGGCCATTGAAGAAAACCCCACTGCAGAACAGAAATTGTTGCTACCATAATAAAGAGTAGCAAATAAATTGATTAAAACACAACATAGCCTTGCATAAGATAGTGTGTTTTTGTAGCTACATATAAATAATTACAGCAGGGAACTAAATTGGTAAAAAAGGACTCGAGTATGTTCACTTAATAACACACACACACACACATATATATATCCACGTGAGGTAAATAATTCTCGACTGCCAACATGGGCTTCCCTGGTACCATACTCTCACAATCAGCAGGTTCTTTCCAATTACTCTGGACCTTCAAGGACATGGCAATACCAAGATCAATATAATATTATTTGCAGATAATTCTGCATATTTGATTTAAACAGCATACCATGTAGGTGCACTATAAGATCTTAGAAAATACTGGTAATAATGAGCACCACAACGTTGTTTTTTTGTTATCTCATACAGTACACTGAAACCTGATGCAGCAAAACTCAGCAGTTTGATAATCTCACAAAGCCAAAATAATTACTATTATTCAGTATGAGTAGTGATTGGACCTGGTTCTGAATACATTTTATTACCTGAAACAACCTTTTAGACAAGATTTTCAAAATGGAAATAAGTGGGTGAGGCTAACTACATTCTTCCAGAGGACTTTATATTAGTTGAAAGACGTCTGAACTTCTGTGCACTTAAAAAATGAAAAATGTAAACCAAAGCAAATATCAGGAGCCAGTCTCATGGAGTATCACAGATGCAGATGGATACGAAAATCCAATAACCAACTCTGTTGAGCTCTCATCACTGTTGTTTGGACATAAACAACCTTACAGCCACACTGTATGATCTCCTCCCATCGGAGTACAAAAGCCTCAATGCTCAGTGACATGCTTAACTATTCAACTACACCTCTGTCCATGTGTGTGTATGCGTGTGTGTATGCGTGTGTGTGTGTGTGTGTGTGTGTGTGTGTGTGTGTGTGTGTGTGTGTGTGTGTGTGTGTGTGTGTGTGTGTGTGTGTGTGTGTTAGTGAGAGAGAAAGAGAGAGGTAGAGTGTGAGTTGTAAAAAAGAAAAAGAAAAAAACAGCGAGCGTGTCTGGCTATCAGTGTGTGGTCGTACCTACATGAAGCCACTGTGGACTTTGTAATGTATGAATGTGTAACACTATATTACTGTTTTTTTTTTAAATGGATGCTGAGCGCAGTTAACATCAGAAAAAGACCAGAATGCATTTCAGCGTAATGCAATTGAACAGAAGAACTCATTTCAGGCATTACAGGTAATTGCTAAAGGTATTGGAAAAGAAATGAAGACCCATACCGTGTGATACTACTGCACACAGACTTCATTTGAAGCTAAATTACCCATTTTAATGTGCCCCTCTAACCACAGAAATGTATTAATATAATTTTACAACCCAGAGATGTCACCTTTTTACCTCGCTTATGTGATTTGAGTGAGTATAATTCCTGAGTTAATAGAGATAATATCAGATTCAGCTCTCATTAACAGATGGCTCCATCTTTTAACTGCCAAGCAGAATGACATTCAAAACAGGGATAAGAGGAAGCAAGAGGTTCTTTCTGTCCATTAAAATCCACTGGTTGCTGTTCACACTGTGTGGAAATCACAAATACAGTCTATGAAAATTACATTTTATTCAGTGCTCCGGGGTGATAAATGCATTAAGATCAAATGAGAGAGATTTGGCTTTGCAGCCAGGTATTATGGCTTCGAGCAATGGAAAATATACAGAGTAACAAATGACTTTCATTCTGTCTGACACTTCACAGCCAGTTGTGTTTACAATGTGCCTGAGGGATCAAAGGATTGAATGTCCAGTCAAATCGGAAATCTGTTTGTTGAATGAAAAGAAACAGATTTTTACCCATACTGTCTAACTTACATCACCTGACATTTATTTTTTTTATAAATTATCTACTCCCATCAATACAGAATAATCACTCATCACAAAGCAAAACAAATATACATTTCATATTCAACAAGCAATGCCATTTAAAATGTAAGAGAGACAAATACTTAATCCCTGTGCGTTATACTGTGGACTCTGTTGGCAACAGAATCCATATTTTCATCATGGCCATACATTTGAGGTACATATTTTTATTCATGATTCCTCTCACGTATTGTAAAGTCTGGAAACTGTATGAGAATATGTTGTGACTGAGACGGTTTAGGCAGAAAACATGACGACAGTCATAACTTAAGAGTGAGATATCCACATTTCCTAAATCTGCGATATATATTCTGGACGTGAAAGGATTTCTAGAAGATTAAGTACTTAACAAGGACATATTGGAATGCATCTGCATGTCTATTGACCTTTTTATACAGCAGACATGTTGACATATAGCAGAAAAGCACATGTGTAATTACAAACATGAAACAACTTTACACAATTTGATTGCTCTAGTTTCCAGGTCCTGGTATTCAGAAGATGACGGGGGGCGCTGGAAGCAATATTTTGGAAAGGGGGGCGTTGAGGTGCCCTTGGGGGGGCGTTTGTTTGAAAGCTAGTTTAAACCAAATATTCACAATAACAATACATGTTTACACTTTAAACTACTAAAAAACAGTGGTCTGCAAAATGAAAACCTGCCAGTTCACGGCACTGCGACTGGACGAGACGGATTTCATAACTCTTCTGTGCTTCTGTCAGCTTTGTTTAGCGCAGCTCCATGCTGCCTTCATGAAATACATTACTTTATAAAGTAAAATATTATATAAAATTTGTGCTCACCACACGAAAATAACGATAATATGGTAACTATTATTATTATTATGATTATGATTATTATTATTCATCAATCACTGCTTTCGGAGCTCTACTGTGTGACCAGTTATTAACAAACCTAGCCTCAGAGAAAATGATTTGAAATTTGATTTAATTTTATATGTGTATGATAATTGTTACTGCTTTTATATGATGTCTTTGGGCAAAGTGAGCATTCAATACCTATATTAAATATCTTCAGTGTTTTTCATTTCAAACCCCAACCATGTGGTTGTGGTAATTACAAATTCTGTCTGAAAGAGGAAGTGAATCCTTATCTGTTCTATGATTAATACAAGTGTCACTTGTGATATCTAGCCTTTACAAGGCATAAACTAGACTGGAAGAGACAGCCTATGTCACAACACACAAGCAAGCTGCCAAGCAACTGTTGATGTGCATAGTAACAGTCAAACTAAAGTGGATTGCAGTTGAACTATTCTGCCATATATGCCAATCAAACTACAAGCAAAAGTGCATAATTCAACATTGTTTCTCTGAGATAAGAGAGAATGCCTAAAGTTGTTCTTTTTTGTCAACTGGAATTAAATGTAATCACTGTCGGCCTGCACAAATATTATCACAGCTGTCATTGAGGAACCAACAGTGTATATGCCGGTGAAATAAATATCTCGCACATCCTAAAGGGATATCAAAATAACAATAACAACTGGAATGAGAACACCAAACAGCTCAAGCAAACACTGCCTTGCTTTGCTTCACAGAGGCACCTCACAGTTTATCTCTGTGAATTCAACCAATTAGTCATTTGTCACCGCAAACCAAATCTTTATTTGCCTTATGATAATTATATTCTATCTGGTGCTGTAATGAAACAGCAAAAATAAAGCAAATACACCTAGCATGCTGTTTAGTTTGGTGTGCTTTAGTCTGTCTGTGTTTTGCCCTGAACTGGTGCAATGTCCCACAGGCCTCCTTCACACAGAAACACCACAGTCAGCCACATTGCATGTTGTATATGTTTAAAGGGGTGATAGAATGATTATATAGGGTATTTCACACTGTTCCTTAAGGTCTCCTAATAGGGTATGTAACATTGGTGGGGCTGAAAATTGCCCGAATGCTATTTTATTAGGCCCTTAACTACCCTGTGAATATGGCTCTATTTGGAACAAGAGCTTTTCTTCCAAATATGGTATGCTCATGAATATTTAGATGAGCTGTGTGCTGATTGGTTTGAGCGAACCCCATAGAAACACATTGGAGACGAGATAGCAGGTCTCATATTTCAGACACTGCAAAGGTATATGTTGTTTGTCGGGCTATTTCGTTTTTAAATTCACTTCTGAGACTTTTTTATACGAGAAATCAACTATATAAAGCTCAAATATGGGCTGTTTTACGAAAATTGATGGCTAATTGCAAATTTGGTAAGACGTGTCGGACTTTAGGAGCTCCACACAGTGTGACGAGAAAACGGCAACCTCCATACCCAGTGAAAGTCACCGTTTCTCAGCTACTGGACTACTGGGGCTCAGGGCGCCGCGGAGCTCCGCTGGCTGGCTGCCAGCTGACGGCATAACTAGAGTATATTTAGTTTGAATTTCGTCACGCCACTTATATAACATATACCCCAAGGTCTTATAAAGCTAACTATGGTGTCCGATTTCAATTTAATGCATTTTTGTGAACATTAGGGATTTCGTTAGCTGCTACTGTCCCTTCAATCCTATGAATCGCGGCTAGCTGCAGGCCCTGGAGCTCCATCAGGGCCTCGGCATTTTGTAGTCCAGTAACCCAGAACCGGTGACTTTGCGCGGGTATGGAGCACCGCGGGCTTCCCTTCATGACGGAGATCCAGCTAGCTCACAGCTCCTGCTGAACTGCGACACACAGTCGAACAAAATTTGCAATTAGCCATTCATTTTCGGAAAACGGCCCATATTTGACCTCTACATAGTTGATTTCTCGCATAAAAAAGCCTCAGAAGTGAATTTAGTAATTAAATAGCAGACCTCTGGAGATCTGCATGACCTAGCTACATTCAGAAGACTAAACTGACCTCAGGTCAGTGGTGTAGCCTATGCAAATGTTGGGGCATGACAATGACTAGGATTTGGGATGCTTACGTCAGCTTCCAGCTTTGTTGAGATTCGCCCGTTTTCAGCGGCAGTTTCAAAATGTGAGATTTGCAGAGGATAGGGGTATCAATGGGATTTTGAGCTTCTATGTTATGTCCTATTTACCCACCGAACTGTCGTTATTCAACTATGACAAGGTAAAATCGGTTTTGCATTCTATCACCCCTTTAAACAATGAGCGGACATTTTCTATTCCTTTTATTCATACCCTCAGCGGATTTAGTTATTTACTTAGAAGAAGCCGTCTCAGGTATGTAGGCCCAGACTTTTTCATAAGCTTTATAAATGCCCTCTGCTAACCAACAAACTTGTATCAAACTAAAAGAAAGAGGAGAAGTGGTGGTACATAATTGAATATACACTCCAAGGCTCCTGCTCTTTCTGCACAACTTAGGCCCCTGAAGGGCCCTTTATAGAACGGAGGAAGGAAAGGAAGAGATAAGACCACATTTGGTAAAGTGTTTGCCTTCTGTAGCAGTCAGAAGCAAATGCAGTCTGTAAAGTACATACCAATGTGTTGTGTATATCCCTGTCCTTTTTAATCTCTTAGTAAAAGCCTATAGTCCCTGGTAAAATAAATGGGATTGACTTAAACTAGCTTTCCTCCCACAGAGCTTCCTCGTGTGTGTTAACCCATACACAATAATAGCTATAGCCTTTCCCTAGAAACAAATGTGGATATAGCTACAGCATGCATCAACAAAGACGTGTGCAATGTTTGTAAGACAAACAAAGCTAAAAAACTGCTTAAATCATACATATGACTGAAGTTTTTCAAAGTACTTTATCCATTTTCACTCGCACGGAACATAATTTCTGGGCTTTGCCTTGAATAGCTTTAAATGTAAGAAACCAGCCTTTTGTGCCGTTTCAAATTCCAGAATTCCAGAACCATGACTTCTGTGTACCGTTCCACCCCTAGTACACACATACAGTAGGGAAGAGCCGGGACAGTTGAAACACTTTTTAATTAAACGTAATTTACAAAGCGATCATATTGCACTGAAAGCTAATATTTTGTCACTAGCAACCTACACCTGTCATCTGTCAAATACAGTTGCATTTTCAGCTTTGAACAAAACCGTTCAGGAATTATTACAGCAAAAGTGGGACGTGCGTAATGTTTCATTCGTCCCTCCTGGCCGGGACAATTGAAACAGCATGGGGGGACGGATGAAACATACAGTTTAAGCCATTTAAACTTCCCACAACTTCAATATTTTACTACATATCATGAATGGTACTCCCAAAAGGTGTTATTTTAGATCGATTGTTGCTGGGCTATACGTCTTCGTGAATGTCTGTTAACAACTAATTGCCGTCATCATGAAGCGGTTAATGAAATATCATGCACTGTGGATGATTCTGCCATTTTTATAGCTAGAACAGTAAGTTTTCCCAACATATCATGTTTCTATTGTGGAAAATGTCGTTTCACTAGGTTTTTACGTGGGTTAGGGCACTGCACATCCAAATAAGTGTAAGTGTAATCCTTAACGACCCACAGCCCGTCAGTCTCAATAGGATAACATGGGAAAACTCGACCCCCTACCTGGTGGGCTCAAATATATTTTCATCTTTCTAAAACTGCTTTTCCATGTCTCACCTCCATACATTATTGTATAAAACACAGATATTTGTGCATTTACTTAAAATACATGGAGTTACAGCCAGGTCAGGATGGTTGAAACAGCTGTTTCAATCGTCCCGATATAGATATATGCCATTATAGCTTGTTTTGCTTTCCATGTAAACAAGCATGCAATATGAAAGTCTGGGATTGTGGAGAACACTAAATGGTCTACTGAATAAGCATGTAGTCGAACCTTTAAATGAAAAACACTCATTAATAATCGAAAAAATGCACACACTTGTTTGGGCTTGCGAGCCGGCCAAAGAGCAGTAGGCTAACGTTATGTTTTGAGTGGATGGCGAGCTTGAGATGCCGAAATGGATGCCAATAAGATTCTGAATGGAAAGTTTACTTTAAAAAAGTTGCCAAATGGTTCCATTGACAAGACCAAAGTGATCTGTGTGTTTTGTGGTTGTGAACTGAGCTATCATCGCAGCACGTCCAGTCTGAAATACCACTTGATGGCCAAGCACACAGCTGATGCGAATTCTCCGCCCCCTCGTCAAAGCCAGGCGACAAAAGCACAAAGCAAGCCGATCCACTTTTCCATGTTGATAAGAGCATTAAAATGAGAAAAAGTAATTGGACAAAAAGAAATCTAGGGACATTTAGAATAGATAAAAATATGCGATTAATTGCGAGTTAACTATGACATTAATGCGATTAATATTTTAATCGTTTGACAGCACTAATTTTTATGCTTAATTTGAGCTGTTGAATATTACGACGAGTGACACATTAACATTATGCCAGTTTGTTATGGCAAAGTCAATACAGCACTGTGGATCACTATTACATGTGTGACATTTCTCACTTAGCTCCATTTGGATCCAATTAAACAACTTGTACATCTCAAAATGAGTTCAAGAGAAGTCCGTTTCTGAGATTACCCAGATCCTCAATCACCAACATACCATATTTTGTCCTCACTCTAAATGTAAACAGGCACTATTAATGAAAGTAAAATAAAAATCAGTATTTTTGTGCATCAAAGCTGCAAAGTAGAGTCAAGTGCCTTGCACCTGGTTTTGCCCAGGGTGTGCTGGAACACTTTTGTTTTTTTTTATTGCCAGAGGCATGGGTAAGATTAGAAAGGATCTCCTATCATCACCAGTATATTATAAGGGAGTGTGTAGCAGCTGGGTACAAATGTTTTCATCCACAGGGCTCTTCCTGTAATGATGCACTGACAATTTGGTAATCCAGTGGTGGGTTTTCCAGTTCCTGGATATGCAGAGTTGTATGTGTGAGTACAAAGCTAAACAAATAAACAGCTAAGGGCACAGATTGTGGATGAAGTTGGATTCAAGTTTGTGGACATATTAAATATCTGTGTGTGATTTTACACAATGCCCACATCTAGTTACTGTATAAATACCACTATGTAGGGCATTATTTCACACCTTCACAGCTCTGTCTTAAACACATTCATAATTTCTAGTGTATTTTAATTTTCTGTATTAAATCTGGGGCAATGTGCCCTGTAACTTAATTCCTATTTGGTTTATTTCTACTATAATTGATTTTATTTTACTCCTATTGTGTTTTGAAATGTTGTTATGGTGCATTTCTTTGGATATATGTGTGTGTGTGTGTGTGTGTGTGTGTGTGTGTGTGTGTGTGTGTGTGTGTGTGTGTGTGTGTGTGTTAACTGATAAAATCATTACAGACACAGCTCGAGACCTACCAGACTTCCCAGTTTGGATGACGAGGAGTTGTTTCTGTGTTTGAGCAGACCACATCCCTCCATGCCTGGGGCATCTCTGTGGTTTCCATGGATACGAGGCCCACCAGCCCCCTCAGATGAAGAGCGAAGACGCTTTTCCATCCGCATCACCTCATGATAGGGGCTGACGCTGCTACACAGAGAGGCTGGAGGAAAGAAACAAGTCACGAGAGGAAGAAAGTCAGACAAATGAATTAAGGTGAAACAGTCATGACATTGATTTCACAAGCAGAGACATAATCATTTTATAATATATTTCCAATGGTAGCAGTCAGCCACATTTCCTGTAGGAAATTAGGTTATTTTCATAAAACTTAATGACAAAGCAGCTCTAACTCATTCAGTATTTTAAATTAAGTTAAATCTTCCCTTTCTGAAGCACTCCAGCAATATTGCTTTTTGGTCAGATGGTATTTATGTAATTTTTTGTAATTTCAATTTCAAATGATCTGAGTACCTACACCAAACTTGCTGTGTGACAAAACTAATAAAACTAGAGATTGAATGTGATATTTCAGGGGAAATACTCTTTAGTCAGATAAAGAGATTGCTATTATTACACTATTTTGATCTACTAATAGAAAGATGTGAAAACAGACAGACAATGCCAAATCCTCTTATTGAGAGAAAGGTTAAAAACACATTTGTTTTTGTTTTAAACAGCACTTCATGAAACCCATTTTCACACACACTTGCACACAACCACATACACACATAGTTTCCCCTATGTGTATGTCTTCTTTGTTGTATTTGTTCTTGTGAACCCATTCTGAAAAAATGAGATATATGGGTATTTGCAGTTTTCTGAGCTTCGCACTGAGCAACAACACACTGAAGAAGCCACATGATTACCATCATGTCTCCTTGTATCTCCAACCATTTTACTACAGGCTCAGACCATTTCAACAAGAAAGGAAAATCAGACACATACCAGAAGCCTGTAACACTGTTTGCATAAATTAATATAGTCAAATTCTGTTTTTGTGGCTCTGTTATCACTGTAGTTCCCACTGCCTGGAAGCAAAACATGGACACCCAGGACAGTGTGTGTGTGTGTGTGTGTGTGTGTGTGTGTGTGTGTGTGTGTGTGTGTGTGTGTGTGTGTGTGTGTGTGTGTGTGTGTGTGTGCCACAATAGTCCATTGATACCACACTATGCTGGCAAATGATCCTACAATCTTGACTTTAAACTTTAAAATGCATAACCGCATAAATTGTACAATTACATTAGCCACAGCTACAGTTCTTCCAGAGTTTCTCATATAACAGAATAATGACAGTGTGTCAAACTGAGCATATATATCATATTAATGCCATCAGTTTTAACTGCAAGCAGAGAATTAATAAAGTGACATTTCAGTACTGGCAAAATGCAATTATGAGTTGCAGCAACTAAACTCTGATTCCTAATCACATGGTTAGTTAGTTCAAGAGAAACCCTAAATTTGCCAACATTCCTTATGAGTTTAAGTTATTTATCTCTTTTCCTGAAAGGGTAATTAACTCGGCCAGAAATCCATGTTTGTCAGTGTCTGATCAAAGTTTGACATGAGGTAAACAATTGTAACAACATAATGGGCTGCAGATTTACGGCGAAATTATTCATTTTTGTTTTACGGGAGAAGCCTGGGCTACAAAACTTCCTCTGAAATATGTCACAGCAGCTGAAGAAGTGAGAACGATAGTAACAAATCATCTTTGGTTAAGGAATAAATTGTCAGTATGACACACGCTGTTTCACTACCGTCACCAATAACTGGCATTGATTTATGAGGGCATCTAGGAGTGACAGCTACAAGAGTTTCAAATCCGTTTTCAAGCTGTACAATTTCTTGTAATATTTGGAAACATTCTCAACTTTTATCAGAACTTTGATTTACCAAAGAATTTGGAAGTTGGCGAAAAAATGATGTCTTCCATACTAGTCATCTAGTAGTTTTAAATTACCAGGTGGAAACAAGCTGAGCAAGACATGAGTATAAGATAAGAAGAAATATAATACTTTTGATTATGATTAGCCTCCACTTACCAGTTTCCTGGGGGAAGCTCTTTGAGAGGCTTGGTAATCAACTCTCAAAGACTACGCTGTTCACACTTGTTCAGTCAAACATAATGAAGTAATAAAACCAAACAACACTGAAGGAGCAGGAGCAAGGCATCACTTATGCATATTAATATGTATGTATATACATATACACATATTAACATGCCATCTGTTCGTCTTTACACTGCCAAATTATTATGGCAAATTGAGCGTGAGTGTGTAATAGGCCTGCACGATTAATCGTTATGAAATCGCGATCTCGATTCACTTCGATTCTCATTTAATTTTACGAGCCGACTGCATCACAAACGCTACTACTTTCTTCAGTGAGTTTTAAACATAGACTGTATAAAAAAGGTTTTAAAGTGCTCCCAAGCGCTGCAATGCTCTCCTTTCTCTTCATGGTAGCCTCTATGTTTACAGCCTTGTGGTGATGCACAATGTGCTATAGGTGCCAAAACAAAATCTAAGTTTGGTACTGCCAATTTGTTTTGTTTTGTCATGGTTCATGTGTGCAATAAACATTACACTTTGTGAGAAAAAAATCGTGGCAGACAATCGTGATATCAGTTCTAAGCTAAAAAAATCGTGATTCATATTTTTCCCCGAATCGTGCAGGCCTAGTGTGTAAGTTAGAAAGCAAGAAAAGCAAAAGCGTGATTGGGATAAAGAGCATATGGCTACATCGATGTCACCAAAAAAAAGCAAGCAACAGGCTACATATACAGCAAATGCTGTATATATGCCCGCACACATCATCACTGCATAGCAAGAAGTCAAAGAAACAATTTCATGGAGCCGTCATTACAAAAGAATGTCAAACAAGTGTGGAAGCCAGGTTTGTGTCCATCTGTGTGTCTCAGTTATCATGAGGGATCAACTCGGGCCTGTAACTCCCATTGTACAATCGTGATTGATATTTGTGTGTGTGTGTGTGTGTGTGTGTGTGTGTGTGTGTGTGTGTGTGTGTGTGTGTGTGTGTGTAAATCTACCTAAGTGTTTGCATGAGTTTCATACCTGCATGTGGTTTCCTCAAGTGAGAGGACCTTGGCTCGTGGCAGCCACAGAAACTTCCTCTTTCTTGAATAGAGCGTATGTTTCTTGCCCTTCTTTCCGATTGCTCTGGGTTGGAGTGACAACCCTCGCTGCGTACCACACATGCCTCACTCTCACTTGTGGTCTCTGTTAGGTAACCTGCCTTCCTCTCCTCCACCAACTCCTTCTCCTCTGCTGACAACTCATCCCTCGCTTCCTTTCTCTCCTCCAACCTCTCCTTCCTCTCTTCCAAGGACTGTTCCTGCAGAGGTAGGCAGGGAACTGCTGTTTCAGGCTCTGAGAGGGAAATGGCAGTCTCATAATCTGTGTTGTTTGCTGTGCTGGTGTCAGGGAGTAAAGGTTTCTCTGCGCTGGACTGGGCTGGAGTGAAGAAAACCTGAGAAGAGGACTGAATATGTGTAAAAAACAGAACATGCATCAAGGGCATTTTAAAATGTTACAAATGCAAGAACAGTTATGAACTCCAATGATGCGAAAAACCTGACAGTTTACAGAGAGGAAACCCCACTTTAGAATGCATTTAGTAGGCAGATATTTGTGTCCTCAGGTAGAGATGGCGATACCATTTTTTGCTTCCCGATACTGATTCTGATACCTGAACTTGCGTATCGGCCGATACCGAGTACCGATCCGATACCAGTGTGTCATATATTTGATTATGTTTTAACAACTGTATACTACTATCCCTGTAAGGATGTGATATTATTTCTATCATTGTTATCAGTCTGGCTCAGGTTAAACTCTTTGTGAAACATGAACAAACACAAACAATGAATAACCAGCGTTTAGGCAGTATCGGAGCCGATCCTCAGGCAACAAAGTGTGCATGGTTAGATAGCACAGTCATACAGCATTTACTCTTCAATGGACTAAGTGCAGAGCTTTGCCTTGCAGCTGTTATACTTTTCTTTCTGGAGTTCCCTCCTCTGCTAGGAAATTAAATAGAATAAATTCTTTGATGAAGGAAAAGTTCTGCACACAATGGTGTGAAATGTGGAGGGCAGTTTTCAGACATTTTTAATGCATTAGCTCTTTTGATTAAAGGACTTTTCATGCCTGGTGCTCAATTTTTATGCCACATTTCACAGATTCCACACAGTGGTCATAAATATTCCTCCTTTATGGTTTTTTGTTCTTGACATCCAGTGGTTGTATTGTCTATTCCTGAAGCACTAATAGTGCAATCTTTTTAAACATAAAAATACTGTTTACGAGCAGAAAGATTTATTGTTCCGATAATTTAGCATGCTTGTCAAAATGTTGTATTTTTTTTATGAAATGCTGTGGCATTACGATTACAAGCAACTTTTGACATGGAGCATACTGTTTGTCTATACTGATTAACCCACTTGACTCCATTTCAGAGAGAGAGAAAAGAGCGTAAAACGAGCATACTACCTGGGAGTTAGAGACAGCCACGCTGAAGTTCTCCGGAGCAGGTGGGGGTTCAGGTGGAGCTGTGTCAACAGCCGGCCCAGGCACAGAGGCAGATTCTGGGGCTAAACCAGATCCGGGGCTGGGAGCTGGCAGAGCATCCACCTCGGACACAGAATCCTCCGTGATGGGGACGAACTCTGAAGGGGTGATGGCTGTGGTTTGGTCCTCTGATATCATCGGGGACTGGAGTGAGCTCTCCCCTCCAGCACCAAGCAGCTCCCCTGGCCATGACCCCGGGGTGAGCCCTCCTGCCCCTGGAGTGATGGTGGTGGAGCTTGGAGGTTCCAGATTTACTTCTGGAGGTCTGTGATGATCGGAGGTCCGGGAGAAGCGGTGGTGAGCTGAGAAAGATTTGGGCAGCAGCTGTTTCTTCCGTGACGACCGTTTGTTATTACTGCCACCACTGTAGTCATCGAGGAACCCAGAGTCATCGCCCTCATTGGCCCCTGAGCCACTGATACAGTTAATGAATACGTTTCGATTGGCTGTGGAGGAGGAGGAGGACACTTTTTCCAAATCCTCGGTCTGAGAGCGTGGGATTTTCTTTTGCTTGTGGCTGCCAAACCCAAATGAGTGGCGTGACTTGGGGCGTCCACCACCTTCACTGAACCCTGTTGACAATGACGTTGTTATCGCCTGCTGGTTATTTCCGTTTGTGTCAGTGCTCTGTGTCAGCGGGGGTGTGAGGTTTAGGTTGATAGGCTGGACACGTGGAACACTATTCCGTTTAGCTGAGAAATTGAGAGATGGAGTTCGGAAAAGGCTCCGGCGTTTCCCGGTACTGCCAGAACTGGAGTTGGTGCTGGAGGGCGAAGAGGTGTGGACGCCATTGCCCTGTCCCCCTGAAGACGGAGAGGAGGGGAGAGACTCCTGCCTCTTACTGCTGCTGCGGCGGAAGATTGGCAGGCGGGAAACAAGTGTAGAGCGGCGAGAGCCTGATTCACCCATCTAGAAGCTAAGGCAGTAGGGCACTCTGAGGGAACAACAAAACACAAAAACCTTTCAACGGATACAACAAGCATCAACATACGTAGATTCACATTCAACATGAACCCAGACAAAAAGATTAGCTTAGATGTTTTTAATTTGTTGCTGGGAAGTGATGCGGCACTCAATAATCGTGACATTCTCAACTTTGGACATGCAATACGCTTTCTAATGTGGCAGGTCAAAAATCTCAAACAACTAAATGATTGCTGTTCATTGATAACCTTCTAATAATAAAAAAAAAATAATAATAATAATAATAATAATACAGTGCTTCAGTGTACAGACTGTTTGTGGTGAGAAATCTCACATTATCAGATCACATTTCCCATGCTGAATGAGTCAAAACAAGTTGCTGCTGCAGATGCTTCTGACAGAAAAAATCATTGTCAACTATTTTGATAATCAATTGATCGATAAAGTACTTTTTCATGCAAAACTAACAGAAAAAGCTGTTTTTAGCCTCTCAAATATGGAGGTTTCCTGCTCTTTTCTTTTTTTATATCATATTCAACTCAATATGGGTTTTAGATTTAAAGACATCACCTTGGACTTTGAGAAACTTGGATGGATTAATCGACAATATATATATATATATATATATATATATATATATATATATATATATATGATAGAACCTGTATGGAAATTCTCTCTCTCTCTCTCTCTCTCACACACACACACACACACACACACACACACACACACACACACACACACACACACACACACACACACACACACACACACACACACACACACACACACACACACACACACGTTCTGGTGGTTGATTAACTCAGCTTTTTGCTGATTAGCTCTCACTGCCATGAGTCCATGAGGGAACTGTCTGATTACTCCACAGCCTGTTCCAAACAGGTACATTTTCAACGGGCACTGCACTAGTATATAAAAATGGCTGATTCTGATGCATTCCTACTATGCTCCTAAGCATTTTGTGTATGTACTGCTTAAATCGGTTACTGACTTATTTGAAAGCACAGGTTTAAAAAATAAAAAAGTGGGAGCCCTATTTAAAGATTATCATCTCAGACATAGAAAAGAAAAGAATATTTGAAAAGTTATGACAAGCCTTACTTTCCTGGCCTCTGGTTCAGATAGGCTACATTAGGAAAAATAACTGTCCACCATTTCAACTGCACTGCCTGTTTTTGAGAGTACAAATCGAGAGTTTAAGGCTATGATATAGCCTTATAGATTATACAGTTTACAATTAGCAAGCCTCTTAGTAAATGCCTTGAAAGCAGGGTTATTGTCTCACTGCTTGTAAGAACTAATAATAGTTCCAAGGGTTGATTCACAGATTACAGGAAGACATTCATTTCGGTAAATACTCACTTTTTTATTGTTTTCTGCAACTACTTAGCCAAACAGTAACTATGTATTCCTCATAATGTTGAAGAAGCTGCATCTGTGAGAGCTACTGAAGCGTTTTGTTTTCGATCTCTGTGTAATAAGCTTACATTAACACCCTTTACTGAAGTGGCTTATGAGTGTGTCACCTACTTGAAAGTAAATTTGATCAAGTTCTCAATACACAGTGATGCATTTCCTATTTTCATACAAAGTTACCTCAGCATAATGCCATATATATAAAAATATATCTGTCTGTATGTATGTATGTATGTATGTATGTATGTATATATATATATATATATATATATATGTATATATATATTAGGGCTGTCAATCGCTTACAAATTTTTATCTAATTAATTACATACTCTGTGATTAATTAATCAAATACATAATTAACGGTGCCTGAACCGATACTTTTTAAGAAAGTAAAAAAAGAAAAGAAAAAAAAAGGGTACTAAACAACAGTTGGTGACATTGTTTATTGCTAAGGCCATATGGTCATAATTAAATGATTTAATAATAATGTATAACAATAACAATAACTTATTTCACTAGTAAATTGCTGTTGAATGACAAAAACAACAACCAGATAGGAAAAGGACATTTACAATAACTTCAAATGCACCACGAGGCTGTAGTTTACCAGTTTCATTGAACGCACCGTCTGTGTTGTTTCTCTGACGGCAGCTGCAGATGGTTACATACCGGTGTTGAATCCTCTACAGTAAAACACAGTCAAACTTTACACCGTTTAGCGTTAGCTGTCAGCATTTTAACCGTGTTTAATCCAGCTACTAGCTAGCAGTAGGCTAACGTTAGCTGCTGTTGAGTATAGTGTTAACTAGCATTACATGCAGCGGGGTTTGTGTTTCCTGTAACGTCTGTTTCAGAGCATCAAAGAGAAGCGCAGACATATCAGTGGCACCAGATTTGTCGTCTGTATGCAAACGTCAATATGGAATAGATGGATGTATGGAATTTTTTTAACGCGTTATTTGTTCTCAGATTAATTAATCGAAATGAACGCGTTATTCTGACAGCCCTAGCTGTCAAATTTCGATTAATTAATCTGAGAACAAATAACGCGTTAAAAAGAATAACGCAGATTAATCCATTCCATATTGACGTTTGACCCGGAGCCGTTCTAGCCACCATTTAACTGTAAAATGAAGGAGGGAGACGAGAATGTTCTGCCTGGATTATTAATTGGAACATTTACTTGTAAAAACCTTCTTCCTGCCAACCCTGGCTACCGAAATCTGGTGCCACTGATATGTCTGCGCTTCTCTCTGATGCTCTGAAACACAAACACCGCTGCACGTGACGCTAGTTAACACTATACTCGACAGCAGCTAACGTTAGCCTACCGCTAGCTAGTAGCTGGATTAAACACGGTTAAAATGCTGACAGCTAACGCTAAACGGTGTAAAGTTTGACTGTGTTTTACTGTAGAGGATTCAACACCGGTATGTAACAATCTGTAGCTGACGTCGGAGAAACAACACAGCCGGTGTGTTCAATGAAACTGGTAAACTACAGCCTCGTGGTGCATTTGAAGTTATTGTAAATGTTCTTTTCCCATCTGATGGTTCAACAGCAATTTACTACTGAAATTAGTTATTGTTATACATTATTATTAAATCATTTCATTTTGACCATATGGCCTTAGCAATAAACAAGCCGTTCTTTAATGCCACCAACTGTTGTTTAGTAGCATCGTTAATTATGTATGCGATTAATTTCGATTAATTAATCACAGAGTATGTAATTAATTAGATTACATTTTTTAATCGATTGACAGCCCTAATATATATATATATATATATATATATATATATATATATATATATATATATATATATATGAGACAGAGGAGGACAATAGCATTTACAGTAAGGCCATAGAAACTGTCCTGGACCACTTCAAGCTATCTGTGCAAGTCCTCAAGTTCTCAATACACAGTGATGCGCAAAATACAATGCAGGTTAGCAGCCCTGTCAAACATTTTGACACTCATTTTGAGACTTCCTTTTTTCGGATGAGCCAGTAGAACTTTGCGCTTAGTTGCTTGTCGTCAACACCACGTTTGACCAGGTCATGGCACTCTGACCTGGCTCATTAAGACAACTAAGTAAACATCCTCTAATAAATTAGACAGAGATTAAAAACAGATTGAGAACACCTCTTACCAATCAGGTGTGATAATACAACTCTTTTAAGCAATGGTGTAAAGTATTAGGTGTCAGGCCTGGTGAGTAGTAAAATGTCAGACAGATACGCTCACATTACTTTGACTGTTGGACTGATGGACAAACGTACATTATGTTACTGTACATAATGACCTGATGCAGCTATGTCATTGAAATACTTCTCACCAGCATGATATAAAATCGAAACAAAATTGAACAAGTGCAGGCTACCTCACATGAAGTCTGCCCATGCTAAAGCTTACAAAAACAGGAGGTAGAGAGGTAGCACTGCAATGAAGCAGGCGCTCACTTCCTCACTGCTCGGCCAGTGCACAAGAAGTGAGACTACCTGTGTTAGAAACTTCTCATCTCAGTTCCTCTTCCGTTTTAGTAGGTTTTTTTCCAAGCAATTGTCCACATTTACAGTGAGCCAAAAATGATAAAATGTTAACTAAATGAATGCTGCTAATATGGATGGGTAAATAACACAATGCAAATCAGTACCAAATCAGAAACACCCTAAGAGGTTTTACCCTAAAATTTACTTTAAAAGAGTTGTTATTAACATTATCAGCTTTCGTTAACAGCCATCAAGATACAACACATTTTATTTTCACAGATAGGTGCTGACTGCTTGTATGAAGTCCATCTATTCAATAGGTTTGTGTTCAGTTCAATGCCTTTCAGAGTATTGGTGTTTGCACCATCATACTTGCATGTAGAGCCATCTTTCCATTTCAAATGCAGACTGTCACGATGCAATTATAGCATTGCAATACTCAAAATATGTTGGTATTACATTGTTTTAAAATAAATAGCTCTAGTAGTGCCAAATAAATCAGCGTAGCTTGAAGTATTTTATTCCTGCACTGCTGTGTAGTTTGCATTGTCTTATCAGCACACTCTACAGCCTGAGACAACACACTAGTTTTATAATATATCAGCAGGCTAATGTATGGGTCAAAATTCCAATCCCATTGCACTTTTACACTGATACACAAGTATCTGTCGGTGTGAAAGAATAAAAGGTGTGTATGGAGGTGTGAATAAAACAGGTTCACGTCGGGATCTTTTTTTCACAACAATTGTCATTACATACAAACCATAATTTCATTACATGTAATGGAAGATTACATATTAGGCAACACTGTACGGCTGTACTTAGTACTGACTGAAATTGAATACAGAAAACAATATGCTTCATAAAAGCTTTTATAGTATCCTTGTGACTGATATGGCGTCTTGCGATTACTTTAACAAATGTAACACATTGGCAGTAAGTACAGTAAGTATAAGTATTCATTTTAGCCTGGGGGGAATTGCTTTTAGCAGGTGTGTGTTTAAACAGGGAGTTAGCTGGCTTCAATGGGTGATATCTAGACTGGGTAAATCCAGCCCAATCTGCCCGCGATTTGATTTTGCCCTGCAGCTCAGGCTGGAAACCTGTAAATGTATCTATCCTGCTTCCATTACAATTTTGCGTGGACCAATCACAAACTGGCTTATCCACCTGGCGCGCTATTGGCGGGTTTAACACGATGACGATAGAGAAGCGACCAAGCAGCTTTTTGTTTACATTCTACATAGCGGCCACCAAAGTGCAGCAACCTGTTGATGCAGCTGTCGCTGCTACGTCACCCGGATCGTTGGTCTGATTGGTTGAAGGACTATCCAATTGCGTACAGAGTCATTTGAACTATGCCCGTTGATCACACCTCTTGTGCAGTAGAAAATGCAGAGCAGACTCCCCAGACTAATGTTCAATCTTAAAAGATTGAGCTTGGTATGGTGATAGCCAGACTAGGTGATATCGTCAACAAGATATCACGTTAGTTTCTGCAACCTATGTAAGGAATAGCATAACAAAACTGCTAACCTTGTCTATGCAAGCAAGGACATGTGGTAAAAATAACAAGCTATCTTGAGCAAGAGGACACTTTTTTAATCAGGGACTCAATGAAGAATGTAATGGAAACATTGCTACTCTCAACATATGGCAACAATCTTGTTTGGGGTCACTAAAGAAACAGAAACTGCAGACTAAAAACATCTGCTAATTCAGGTTACACATCCCATTATATGAACATCAATTTGACATTTGGATACCATATGTGTTAACAATGAAAGCTAGGGTGGCAGAGAAACACACTGCAAAACACATGCAAATAGACAAAACACAAGCAAGGACTTTGACAATTATACGTAGCCTTTAGAAAACGCGCTGCAAATGAAAATAGAACACAAGCAAACTGAGTAAAACATTCACCAACTTGACAACACATACACAGCATAGAGAGAGAGACTGTTGAAAAAAAACAAGCAGATACAGAAGTGCTGAAAAATGGGTTGTGCCTTTTGTTATAAATCTTCTGGGTTATTTAGTCAGACTTTACAAAGCTCACTCCAGAGACACAGAGAGCATTTCACAACAGTTTTCACAGGTGTTAGTAAACACGTGTCTCTATGTGTGAAATCGAGTGTCCCTTTAAGGTTTTGCTGAAAACGTGTTTCTTATATTTACAATGGTTAATGATATAGTGGCACCTTGCAGCCTAAATATTAGTGATGAAGGGTACTCCACGTTTGTCCAAAGCATCAAAAATCAAAGAATAGGGCCTTAGCATGTAATTACTGTGTACTTACAGCCTTTACCAACAGTTCTTGCAACTGTCCAACGGCCCGGTTGCTTTTTTATTCTGCCCACGAATTAACTATAGCCAGTTATCAGATTATACAGTTTGCTTGAGATGAGATGTAGTACATGCATGTAACAGCAGCAGCAGCACAGCGGGACATCAACAACTGTCAAACCGAAACGTCAACAACGCTTTGAAGCCTGCCGACCTTAAATCCAGACTAGCTGGGTCATTTCACTGACACAACCGCTGCAATTAAGCTCTGGCGCTAATGGTCGCTACGACATTATATCAATATAAACGCTATGTATCGCTTTCTTCAAGATGTAAAGGTCAATGGTGCTCAGAGGAAATACTGTAGCAGCCACGGTCCGGTGGTTCAGCAGGGCTGGCTAGCAGGCAGCGGACAAACACACAGTCGTACGTTACCTTCAGCGGATTCCCAGTGTCTCTACCGACGCCGCTCTATGCAGAAACAGCTGACTATATCTTCGCTTTGTGATCATACGAGTTATCATATCCTATGTGAGGATATCTGGAAGTGTGCAATGGTTCTGAAATCGTACTGAGGTAGCACCTTGTGTTGCACTGACGCCGATATTACACCTCAGTGACGTGGAGTCTAGTTTCCTCATTCGTCTCTTCCGCGTTGCAACGAGAGGCCGCGAGCGTGCACAGCGTGACGTCCCGCCTCCTCTTCCTCCTCCTTCCCATCCTCCCCCTGCTCAGCATCCTTCAGCAGGTGGATGGACAATTCGGTCTTTCTCTGGCGAATATCATCAATAAATCCATCTGTAATGGATTATTCTCATACATAGAAGCCTACACTAAATATTAAAACAGCAGCCTAACATGTAATGGATTTGGCATTCACTTTGTATCCCTAAAATAGGAGTATTTTCTCCAATGGTATGTATACATGAGTATGCGGTTTGGTAGAAAAATATAAAAAAGATAAATCATACTTTATTGATCTGACGCATGGGCATTCATCACTGCAGAGATAAGTAAGAGAGATTATAGATTAATAAAAAATATAAAAAATAGAATACTACATAAACTATATACAAAATGAAGGATGATAAAACTAAAATAAAAGCTATAAAATAAAGTAGGTAGACTTAAATAATTTAGATTAAATACAAAATTAACACCAGAGGAATTGAATTAGGTTGTGGGCAGATTCATGATTCTGCATATAGCAGTCTGCAACAATATATACTGTACATGCAGAATTTGCAAAGCAATAATAACCTAAATCATTTTGTGTATTGGTTTCAGAACATACTGTAACTGTCTCTCTAATATTTTAATGTTTTGAAACTGCAAAGATGTATGACAAGACAGACATCCTACACTTAACACATGAGCCATTTAAGGTTTTGCTATGCTTCCACATTGCCCCAAATATGTACATGTGAAAGATCTGTGGTTAGATCTCAACTATGCATTGCATGCAAGACAGCATTTCTGAACATAGGGGTTGTGATTTCTGCTAAAGTAGGTTTTACAAAGTGGTAACTAACAGGCTGCCTAAACTTTTGCACATTCCACATCTGTTAAATGAATCTGAGTACTATACAACTACAAAAAAAAAAAATACGTCAATATCAAAAAGACAAAAGATGTAAAAACACTAGTTTTATTTATTTATTGAAATCCCCACACAGCAAATTAAAAAGTGTAGCATTTACAGGAATCAGAGCAAACAATATTTCCACATCATTACATACTACATAAAGAAACCCACCACATCCAAATCCTTTGGAGAAAACACATAGGGACAAATACACTGCCACTTATTTAGAGTTCAGAGTGTTACAGGGAAAAAACACAATTACATGTCAAGTAGTGTTTTGTATCAAGGAAAAGCCCACTTAAACCACAAAGTAAACTATAACAGTGCAAATTGTCTTGATAGGCTTATGTCTGTCTAAACTGTTTTCTACAGCCCGTTTAGTAATATTGCACACACACACACACACTTATTATACACACCTGCAGAGCCAAACAGCTGCTGATATCTTACAGATTTTTAAAGTGCTAGCTTGGAATTAAATTGAGAGCCAGCCTGCTAAATATTTGGTTCTAAATGCATTACTAAAAAGCAGGCTAGCATGCATTTAAATTTAGAATCAGATGAGATGTTGAGATTACACGCCTTTTATCAGTTTTCTATAACTACATACAACGGTGCTGTGACCCAGAGTGAAACAAACCAAAAGAAAAACAAAAAAAGAACATTCAGCCGTCTGTTCTGTAATTAACATGAATACATTCTGTGATGAAAATAAAACCATAAACCTGTCCTGCAAATTCATAAATGCATAGACGTGTTTTAAAGATGATTAAACAGTCAATTTTAAAATACAGGAATCAAGGTTCAGGTCTGACCTCTGAAAATTGGAGTGAAAATAATTGACAGAAACACCGGTGAGACAATATATGCACAATCACAGAAATCCAATATTTCATTGTATGTAAGATCATGAAGTTATTAAATGTTTTAAACCCAAAACAAAAACCCTCAATGTGGTCCACATGATATAACCAAAACATTTAAACTGACTAATCAAAACCAACACCACAAAAAAGAGGAAGTAAAGGTTGTTAGTACCATTTGAAATCCACTCCCTTGACAAAGGCAGCTGAACAAGGTAGCATCTGCTTACAGTAATTTCCACCAATAGTGATACTCTTTCATGTGCACAAGCAAACACCAGCTAACATACATTTAAGATGTACTTTATTTCACTGAAAATAATATACTCTGGATTAATATGTACATGGAAGTTAAATCAAAGATTTTAGAAATCTCTCATTATCTGACGTTAAAGAGAAGGCGGAGACATCGAACAGACGGTTACAAAGCTGCAAATCAAACCAAACTCGTTTCTGTGAGGTAAGGTACAGTAGTTAAGGTTTTCCAGGCCTGACAGATAGAGGTAGGTAGCATTGGGTCCCAATCAGGGCCAGACACCTGAGAAAACACACACTCGCACCGATTACCCTAACCCTCCAGAAATCAAAATAAACATGAATGTACAAACAAACAAACGCGCAGGCACATATACAGTATACGTCTATACAAAAACCAAGTGTGGTTGCCCAGCAAACAGTCTGTGTAGTGTGCTCTCTTAGACTTGGATAACTGAGCTGATTTAATCAAAGCCAATCAACCATTGAGGTGATCTGTCTGATAGCCAACTCACCGGTGACATACTAATATGCTACACTTGCGTGTGTCTGCACTGGAAGTCAACAGTGGTTTAAATAGTAAAGGTACTGAACAGTGCGTTTTGTGATAGCACTTCTTGTAAGAACCTGAATAACTGTTTTAAACGGTGTTTAAAGGCTGCTAGGCCACAGAGTGGTGTGTTGCACTTAAGTCAGCACCAGGACCAACACGCTTTGGCTATTTGTGACTTTGCAGCTGTCAAACTGACGTTGACCACAAGTACAGTGTTCTGGTACCTGGCTGGTTTTATGGTGTTATAGCGTCACATGCAGTGCAAACAGTGAGAGGCTTTAAAATCCAAGTAACTTCTCCAGGATTACCTTTTGTTAGTAAGGAAAGGTGAACGCTTTTGTGAATGTAACAGTCACTGTGAGACATTAATGTGCCAATTATGTCTACAACATTTAAAGTGAAGAAGCTAAACTAAGTAGTGATCAAAATGTGATTGTTAAGTTTATCATGTGCGAAGTTTCATTCATCATATTGTGCAAAAACAGCTGAACATAACTGACGAGAAAAAGTAGTTTTCTGTGATGAAGTCAAGAGTAAATACATATAATAAATTCCATTAACTGTTATAACTTTTACACCAGTGTCTGTGATCAAACTACCCACAGTAAAAACTCATACGGTATTTAAGTATTTCCATAATGCTTGTGCAATGACACCAACATCTGCTTGCTAGAGCAAACTAAGGGACCCATTTCCTAAAAATACAACAAAAAAGGCACAAAGGCGCTAGCTTCATAGTAGCTACAAGGCTTTCAGGTCCACCAAGATCTTACCTATGCTGCTACATTTAGACAAATAGTTAAAGAAAAGAGCCAAAAGGAAAAAAGATCACCCAATAATTAATACACAAAATAATCTATAAACATACTTGACACAAAAAGAAAGTGTAAGACCAAAGGCGTTTCATTTTAAAACAAAGATTTAAAGTAGCTGCAGACTAACTTTGCAGCCAATTCTGATACAATAACAGCTGATCATAGGTGGCAATTAAAACCAGGTCAAATACAATTAACAGATACAGAGCCTTTGGTATGTAGAGAAGACCTTTCACATACCATGTACCAACCTCTGAAGACATATGTATGTGGACACCAATATTCAGCATCATACTCTTGTGTATGAATCATACATTATACACGCCAACTCTAAATAGGCCAGTCTCTGGCACAAATCCTATTTTCACATTAAGAACCAAAGGCCATGATCACATCAGCCTCATCTGACCTTCAGAAAAAAAAAACTATTTGGATTGTACCCCCATCACCCTGTCAATGAAACTTCCAAGAACATGCCAACGATTAAACAGATGCAGATCTTAATGCATCAACATGCTCCATCCCTCCTCAGAAGGTCAGTCTCTTAGCCGTGATGAACTCTTCCAGTTGAACCTTGCCGCTGCCCATGAGCCCGAAAGCTGGATACATTGTTCCCGAACAATCCACCTGCCTCTCATAAAGGCACCTCATGGTGTCGGCATCGTAAAAATACACCCGGCACTCGTCGTAATCTAGACATACACCCAAGCGCTGTGGCATGGGTAGCACACGGTTGCCAGGGTCACCGGAGGATGCATTTGCTGTGGAGGCAGAGGAGGATGAAGAAGTCTTGGGGATGAAGAGTTTGCCCATGCCCAGGGTGAGGAGGGTGAAGGGCTGAGAGAGCTCATAGCATGCATCTTCACTGCCGCTGTCATGTCCACTATCATGGTCATACCTTATGAAAGGAAGAAGAAGATGAAGAGGGAGGACAGATGAGCATGTTTTGAAACCTATGTCAAAGCCAGAATCATAATCATGTGTAAAATTAAAAAAAAAAAAAAAAAAGAAGAGCGATGATCTATCCCAATTCATTCCAAGTGTGTGAAGAATAACTTACTCGTAGCTAATGATTTTCTCAATTAAATCGTTTGGTCTATGAAATGTCAGGAAATAGAGAAAAGGCCCCATCACAATTTTTCAAGTTGATGTATTTAAATGTTTTGCTTTGTCTGACAAATGCACACAAAACACAAATGCATTCAATTTACAATTCTGCCAAATACTAATATTCACATATTGGGGGGGTTTGAACCAGTTGGTCATGTCAACCTTTAACGTAAGATTTTTTTAGCATAAAAACAAAAATAAACTATGCTATTACTTATACTTACATATTTCTTAAGAAAATGAAAAGATTTATGATTTTTCAGGCATGTTCTTTAGAGGGGGAAAAAAATGCATACTTAACCTTTAAATGACTAGTTGAATGCTGCCCGGTGTTTATCCCATTGCATGCATTATATAATTACCATAGAATTTAAATGTATTTGCGTTAATAAATGTGTTCCTTTACATGCTTTTACATGAGCTAATCCAATGAGAAAGGCAGGCTTTGTCTGAGAGTAAGCTCTTTACGAGTTTATACTGGTTCGCTTACATCACAGGATTAGGAATGACTCAAACACACTTCTCTCCAGGCTGAGATTGTGTCGTTGTGTGTGTGCTGCAGTCAGGTATGACAAACAGAATGTGTACAATTTTGTTTCAGTTTCCCCATGTCTGTTGATTATGGACAAATTGTAGATGATAGCCGTGTGTTGTGTATGTCGACATGTGCTTGCACTTACCTTGGGCTGCTGGTATCTCTTGGATTGTGAAACCATTCAAGCAGCTTTGAGTCGGAGGCCACGCCAACTTTAACCATGTAGGAGTACGGCTCCACCTTGAAGGCCCAATAGTGTCTGCAAAACAAAAGAGCAATTCAATTTTTTACTGCAGGACTGGAAATTATGATGACCCATTGATACACTAATGTTCTGATTTATCCTGACATCCACGGTGCTAATCACCTTACAGTGACTTTCTGAATGGAGGTAAAGCCAATACAAACGGTACAGAAAGGATAATAATCCCACCACCTTGTGCTCGAAAATAAAATTCCATCTCTGCTTCCTCCCTCTTAATATTTTAAATCCAGACAGCATGACATATTGATAGTCTAATTAACAAGATACCAGAAAGCTTCCACATTGTGTGCTACACTGCCTGACAAAATCTATTTTGAGGTTCACTTCGCAACAGTAATTTATGTAGCAAATTAAGCATACTGCTGGACACAACTTTTTTTATACAAAGTCCTAGAGTTGTCAGTTTTCAGCATACCTTCCTTGAGAGATGCCCATATCCCCAATGATGTAGTCCAGTCCGATGTAACTGCCCGTCTGCACACGTTCTGCTGCAAGGAGGAAGGCCATGCTTGCTACGCTCTCCACAGTGTCCCGTCGCTTGTTTAGAATGAGCCGCTCCGTACTGAAGCCACACTTGTCGCTGAACAAGAAACCAAAAGCTGTGTGTGAAGAGATAGAGGGCAAATGAGCCGAGACGAAGGTGGACAAATGGAAGAGAAGACAAAATGACAAAAAAGGTGGACAAAACAAGGAAAAGGAAGGTGGAGGAGAAGAGGATAACAAGAGATAAGAAATCAGAAAGGGTAGGAGAAGAAAAAACTGAGTTCTAAAGAAAACAGAATTTGTGAGCACGTACAACTTGTGCAAAAGACAGTGGTTTGTTCCCTCTTAGGAATAAACAGGCTTGTAGGGGACAATAGCTGACACATGAGGGCGCTATAGCACAATCTTAAAGACATCATCACCACCCAATGAAGAACAGCCATGAAACTATCCTCATTTCTTAGGTGCAGCTGTCATTTATATTCATCATCTGGGTTCCATTAAATGCATTCTATAAATAATTTATGGTCCAGAGGCCACGATTACAATAATCCAGGATACATATAGGCTGACATGATTATGCATGTTCACTCAACCATCCCATGCAATCCAAGGTCTACACTGGGGAAGACCAGTTCATTTGCATTTTGCATTGGGTCTAGGGAAGTCCTTCCAACAACTAGGCCATGATAATGATAATAGTGAGTCTGTCTAAAGGGTGAACAATGAACAGACAACAATGCTGCAGCAATGTTGTTATGAAGTTATGTAGTAGGGATACACGGATACTTACCGCAAGCATGCCTAAATCTAATATCAAATCAAGTGCCATGTCAGAAACCTAAGCAAACAGGTGCCTACAATCTTGTATTCTCTAAAGATTAAAGTGTTTTCAATATGAAACAGTGATAGCGGCAGCCATGTTGCAAAATTTATTTAATAATGTAATTTAATAAATAAAAGAAAAATGGGGGCAAACGTAATTGATGCATGAAATTAGTGCCAAAGCAACAAGATTTTAATTTGACATCCAGTTAAGAGGGGAACTATGCAGTTGTTTTTTTTAAGCTTAATTTATCTTAACTGAACAGCTTCGGAGTCATTGGAGTGGTTCTATGACTTTTCCCCGGGTTGAATGGTAGCCGTCTCGCTTCCTCCTAGCGCCTGTGAGCGGAAAAACCAACCTTGCAACTTTGGGCCAGCGTGCCGCCAGCCTCTGAGTCAGGAAGTATTGCGTAATATCAAAGCCCGTCCACGGAAAGCCGTTCCACTCTCCATTTAGCCCCATTGTACCTACTTTGGTTGCAGTTCCACCAGAGTTCCACTGGGGGTGATCACGGTCCAGTGCTAAATGAATGGGACTCTATGGAGCTAGACGGCTAAATTTGTCTCTTTCACCCGATTGTCGTTGAGAAATCTCAGATTTGATTGTAGTTTTTGCAAGTTCAACATGAATTATAGGTCAAAAGTTGAATGAACGAGTACTTATGCCCTTTCGATTTGTTACAGGTTGAGTCGTTGTTGCCCATAACACGCTAGCATTCTGCTAATGAATGCTGATTGGTCAGTGAAGGACTGATTACGATCGGAGATCCCGCTTGACGGCATCCAAAGCAGAACCAGAATGTCAGAGTGAATATTTCGGCGTGGTCTTTAAAACATTACCAAACCTCTTTCTAGCACGTGTATTAACAGGGAGAGGCTAACCTGTCAGCTGTGTTGTCGATGCTTCGAGAGAACAAAGGAAGCGACTCAGAGCTTGCTGTAAAGCAGTATCTCTGGCCGTATGTGTATGACGTCATTGACATTTTAAAAAGGCTTTTTAGAACAAAAAAGCCACTTTAAAAAAATCTAACACCCAGCAGTGTGTGTTTTCTTAGCCTCCCCTTTCAAATGCAACATTCAAATTATTAGACAAAAAATTATTATCTTGAGAAAAGTGGATTTTGAGGAGTATAGCTCCATAGACCTCCATTCATTCTGCACTGGCCTGTGAGCGCCCCCTATACGGAACTCTGGTGGAACTGCAACCAGTTCAGAAGCCGGAAGTAACGAGGGAGTGGAACTTCTTCCCTTATTAGAAATTCTTTGGCGATATCCAAGGGGGTAAGCTTCTCCTCGGACCGCGAACCTCCTATGGCGCCATTTTAATGCTAATAAGCCATCACCTCCTGTTAGCATTCCATTGACTGCCATTCATTTTGGCGCCACTTTGACAGCGAATAACTTTACATCTGAAGCGTTTAAAGACTCTAGGCTATTTGTCCATTGTTTATTTATAAAGAAACACGACAATGTATAAAAGGCTCCATTACCTTGTACCGCACGTTATGGCTCCGTAGCAGACGTTTTTGTAAAAAATAGGCTAGCGATTATGTCATAACCACGCGACTTACTGTCGCATAGTAGAGGAATTACCGTATAGTACAGGAGAAGCGCGCAGGCAGTTTCGTCTCACATTAGCTGTTTAAATGTAATTACTAATGTTAACTAGCATTTTAGTTAGCAATAATTAGCCTGTGCCTATGTTATCTCCTTACATATACCTACGCTCTCCGTCTCTGCAAGATTCAGAATGATTGAGATTTCTCTTGGCACAGCTACCAGAAGACTTCCAACTTTCAGACACGTTGCTCACGTCACATTTACGTCGTCTCTCTCAGTTGGAGGCTGCGCAGTAACGCTCAGCCATCACCGGAAGAGTGCTTCTAATGGCCTTCACTGGTCTCCGTCCAGAGCAACGGGATCTGTTGGTCCATTCTTATATATTGTCTATGGTGATATCAGGTCTCAACAAATTGCTTCACGGCACTGCACACATACACGCCGCTACACGCCCCCATCCAGGAACGGGCTAGCTATAGAGCTTTTCACACTAACTGGCAAAAAAGAAGCAGAAAGCTAGGAAAGAGGAACAGAGAAAGAGGAAACGGCAGACTGACCTAGCGAGGAGTCAGACACGAGTAAACATCGGACCTGCGTTTTCAGAATGGCGAGAACTGAGACAAACGGAAGCCTGCAAATCCGATGCTGACCTGGTGTTCTTGCTGTTGCACTTGTAAGTATCTTTGATCAGAAACTATCTGCCACAGAGTTTCTTGTCAGCTTGATGTTGGCAAACGCAAGTTGCTTCTGCTCCGACAGCATTCTAAGGCCATTGTAGGAAAAAAGAATAATGTTACGGACCCGGGAGAGAAGGGTAACATTTCGAGAAAAACCTCAGTGGACATGGCTCTGTGCGTTCGCCGGCTTCTTTGAAAACAAATCCACATGACCAGAGGGAGAAGATGGGAGGGGGGGGGAGAGTCGCCAACGAATTTTTATGACAGTGCTGCCAAATATCTATTCTGAAGCTGTAGGTGGAGTTCTACAGAGAAACCTGCGAGCAAAAAGCAAGAAAACAGTGAAGAAATTGCCAAAACTGCATAGCGCCCCTTAAAGAAGAAGACCCAGATATTTATAGTATGGCAGCACCTGGTACAAAACTGTGTTTCAGCTCACACCAGACCTTGAAATCGGTGGGTTCAGCAGCAATATGCTTTTCACGCGAGCATATTAGCAACTAAACATGCTGGTGCCATTTTGGGCTTTGAGGGGCCGAATAATATCCTACTCACCAAATGACTATCGAGACTGATAAATGCTGACAAGCAAAGATCTAAGTGCTTACATATTGTAATGTCGCTCATGCTTCGTCATGAGTAGCGGTGTGTGTATGAGAGCCAGTGCATGTTTTTTCCTCTGCTTTTCACCCTGGCCTGAAATTTCACCTCATTACTGACGCACAGTGAATCCATCCACTCAGTCTTACACGAACCAGAGAGCACAGGAATGTGGAACACAAATGACAAGGCTTGTGCAGGATACAAATCAAAGCACAGCCATATCTGATCAGGGAGTGACATGGCATGTGTGCAGGCTCCTGTCATGGGAGGGGAAAATGTGGAGTCTGAAGTCTGTCAAAACTAAGTGACAATATCATAGAATACAGCATGAATAATCAGCGCGAGTAGTCCAAAGCGAGGAGAATGAAATAATTGCCAAGCAGAATATAAATCAAAGTGACACAGTCCCTTGTTGGGATGATAGGATTTGAATTCAATTTCAGCAGATGGTTGGGGATAATGATGGATTTTAACGAATTCCACCTTGCGTCTGTCAGGCAAGCTTAAAATACTTGCAACTGCAGGTTTGTTTACCAAGCTGCCACGCTGTACAACAGCCTCCACTCCCACACACTCAGACAAAAGCTATATTAGTTTCAGCCATCTGAAACACAAAAACCATTACCATGGTGCCAAAACTAAAACACCATTGTGCTTTATTATGCCATTGTGCATGCTGCAAGAGAATTTCTAATTTAAACAGTGAAGCATCTGTCTGATAATTAATAACTATAAATCGAGTAAACTGTGTGTGTGTGTGTGTGTGTGTGTTTAAAATGATCCCGCATGCGCAAAAGATGTCACAGTGAGCCTACAGGCGGTACACGCCGACTGAGGAGCAGCAGCGAGCCGACGAGTGCGTCATGTAGTGGGCCGGTGGGCCACCGTGCATGGCAGCTCCGCCACCATTGGTGTATGTGAATGGGAGAATTGTGAGGCAATGTCCGGTAAGGTAGAAAGGCGCTAAATAAATGAAGTATGCAGTGCAATCTACCATTTAACAATCGGAGTTGTTCTCGAGAACGCTTTGAACGGGCACGCCACCCGACAACGCTGCAAGCAGTATGTTACAAGAGTGAAGAGTCTAAGTGAGAGCGAGAATGGCAGGTGCGTTGAGTGAGTGACGTCGGTGTGCGTATGGTCCAGCAAGGAGGGCTAGCGAGGAAAGCGAGAGGAAAAAAGAGATAGCAAAGATGATGTAAAGTGAGGTAAACAATAAAATAAGCTTCTCAAGCAACGGTGGCTTCATCTTTTGTCAATACTGCCGGGAAGGTGAAGGCTGTTAACAAGTTGTGAAAAATAAATAAATAAATAAATACTGGGAACCAAGCAATCGGCCCGTTCCAAACAGGCATGCGCTCCAAACGGACACTGCACTAGTCTTCCTAAAATCCAAATGCACAACACTCTGCCCTGAAATGTAAAGGGGATGGGGAAGCTTAGCTGTTGCCTTGGATAAAAGAAGAGGGGGAGGGGTGGGGGGGAACAGACATATGCAACAAATCTTCTGGAAAAATTCACCCTGCCTCTCAGGCTTACCAGGTGCAGGTGGTGTGTGGAAGGTGACCTCAGGGCTGTGGGGGCTGAACAGGGAGTTCCTGCAGCTTCGGACCCTGAAGGAGTACAGGCTGTCAGGTTCCAGGTCACACACCACAGTGCTGGGACCATAAACCCTGTCTGTAGCCCTCCAGACCCCATTGTCCTCACCGTCCTCCTGGGACGGGGATTGGCTCGGGCCGCCGAGTCTGGAGAAAAAGGAGTTTATAGTCAAGTCATTTACATTTTCCCACAAACCTATAGCTCATCTGTGGCTCTACACAGTCCTCCACTCTTCTCTTGCCGTTGTTTCTTTGTACGTTTGCACCCACCTGCGGTATTCAAGCACGTGGTGATCTGTAGGTAGGTGGTCATCAGACAGCCTCCAGCAGATTGAGGCCTCGTTATAAACTCTGCTATTGGACAAGTCAATCAGAGGAGGGTCGGGAACTGGAGAGGAGTAAGAAAAGAAGCAAAACGTAACCCGTTAGTAAAATGTTATGCAGAGATGGCAACACTGTCAACATAGGTCATGCGCTAATGAGTTGTAGTGCGTAAACAAGTGGACTTTGTGTTTTTCAGTTGTGTATGATATGGAATGGGGCTAAAATATTGTGTGTGACGTGTGTGATATGCAGCCAACTAAATCAAATTTTAAAAACAAGCACAAAGCAATGCATTTTATTGTTCAATTTTGGCAAAGTGTTAACACATATCACACATGACAGAGGTTAATGCTTCAAAACTCATCTCTGGTGATTAGCAAGATGAAACAGATCTAATGCATACATGGAAAAACTATCATTTAAATTGGGGAAATTCCAGTAAATCTCCTGCGTCTTAATGATGCTTAGTATAGGGCTTCAGCTCAATAACTTGGGTTTAAGCAAATGCCGCAGTGTGAGTGAGGCAAATATTAGATTAGTCAGGATCAGGACTATCCACTCGAGACAATGGACAAGACTGCCTTTCATAATGGAGCCTGTTAAGAGGTTTTCACATAGACTTCCTGCCAGGAACAGCACTTTGTAAAACACCCCCACCACCCCCTCTCTCCCACTTTCACCTTCCCTTCTTCCATCTCTGTACCATCGCCACTTCCCTCATCATTCCACTTACTCATCATATTGTCTCCTCTTGGTGGTTGTAAATATTTCCTTCTATATGCATCAACCTTTACATTCATCTACATAACAGCCCACCTTCCATCGGTCCTCTGATTTCTCTCAAAATAATGCACTCCGTTAAACTTATCATTTACTGTTCTTAGCCCAAAGCTAATTTTTTCCCCCCAGAAATAGAATCACATTACTGTAACCATGTAGGTCACTGTCTTTTTCGCTCTAAAAATCAAGGCCTTTTTTTCTACACACATCATTCATTCTCCCTGTGAGAATTCCCCTCCTCATCTCCTTTGTAATCTTTCCTGTCTAGTTCTCTCTTGACATTCCCAATCACACTCTTCCCATACAGACTCCCTTTGCTGACCAGTCTCGCCACTGTTGCCAAGCTTTCTGGGCCTCCAAAGTCACTGGTGACAAATAGGAATTCATGTTTTCACAGATGGACCAACAGACAACAAACAAAACAGGACAGACAGGCAGCCATCCATCCAATACAGCAAGCAGCAGTCACAGTTTAAGTGAGTTTAGGGATTAGGGACTATTAATAATAATAATAGAAGAAAAAAAAAAAAAAAAAGCACTTATTGATCACATATAGTACAGGCTGTTGACAGAAGGCAGCAGGGAACTGTTTTCTCTTGTGTCCATTTTCATTCCACTACGATTGTGAGACGACTGGACTTTCAACTCGTCATATCTTTAAGAGGAGGTTTGTTAAATTAAAACTGACTTTGAAAGTTAAAATAGTTGAAAGAAGCGCTGTTCTCAGTCTGACATTTTAAGGAAACTCCAATTGGAAATGGACTACAACAGGGCATTTACACTTGACAACACAGTATTTCACAGCCTCTCAAGAAGCAGAGCATGGGGTCAAAATCAGCAGTAGAGCCACAGCTGGGTTACATGGGAGAGCACAAACACGCTGTTATCCAAGAGGGGAAGATATGACTACAAAACGACGCATACAGCATTATACACTGCCAATCCTATTCAAAACTTGACAATAGGATATTAAGTTACTACATTTTCTATGACTGTTAAAGAGGACAAGACATACTCAAGGACAACAAATAATAGAAACGGCTTTGCTGTCAGTTCAGACGTATTTAAAAATCCCAGGTTTTTCAAAAATAAATGCGTTTAGATTCCTGTATAAGAATAATTAAATTACTGCAGTGTATAAATGCCCCTTACAGCTTCTTTTCGTTCTCAGAGCTCAGACTAAGAGCATCAGCAACTCCTGCAGGCCGCTAAGATTAAAGACTCATCAATATGACAGCCACCCAACTGCTGCATGCAGCACTTTCCTAAAAGGATGCAGCAGTGATTCATTTAGGGTACTTTTTTTAATGAAAACCCCACTTTCTCCAGTACAGTGATTATATGAGAGTCTGGAGAATCAAACTAATGAATATTCAGTCATTTTAAATCAGTTTAGGCTAAAATCCTGAGATGAGGACTGAATACAATATTTTCATAGGTTTTTCTCAGGGTAATGTTTAGCCAAAAAGAAAACCGCAGAATAGACAATGGGACTATAAAAAAAATTTTTTTTAAAAAACTCGGCGATTGGGAAAAGTAGATTTAGTTCCACTTTAAAACATCTTTACATAGTGTTTAGTTTGGACTTGATTATGGTAGATGAGAAGAAGTTATATAGAGGTTATGTCTCAAAACTGTTAATGACAAACCATAAAATAAATAAAAACACAGCAAAACATTTTTGATTTCTATCATCATTTGGTTTAACACATCAATGGAAATATCCAAATAAGGAAAACCGCATTACACAGAAGAAAAATAAACAAAAAGAAAAACTGTACATAAACATCACAGCTGATGAAATCCAATGTTCTTCTTTCACAGCTTTCAAAATGGCTGCCAAATCTTCTTAATGTTCATTCTCTGCACAGTGTAGGTTCTGGTGATGCAATTGGTTGCTGCATTTTATGTAAGGTCACTAATTCCCCCCCCTTTCTTATTTTACTCTTTTTTCTGGTGTGTCGTGTGAATAGTTGCTGCTCCAATGACTGAAATGGCCCAGAAGGATGTTCAGAGAAATATGCATGTACAACTCATTCTGTAAATCCTGACTTTTCCCATAATGTCTGTTCATATAAAGGGTGGGCTTGCAACATAACACATTGTATCCATCTCTAAGTATCCATTGTTCTTTAAACCACTAGTTTTTAAAGCATTTCCCTTATCAAACTATCAACTTCACTGTAATTAGTTTAATGATTATCCAACCGTTTCTTCTTTTAATGAGTACACAAAGTGGTCAATTTCTGTCCACTGGTCCATGAGTCTGGACAGAACCAACCGTAGCCTCGGAGATAAATCTCACATCACTGATTTTAAACAAGCTAACAGGGCTGCTCCAGTGTAGCAACAAAAGCCCACAGCGACAAACTCACCAACAGTCACAGAAAAATGTCAGTTGTTTGGCTGCATCCACTTGGGGGATAATGGCTCTACGGCAAAAAGACCTCAGCTTCGTCTACCTGCCCAAGTCTGGAAGCACAGCAGCCACTCAAATCTTTACTTTTACCATTTACTTTAGACAGCCCATCTTATCATTTACATAGCTCTTTTTCAGGATGCCCCTAACCACCAGTCAACTTTCTCTGGCTTACTATGACTACAACTAACCATCACCATCTGCTATAATGATATTGAATACTGCTCTCCCCCAGTCACTGGCACACAGTTGTCAGGTTAAGCATGTTGTGAAACAAGCCTCAGCCAGATGTCATGACCCATCACTCAGTCATAATGAGTCTGTCTCAATCTCCAATCCTATCATTATGCATTTAAGGCTGGAATGTGAAAAGGTGGATCCAATATAAAAACACCATACTATGCCTCTGTTAAGGCAATACTATTCAGTTTAAGTGTGCATAATGGAAGTGTAATATGTACAATTCTCCAGCTTTAGATCAATATATAGGCAGACTTTTGATCTTTGCTCTTGAAACCTTTATTGATTATTTGTTGTGTCTGATTTAACATTTATTTAACCTGCCAAGTTGTTCAGTCCTTTAAAGCTCTGAGATTTGGCAGAAATATTTGTCTATACTCTGATGCGCTCCGTTACAGAAAATCTTAGGGAAGGTACAGCTCTATTTTGTAGTGGAAAAGTCATTTCACCTGCGCTTTGACAGTTGAGTGCTATGCTGCAATATGATCTGACACATCTGCATATTCCTGTTGGCCGAGCATCAGTCTTCTATAACTTGTTGCTATTGCCTTTCATTCTGTCTCACAACACTTCATCTAAAATAGTGTGAAATAATCCCTCCAATACATTTTCTTTAAAAAAGGAAGTATGTCAGTTTAATGAAAGAAGTATGTATCCTTTCATCCCTGGAAAATTTACAACATGAACAGTCCTTTATAGAACAAGCCTTTGTTAATCAGCAGACCAGAAAAAAGCTTCACAGAGCAGTAAAATGTACCAGTTTATCCCACAGATGACCTCTGACCTCTTAGTACAGCAAAGAAAAGCAGCTTATTCTGACCATAGTCTAGTTTAAAAAAGGACTAGCTTATTTAGTTAAACCAACTTTTTAAAGTGGCAAAGCTCTGCGCTATAAAGCAAGTTATGCCATGGTCTAGAGGACACATGAACAAAGAGAAGAGACTTCATTTTTAGAGCGGAACAGAAGCAGAAAATGTCACCATATTTTCTTGACATGAACTAATGGTCACGTTTTTCAGCCAATCGTAGTTAAGCTCTCATTGCAGCTTGTCCTTTAACAAAAGTTTCTGGGAGACGCAATGTGTGTAAATATTACAGTGAAACAATGTACTGCATGAGAACAAAGAACATCCAGGTTTAAAGTAAAATACAAGACAAAAAGTTCAAAAATTGAAGCTTGTTTTGTACAACACTGTCACTGAGTGTCACTAATAATTGTATCTGGGGAAATAAAATCATGAGGCATTTTGATCACTTTTATCTCACACCATTTAATTGAAATAAATTTGTTTTACCTCCACCAAAGCACATCTCTTTGAGCAGAGTTTCTTCTCTAGATGTGTTCAGCACAAACTCATCAAAGCAGGGGTCAGATGCAGGGTGGAAGGTCCTCAGAGACTCCGTGGCCTTCTGGATTCTGAAAACATACGAGGCAGACGTATAACACGATCAAATCAATTACATCAAATCAATGAGGCTTATCTTTATTAGCATTAAAGGACCAATGTGTAGGAATTTCTCCCATCTAGCGTTGAGATCATATATCGCAATCAACTCTCTCGCACCACGCAGTCCAAAGTACGTATTACACTCTACGGTAGCCTTTGCTTTTTTTCTGATGACGCCGGTCTATTGCTCTTTTCAATATCCTTTTTCTTTTTCTGGGTGAAAAAGAAGACTCCTGTTCCTGAAATTTGGATTTTGAATATGTGTGGTCCTCCATGTTTCCTTCTTCAAACTTGCCGGACCCGGGAAGCTATGATACCCAGTAGCAGCATTAGCAGCACCTGTGAGTTTCTCATGCGACAGCGAAAACGCAAAAGGCGGAGCAGTATGTCCTGCATTTCCCTTACTGGCTAACATATTTCAAGACGGCGCATGAATATGGAGCGTCTACTCCAGTTCATGCAAATGTAAAATTTCAAGCCAAAAAGGAATACTTGGAATTGATGGCGGTGGTAAATATTCATGAAAAAAGGACAAGTTTGTGAAGGGGCAACACAGATTTTGATAATGAACAACTAAAAACGTTACACACTGGACCTTTAAATTACTTTTGTAAATTCACCAAATACAGTAAAAAAAAAAAAAAAGATACAAAATAGGACAGCTATTCACCACAGAAACTTTCCCCATCAGATGTGTTCTACCATATTTAATCTTGTACTCTGACTTTCATAAGTGAAAAAGAGGATTGAAAACCAAGTCCCTGTCGACAGGAGAAAAGTGTAAAGGCCACAGGATCATGCTCAATTATCGAAAGCTGCTAATGGAGATCAATTAGTCAGCTTAGAGCAGAAGACACAGCACTGCAATCTGTGCACGTAGCTTTGTCTGTTCCTGACACACTCCAGTCAGCCAAGCATAATCAGATGGATGCTCTTAACACTAAAATAAACAGACCAAATCACACTTGCGAAATCTACTGGGAAACTGGAAGGCTTTGCTAATGATAAACTGTATGTGTGCAACACAACATGAGTCATAACAGACTTCAGTCTGTGACCATGGAGCTTGTTAAATGATCATGTTTGGCTTCTGTAATTTGTAGTAAATGCATATCTGGCAATCATTACCAAGATGATTATTAATTTGACGGATTACTGCAATTTACATTAAGGATTTTAGTGGTGAAAGCTGTCAACCACTTCTGTCAGGCCCGGCCCAGCTTCCTGTTATTAGGTTGGACGAACCCTTCCAAGACACCAGAGAGATGCTTAAGTGCACTGTCCGTTTTATAGATAACATTTTATAGGTAATGTTAATGGCTGGCTTCTTTCTACTTTGCAGATTCCAATCACAACTGACACGTACTTAGACTTTAAGTGTTTTACAGAAGTAGTACAATTTATTTAGTGATTGCGTAAGGCCCCTGGAAATGTTGTTTCAAATCAAGTATTCATGATTGGATAAGCAACCAACCAGGAAAAATAACATCTTTTGTTGTTTTCATTACCATTCAAAAACTTAATCAGGACTCTGTTGGTGTGGCCTGATCAGATTAGACTGGCAGTGCTGGCAACATGAGCGAAAAATTACTGTCCTCATTATTTGATCAAATGTTGCTAAATTCCGATTGTTTCTCAGAAGGATGTAACGTCCCACTTTTTTTAAACAGTGAGGAAAACAGACATCTCTCATGTGGAATAAACAAACCATTCCAACTTTGGCAGATACTTGTATGATCATGACCCCATCACTCAGGGGGAAAAAAAAATACATTTTCAGGACTTTAATTGTTGGCGTTTCCTGGTCGTAAAAAAAACAGGTTTACAGTTAAAATGATACTTAGTTTTTTTACTTTTCTGATTGAAATTAACCATTAGCTGACTGGCCTCATATCACCAAACAAATGTATATCTTGGATGTAAAAAGCCTCTGAAATCACCAATACATCACCAAAGTACCATTACATTCCTCACCATTATTTAAGTTAAAATGTCAGAATCACCCAGCTCTACTGTACCTGATGTGTAGCTGCTTTGCAGTCTGTACAAAGCAGGACTGATCCGTCTCTTTCAGCACCTCCTGAGCGTAGCCCACTAGACCACTGTTCTCCAGCATGCCCTGGTACTCCTCCACCTGGGAAATATTAAAAAGCCAGGGCATTTACCATTACATTTTGTAATTCCAATTATTGAAACAGGTGGCTTTGTATTGAACAGCATCCTCAGAAAAATAAATCCCATAAAATAAGCTCCCTTTTCACACCTAGTCAGACATAAGGAAAATGATTAAGGACATACTCTTCATGGGTCGATTTATTTTTCTACAGGTAATATGGTGAGTAAAGGAAGCCTGCATGTAGAGGATACTCAGCAGAAATTAAACTCAGTCCTGGTATTTCATACCTGAGCCTTAAGTTGGTCCAGGCGTCGGTTTCTAGACTGTTCGATGGACCTTAGCATCTCTGACTTCCTCTCCTGCAGAGTCTCAAACAGACGCTCAAAGTGCTCATTGGCTCGACGCTCTGCTAGCTGGCCATTTTCCTTTAAGAAGATATTTTTGTTATCAATTTGTACAAAGCAAATCAAATGTTCTTCTCATATATTCCTCCCAAAATGCACACACTATAAGCATGTCTTCAGAAGGGCCAGCGTTTTCCAGTTTTACTACTAATACTACAGTATTGAGGCAAGAGTGAGAGTACAGTTACAATTTTGAGAGCGAGAGATTCAAACCAAGAGAGCATCCCAAACATATCTGTCACACACACACTCCTCTAACAAAACGTCAAATCGAACAAAAAGGCGCATTTGAACACTACCTATTCAGGAGCAGCAGTAAAGTAAAAAGGGAACAAGCTCAGAGGCTGAAACCCAGACATGCAGGAGGGAAACTAGTAGGCAAATTCTGTTTCCTTGTTTGTGTGGTTTGCATACTGTTTGTTTAGTGACCTTTTTGTAAAGAGCAACTGTTCCTCAACTTAACTGACTGGTTTTGTGAAAGCTATATAAATATTTGTATTCTGTAATTATCAACCCAACTCGATTTGAAGGGGGTATAAGAGATGTGATTATGGGAGTGGAAAAAGGACCTGCATCAGCATGAGTCAGCTCTCTCACCTCAGTCTGATTGATGAGCAGGTCAAGCTCAGTAATCTGAGTCCTGACCTGGTCCTCTTTGCTGATGAGGTAATGGATACTCTTGGCCAGCTTCTCCTGTTGAGAGAAAACATCAGCAGCATATACGGTGAGTTTCATAAGGTCCTGAAACTCTGAAGCACACACCGACACAGCACTAAGATGACAAATAAGATAACCAACACAACCGAGGGGCTATCTGCCGCCCTTAACACAGCATACATACAAAAGTTCATTAAAAATATTTGACATTTAAGGAATAGAGTGGGATTTACCAATTTATACTTGGTGCTCTGACATGGGTCACAGCATTTTCCTCTCATCTTATATCATATTCACAGCTGCAGCTGTTCTGGACATGTGCAGAGTGTCCTGCATGACCCTGTATGTGAGAGCCTGTTTCCATGGGTGCAGTGTGTCAAACAACATTCCCCATTACAATGATATGTATTACTGTTCAAAGCAATTGAAACCCAAACTATTTCCTGGCTGGCAAAGGATTCCGGGACTGTTCAGGACATCCGATACATCTTCCAACAATTTGTTAAGACAATGCATACAAAATCATGGGGAACAAAGTGTCTCATTAAATATCAAGCACCATAGTGTTTGGGTCAACACACAGACAAGCAGATTGAATTTCACACAGATTCTGCCTCGACTTGTTGAACCACCTTGCATTAAGTCCACAACTTTGTGTGTTCATGCCAACATGATGAAATTACTTTTCAATATATTTCACTTAAAACTAGAGCTGGGCGATAGAGAAAATCAAATATAACCATATTTTTTACCAAATACCTTGATATCGATATCGCAGATATTGTAGGGTTGACAATTGGTGCTTTAACAAAATATTATTTACACAATGAGATTTGACAGATAATCATCATAATGTGGTAAAGGCAAAAAAAAAAAATAAATAGAACAGCTAGGACAGTTCAGAAAATTACATCACTTTACTGTAATGCAGTGTGTAAAACCAGGAA
Organism: Sander vitreus; assembly: GCF_031162955.1. Taxonomy (NCBI): domain Eukaryota; kingdom Metazoa; phylum Chordata; class Actinopteri; order Perciformes; family Percidae; genus Sander; species Sander vitreus. The sequence continues at coordinate 19,530,168 of NC_135859.1, read as the reverse complement.
AAGACAACACTTGTGTCATATTACGATATCCAAAATGCAAGACCAAATCTAGCCACATATATCCTTATATTGCGCAGCTGTACTTAAACATATTGTGTTAAAGGTTTGATGTTCGTTTGTGTTGCATAGTGCTATCCTAGCAACCAGATAGTCCCAAAACACCATCTCCTGACAGTTTTGTCTTCACATAAGCAAACACTGAAACTGATTGAAATTAATTATACTGAGTGGCAAAAATCTGACACACGTGAGTCCAATTAGTTTTAAACCCGCTTAGCCAGCCTAGGTTTCAGTTTCGAGATTGATATCTACGGCCTAGTGCATGCCAGCACAGGCCAAACATTATTACAGCAGACGATGAGAGATTCAGGGATCAGTCAGTGGGCGGCATAGCACAGCAAAAAACCTACTCTTAAAGTTTTTTGTTAATAGTTTAGCAAATCCCACTGAATGGGATGATATAACCTTTACTCCATTTCACGTTATTAAATTCTGTAGATCTAGTGACACTAGGCTGAACTTTTGAGAATCAATATGTACTGAATATCACAAAATGTGATTAGTGTCTGAATGTGTTACCTTGAGGATCTTGTAGGCACTGCTCATGGAGGTGACTTTGTGGTTGGCGTGGGAACCTCCCAGCTTGCAGAGGTGACACACGGGTCGTCTGCAGACCTCACAGTACATGTTCACCTTCTCCATCTCGTGCTCTGGACACATGAGCACCTGCCATATTTAACAGAACAAGTTAAAATCAGACAAAATATGTGCATAAAGTGAATTTTAAAAAATTCTACAGTGATCAAAAACTAGCTGAAGTGAAACAGGAAGATGGCCTAAACTTTATAAAAAATAAAAAAACACATCTAGACAGCTCCCTGTGAGCAATTTCCTGAAGTGTCTTAAAATAGAACTGAAATTAGGCCTTTTACACTCAAGATCCTCATCAGAATATTTTAGCCATAATGAAATAAACTCCATACATACTATCTATCTATCAATCATATGGATTAGATTATGTCAAAGTGGGACCGTTTGCATGAATATTTCTATTGTATGATTTAAGCTATTAATAGGCCTAATCAAAGATTTCCAGCAGAATTCTTCCTAAACATTTAACCATTTAAAGACTGAGCAGACAAACCTACACATGGTAATGTTTATTTTTGACTCATGTGACAACTTATCTCCTGAGAGATGTTCATAGTCCAACTGAGTGAAAATCTTGTTTGGGTGTCTTTAGGAAATAACAGATGATTGGAGAAAAATAAAGCCTTCACAAGGCGTGACAGACGATACTTGCCTTGGGCCTAAAATTTGTGGTGGGACCGACATACTCATGCTGAGCTTTGGGTGTGCCCCAGGGGTGGTGCAGCTTGAAGCACTCGTTACAGTAGCTAGCCTTGCAGTCCATACAGCTCTTTGTAGCCTCCTGCTGCTGTGGAGGCTTACAGATGTTACACATGATCGCGATGGCTGCGCGGGCGGCTTGGCGGTAGCGCTCAACGATGTTCTCCAGGGTGAAATTACGGAACAACATGCTGATGCCACGCTCACCGAGGTCGATGTCATGCTGGCAGCCTGGGCATGGGATGGTGGTGACCCGAGGAGTCACAGAACCTCTGCGCCATCCCGGGGACGAGATGGAGCCTGGAGCAGCGAGAAGGACAAGTTAGAAAAGATCATGCGTAATATAGATTCATTGCTTTGGGTCACCCAGTTTCAAATCTTGTCTGAGGCCCTATTCTGACATGTGAACAACAATGTCCTTTGACTTCAAATTACACTGAAGGCATAGTTTCCAAGAGACTCAAATAGGGGCTTTAAACAAATGTGAACCCCCATTTGTGTTCAACACATTCTGGGCCAAGATTCACAAAAGCAGCATTACATCATCTGCATGACTTGCCAAGTATGATCTTAAGGAAAAAATGCCTTTGATAACACATATTGAAATGTCAATCTTTCACAAATAGGGCCTCAGTATGTCTCCCTTTGTGCTTTATTTCCACAATGACCACTGCTCCATAAGGACATGGATGTATGGAGCAAAACATCAGTACAGGCAAATAGTTGAGTAGTCGTCATTACAGGGAAATAAGTCCAGGAAGAGAGACTTTCCAAGAGTACTGGGGAAGTAATGACATACAGGATAGTCAGAGGGAAGATGGCATCCTTGGATCATAGAAAATACACTGTATGAGAAATCAATGTTACACTGCAAGTCATTTAACATTTACTACGGGAGTGAAGAGTATGCAAGTGTTCACAATGATCTGGACAAAGGAAATTATACTTATACTGATCAAGAAAGTAGAAAAACATGACAAACCACAGCATTTTCAAAATCAGGCAATGCAACTGAATTACATTAATTAAAATTTTAAATAAAAATGTCCTGCAATTGAACTTTAATATGTCCAGTTCAATGCAATGAATATGTTTGTCATATTTTCATGTGACAAAACTCCTCTTAAAGCAACACTGCTTTTAAGAGTTCCTCACAACATTGTGCTTGTTACTGATGCAGCAGCATCGTAACAAAGCAGCAACACAGTAACATGAGGTGGAAACAAGGAGTGGTTACACAAGGTCACATCACAGATGCAAGCATTGGGGAACGCAAAACACTGTTAGCACGCACTCAAAGCCAGCAAACTGAAGTCATTACACGGCAAAATAAATGACAAAAATATTGCTTCACGTTTTTGGGACACAGGGGAAGCGAGGAGTGCTGGATTTATCTCAGTTTGCAAGACAGTATTTCCACTTCGTTTCCGAGGACCTGAAAATTAAATCAAACACTCCTCAGGTAAGCGAAATACAGGAAAACTACTTCAAAACACTTTTGCAAAAAAAGGGTGCAGCTGAGGGAAAGCAGTGGCAGAACAGCAAACATAAACTATGTGTGTGGCCAAGGGCATGCCGGGTAAACAAGTGATGGGAGAGAACTGAAGACTGACAGTGCAGGGACAGTTTACTACCTGGAGGCAAGCTCTGTCTGTGATCTGACAACAAACTGAACTACTGAGCTTTGTTTGCCACACATCGATTACCCTTCCTACCTGAATTCATATGACATTGTGGTGTGGTAACGTTATGATGAAAAACTTAGTCTGAAGATGGTCATGAAGGTGACATGATCTTATTAAGACGAGTAAAGTCACTGGATGAAAGGAGTCCGGCAGAAAACAGTCATATTTAAACCAATGAATAATGACTGAGTGAATGTATGCGGTGCTTTATTCATGTGCGTGTCATGTTTGCACATTGACTCCGGTTCTGTGGTCTGTATAGCAGGTGTGAGCGAACAAAAAGCAGACAGGAGATGCCTGCAGCAAAGTGTATGTGCTGATTTGTAGATCTGCAAAGGGACGCAGAGTCACAGGCAGAAACTGACGAGTCATTGCGGAGCAAAAGGGGCTTGGTTTTCTTCCCCCCCCTGCACAAATCTTAAGACCGTTGGATGCTTGAACTGTTGTAGCATTTTATGTGATGAATATCATCACACAATTGAGGGAATCTTGTTTAGTATCCAGGCACAGTTTATCATTTCATTTTTAATTTCTAAAATATAAATCTGTGTCTGTGACCGGAGTCTGTTTATTTAGGCTTGTTGAATGTTCTTTTGCTATCCATTTGTATTTACAATTGTCTGTCAGTGGCTGACAAGCAGTAAGACTGTAATCTTAAAAAAATAAATAAAAAAAAAATTTAAAAAAGATTTCAAATAATAAATAGGAAATCCAGGACATGTGTAATGTAAAGCCATTCTCCGAAAGGTTGAATACAAATAAATCACTTAAGGTTTGAATTTACTTTTTATGCTCTCCTGCTTTTCTTAAAAATTATACCGTTATTGATGACACCACAACGTCATAGTTTGCTGCTATTCCGGTTTTATTTCGTGGTAGCTGAGCTCCTATTATTGTCTATTTTTTGAGGGGATTAATATACCGAGGCTATTAAGAGAAAAGAAAATCTCTTCTGTGCTTTAAATACAGAAGAAAATGACATTTCTTAAAAACATCCACTGAGCATGTTAAATAACTGCATTAGTTGGCCTAATCTGACCAAAAAAAACTAACATTCAGTCTTGTTTTACTTGGCCGGCAATCTGACACTTCTCAATTCATCATGCCCAAAATGATTAGCAGTAGGCTGAAACAGGTCTAAAATTCTTAAACCATTTCTCAAACTCTAATGATTGTCAAGTGAAGCATAAACGACACCCTAAAGGAACACAGATATCAGTCAATAAAAGCCAATTAAGAATCTTAGCAAGCCCAAACATATTGCAGGTCCTCTCTGTGTGTGTGTGTGTGTGTCTCAGAAACAGAGACCAACAGTTCTCCATCTCAATAAAGCAGCTTTACTTGCCAACATGTTTTACGAAATGAATGCTAAGTTTCGCAAGTGTAAAGAGACACACATTCCTGTCCTAATTCAACTCCTAGGAAACATCCTCACCCCTTTCTCACTAATTGCAGTCTTGGCTCCTTTCAATTCCTTTTTGCCACTTGCCAAAACTCCCTGTCAAGGACTCCAACTCCCTTTGATGCTCATCTCTCCTACTTTACGCCACTCCTCTTTAAATTGGCCTTCTTGCACGCTGACTCATTGTTGCTTTAAAAAAGGTTTTCACCATTCCACTTTCCTTTCCTAACATACTTACAAAATAAAATACCAAAGGCAGATGAGAATAACCTGAAGCTTTGTGCCTTTTCTTACCACTATGTTTAAATTCCTTGTTAATCTTGATTATAAAAACATCAGATCACTTTTAAGCTCAGTGGACATTTTGAAAAAGGGGTCTATGACTTAAATTTAAACCATTATTACCTGGCATTAGGTGTCTAACAAAGAAATAACTTTACAACGTTAAATGCAGCGACTACAGTAATCCTCCTAAAAATGTGATGTTATATCTTACCAGTGGCGTGAGTTTGTATGGTCGTGTTGACAGGGTTGAAGTAGACTAAATAGAGAAAAGGTAGAACCAAACTAGGGTTTAACAGGGGTTCTAGTAACACTGTACTCACTACTACAGTTACTCAAAACACGGAGGCCACGTCTACCTCGACCTCCAAACGACCTTCGCACTGTGGCTGCAAGCAATGAACAGAGAAGTGAGGTGAGACCAACAAGAAAAAAAGAAACAATACATAATGTGAAGTGAGGTGAGAAACCAGTTTGTTTTTTTTAAACATCATGACATTCGATAAACAAAGCCAACTTAAAAGTAAACTGAAGGAAAAGTGAGTGAAATACAAAACAGCGTTTAAAATATATATACACACACACACGTGCGAACAGTTGTTAAAGTACAATTAACTCTTGATTTGTGCACGTATTAAACAGCCTAGATTTAAGCACAAACTGTCGTAAACATTACTGAAACATAAGTGTACTCGTCAGACAATTTTTTTGCATTAAAAAGTAATAGTTTGGCATTTGGGGGAAAATATGCTTATTCGCTTTTTCATAAGACTGTAAAAAAAAAAAGGAATTATTTTTCTTTCTTGCTAAATATAAAGCTAGACCCATGAGACGGTTAGCTTAGCTCAATTAGCATTAAGACTGGAAACACAGGGAAACAGCTAGTTTGGCTCTCTCCAGCACTACAACAAAAATACCAGCCTTTTACACTTCAGGGTTTGTACAGATTAAACAAAACTAGATACAACCTGTAATTTGACTGTTTACTAAACCCCTCCCATTGGACATGCAGCCTTAGCCTCAGTCTTTATATCATGATATCCTCAATAGTTAAGGCCCTCTTACAGTGTTCATGTTTTAAAACGAGTCATCTGGAAACATCAGCGGTTTTTTTAACTACATCCCAGCTTGCTTACTTTAGCTGATACAATCTTCCAGCCATAATTGTCATTTCAGCTGGCAAAAATCGATGTTCAGCAGTTAGAAATGAGGAGCTCGCTTTTGTCTAAAATTAAAAACACATTGTTTCAACAATTACAGATTTCAGGCATACGTGCCATGTGAGAACTGAAAGCTTGACAGACCTAGCAACAGTAACTAAAGGGGGGGGGGGGGTGAGAATTGCAGTTTTTATGCTAAGCTAAGAGTCTCCTGGCTGTAACTTCATATTTAGCGTACATACATTGCCAACTGTTGGCAAAAAAACAAAACAAGCCTATTTTCCAACACGTCAAACTATTCCTTTAAGCGCACCAACACCAACTTTACAGTGCACTTATCAAGAGTTAGCTGTTGAACATATTGCATCATGCGCCGTTTTGAACTCCGGCAACATAAAATTAGATGAAGTTAAGAAACAATGAAGTTTTAGTAACCCCTTTCCTTCTGTCCATGCACAGCAAGGCTCGTCCAAGCTGCACACTGATAAATATAGCCTTAAATCTTTGCTTTCTCTCCCTTCACCTCCTTCACCTAATCCCTCATTCATTCCGTACAGGCAGGTTACGTCACCATGGCTACCAATGATCTGATCTCCCAGTGTTGGTGGCCGTCGGCAGAATTACTTGGTTGTTCCGTTTTGGGAGTATATGTGCTCATAACATACATTGAGTGACATTAAATATTCTTAACACACACGAGAGTTTGTGTTTTGTAATCTGCCGATTGAATGCATTTAACAGAGGAACAACCTTTTTAAATAATCCCTAAAAGAATTCCACTTACAAAATTTTTTTTTCTTTCCCCCTTCTTCTCTGTTAAATGCATCAATTCACAATAAGTCAGAATTAGAGTATAGCAATGACAGTTGTCCTTGGCTTACAGCAATGTGCAAGATTTGTTTACTCAAAAAGCAGAATCTGAATATTTCCTGCGTAAACAAATGCAGTCCTGCCAGTGAAGAATGAACTCATTCAGGTTGAAGGGGGGAGTCTGAATGAAGGAGGCTGTGTTCGAGAGCCCGGTCTCAGCGGTGTTGTACCATGAATGGCTGAATAGCTCCCAAAAAGTAATTCACCTCACTGTACTGTGGGGATCTCTTTAGCTCTGGTCCTCAGAGTTGCTCTGAGGATACTTGGCATTTTAAATGGATACCAGTTACACCAAATGTCACTCAGTTTCATATAGTAGGGGCTATTGATTAGACACATTTGATGTCAACCATTCTGACTCAAGGATATCATTTTTTTATGTCCAAAATCCATACTTATGATAATTATAAAATGCTTGCACCATCAATGTCAAACTGCAACTTGAATACTACTGCCAATTAAACTACCCAAAGCCTTATTTTGCATTCTGAACTGTTTGACCACCATCCACAATAAGTTGCATTTTCTTCCAGCTGTAAGCAGCTGCTCCATTTCATTCCTACATTAACGCACACTTTTAGTATGCATACCGACTGTTTTGACTACTTTTTTTTTGCCTTTGCTTAAAAACCTGCTTAGAATCTGCTACTGAATTTGCATGAGTGTTTATCTTCAACATCGAACTTAAATAGTTTTAAAATTTTAAAGCACAAGTAAAACGTTTAATGCCATCAATATAGTGGCTATTTATATCCAGAGTTATTCCCCAATTCCATACTACATACCGCTTATATACACAGCATGACCAATTGTCATACAGCTTTTGCAGTTAGTATAAATTTGTCTAAAGTAAAGTATTGTCTCTTTTCCAGTATGAACACACGACACATTCAAAAACCTGCTTGGAATTAGTATAGAGTATGCAAGTTGGACACAACTATGGTTTTGTGGACAAGAGTACAAATGAGACATCTTTACGGGAATGGCGTGTAGCCCAGAGCTCTCAGAAGGCAAAAAGGCAGCCTTGTGGCCCATCATACGGTTTCCAGGCTTAGACATTGACCTGCTCAAGCTTGGCTGCAACAGTGCCAAGTGTTCAGCAGAGAATTTAAAAAATGTTGTGACAAGTTAATTTAGCTACCTGCAAACCCCCGTCAACCACAGTATTCCCTCCCTCCAGCTTAGCTTGGTTTTAAGAGTTTAAATACCTTAAAGGAGCTTACAGATGTGCTTTGTATGTGTGCACAAGACACATATGCCTGTATATTTGATCAAAGGTGGAGTGAAACCAATAGCTACTATGCTCTCTGTTCCTAAAACAGATTTAACGGGGATGTTTGATGCCCCTGGGTCATTAGAGGCAGACAGTGAAGACAATTAGGGCTTGAGAGAGCTTGTCAAAATTTCTTTTCTCTTGGCAGACCAAAACTAAAGCTTGTCAAGTTCCCCTGCTGTCTCTTTATTGAAGCCTATAAAAAGCAGGTAGGATTAGAGGAAGAAGTGATGACTGACAATGTTATGGCTAGGCGGTAACATTATTAAAATAATTTTTTATGTTTGTTCTTGTTTGTCTAGGACAAGAGAGGAAGGAGGGGCAGTGTCTGTGCCACAGTGAAACCCACATATCCTACAATAATGGTGTCCCATTTTGTCTTGCACAAAGTTTCCATAGGCTTATTTGCTCTCAACCTTTAATTTGCATTGGCTAAAAACTTGCTCTTCACACTGGAACTACCCTTTTTGTTTGTTAGGTAATCACATATGGCCTTCAGTAACTACATTGTATTTCCTTATTTGACAAATGGTTTTAAGCCGTTTGTCCTTTTCTATAGGGGAGGTAAATCCCAGGCTCCATCCACTGAAACTGTTAAATGCAGCCACTGAGATGACAGCAGCCCTTAAAACTGAAGTTAAGGGAAATGGGAGGAAGACAATGTAACAGGAAATTGGCATGACTGATACAAAACTCATATAGCCTTCCTTGGAAGCTTTCACAAATGGCCAAAGATTCATTCAATACTTGCACTTTCTGTGCAACGATCACTGGATTATTAGCTTCCATCAGCTCACATAATCAGGCTACCCAACAATAAAGCACAAACACTGTTCCTCCTAATGCCTCAACATGGTTTTAACCTTGGAGAAATGCAAGATCCACTTCCCTACACTAATCTGTACATAATAAATCCTTCCTGTAAAGAACACATTTATTCAATCTACAAAGGGAAAAAAAATAATTTTGCCTCCTTACCCCGAGACCCACCTGATCTCACAAGCCTGTCTAACCTCTCCATGGAAGGGGAGGGCACCCTGGACCTGGGGCTGCCCGGCAGGGAGCACTCGGAGCCAGCATCAAAGGAGTCCTCATGGTTCAGCATCAGCAGCTCTCTGACACACTTGTGGCAGACGCTGTGCTGGCAGGGCAGGATCAACGGATGGGTGAAGAGCTCCTTACAGATCGGACAGATCAGCTCCCTCTCGATGTTCTTGATTGGGACCTAGTAATGGAGACATGATCACTGAAAACTGCCATAGACACTTTTTAAGTTGTACTTTTACATTTAGGAGTTTAGCATGAGACACCATCACAGCTGCTGTCATTCGTCAGAGACGAAGAAAAAAAACAAAAGACAGAAGACATTACAGATCAGTTTGAAAAAAAAACTTGGCAAGAAGGATACAGCTGTCTTTGATTCTGGGAACAGTAAACTATTATTAGGACATTTCAGACGCAGCTAATATAGGCCCATTTTCTGCACTTTAAGCAGTGAAAACAACATTTTTCTGCATCAGTGAGGTGGGACAATTGGCATTTTAGGCGGGTAGATAGATTTAGATAAGTATGAAGGGCAAAGTAATTTTTTTTATTCCACCTGAACATACACTTTAACTTTACTTTGAAAAGCATTACACAAAGTCACAATAATAGCCAGCCACTGTGTCTTTACCATGTTCATGATACATTACATAAGACAGGATTAAGCCCAACTAGCTATATATAGACAAACGGTAAAATACACGATTCCAACAGCTCACGTTTTAAAAAAGACGATTAGAAAACGTTTTAACGAGCTTCAGAGTGATAACTGTCCTCCCATATTATAACGATTAGTTAATTAATTGCAGGTGGTAGTTTGATAAAACATCCCAATAAAGTACATCCTCTGCCTGCTTTGAACAAACAATTTAGAGAAAAAAAACGCCTCCGCACGTGTTAAAAGACAATGCCCAGAAGTACAGAGGAAGTTTAAACAGAAGAAAAGACGAACAATGGCTGTCCCCAGCGAGTTGTTTCATTTAACAAATTAAACAATGGCTCGAATGAGTAATGAATGGACACACTGGCGGCGGTTTACAGCTCTACTATATGGAACGGTTAACAGCTCTAGGTAACTTTTTACTTTCCCCGGTCTCTTTACATGCACAGCAGAGAAGCTATCGGCTGTTAAACAATGACGAGACGAAAAACGTTTTTATCATAAATCCTCTCTTCTCCCACTTACCGCGGTTGTGCTGCTGCGCCGCATCTCTGCAGACATGGTGAGGGAGAACATATAAGCCTGCACGTGTGGGTAAGAAAAACTACACCTTGTCCGGCGTTTTTTGTTCAGGCTAAAAACAAACTTCTCGCACGGGAGAAGAAGATGCCGACAGCGACTGCTGAGCAAATTTAAATAGAGTGACGCTGCTGAGAGAGGCAGCGCATAGTGAATCAGCAGCAGCCAATTCACTGCTGCAGTGCATGCAGGCGGGTCCACGCAGGCAGGGGGAGAAAGAGGAGGGGGCTGAAAACTAATGTTGCCTTCATGTGCTGCTCGTAAACTTTATTGAAGTCATCAATCCAATTTAGTAACGGCCCATTCACGTGCTTGTATCGGGCATTGGTAGGTGAGAGTTGAGAGTCTGCAGTATTTTGCATGTAGTTCATACTTTGCATTATCTCCCTTATTTCAAAGTGGGATATATGTTCACTTAATTAAGATAAAATAGGTAGCCTACAGTGTGATTTGCGCTAAATGCTAATATGCTCATATGTTCATATTCATAATGCCAATGCTAACATGTATGCAGATGTTCAACACCTAATGTTTACCATATCCAGTGTGTTAGTAGGCTATGCTAATATTTCTTATTTCTTTTTAGAGGTTGTGGGAATGTCTTTTGTTTTGCAGGTAGGCTAAAGGCTTGGGTATAAACCAAAGTATTCAACAAATATACATTTGACCTTATGGTGGCGCTAGAGAAAATATTAAGGGGTCAACAAGTTGTTATATTTCATTCTGAGGCCAAAATGAATGTCTCTACCGTCTGTACCAAATTTGATGCCAGTCCATCTAGTAGATGTTTGGATATGTTACTGGATAAGTGAAAACCTTGACCTGCTGGTGGCACTAGATAAAAAGTCAGGGGATCACCAAGGTCAGCAAGCTTCATCCGCTGGGGAACATGAATGTCTGTACAAAATGTCAACCAAAGAACCAAAAATGTCAACCTGCTGGTACCTTCTAATAGTCAGGGGAACACTAAAATGATTGCAATTTATACTGAGGAAAGCATGAATGTGAATGTGTTTTTTTTTGGCCAATCCAACTAGTAAAATGTCAAGATATTTCACTGAATAAGTGAAAACTTTGACCTGGTCATGGAATCACCAAAGTCATTAGAATGCATCCTCTAAGGACCATGAATATCTGTTGAAAATTTCACAGCAATCCATTTAATATTTGTTATGATATTTCATTCTGGACCAAAGTGATTGGCTAACTGATACTGCTACCCATTGTGCCATGCTGCTAGCTAAGAACTTGAATACTAGATCATAAGCTCCAAGCATGTGTGTACTGAAACAAAAATACTCACAAATGTGAAGTGACAAGAAAGTTGCAACAAAAAATGAAATACTAAAATTGTACTTCAGGGTATGGAATTGGGTGGTCGGTGATTGACTTATAGTCCATTGGTCTGCTGAGAACAGGTGATTGAAGCATCAAAGAGTCTATGTATAAGTACTTAAAATCTAAAGTTGAAACAAAATCTCAAGTTACACACACCATCTTGCTTAGCATTTATATAAAATAGGCTTACTAGGTTTGCAGAGCCTCTGGTCTGACAGTAGGCTATACTGTTTTCATATAAGGTGTCTATACTTTATAAAAGGGGTTCATTTAAGCTATAACTTTACAGTCTCTTCTAATCTCAGAGTCCCTTTCATTCTTTCAGGGGATTTATGATCTGCTAACCGCTTGCTGCAGTGGTTATTGGTAAGGTCTGCAGTATACTTTATTGTGCATAAGGGCCCCCTAGCTGGTTAAACAAAATGGACCATGTAACAGCTTTTTGGGAGTGAGCTAATGTCTTTAGGAAGTAAAGTGTAGCAAAGAATAAAGTGGATGAAATGTTTGAATGAATCTACAGGCCAAAATGTGCACACACTTCAGTGTCACTGAAGGCACTGCCAGCATCTTTAGGACTCTGTTGAGTCATTCACTTTTCCAACAGCCTTTGTTGGCAGCAAACATAGACACAGGAGCTCCACAGTATTAATCTCACTGGAGGTAACAGAGGTTCCAATCATGTCTGATTTCTAGTATCTACTTTCAGCTACAACAGTAAAATGATTTACTTGAATATGGGTGCAGGGGCGAGAGGATAAGTGCTTGTCAGCCAGCTTAAACATCCAAATGGCTCCATGAAATTCTGCATAATTTTCAATGTATGTGATATATTTTCATTCACAGAGCAAAGGGTTTGTTATATGTTTACCATTACCTATAGGCATTGTCTAGGTATGCAACAAAACATTATAAAAGAAAATGTTATGTACATTTTATTTAAAATTTGTATTTCCATAGACTATGTAACCCTGGCCCATAACCATTGAATATATTTCACTAATTTAGTCACATATTGTCAGCAAAAAGGTCAAATTCAAAGAAGGATACTTTAGGAACATACTGTACAGTCTCTTGTTGTGATGTTATGTCTTATGATACTGTAGCCTAAAAGACGCAAAGAAAAAGAATCTCTCACAATAGAACCACAGTTATGTTGTGTTTATATTTGCTGGAATCTTAATTTTTTGCTTATTCACTCTGATTATTCTGACACCACAGAGATAAGAGCATTGTGCAAGACAGGCCAGATTCAATATTACAATACCACTGAATTCAGCAACTTCTTCTTCTTCTTTTCATCCGACATGAAACACACACAAACACAGCTCATGCATGCATGGATGAATGTCAGATTGTGTGAGCATGAGAGATGCATTTCAACACATTCTGTCAGTCTGAAATGGGTAAAGACCCCCTCCCTGTTCTCATACACACCTCAGTAATTCAGTGCCCCATCTCACCACACAGCTGCTGCCAAGTGTCCCACATATTGACAGGAGTCTGTTATCTGCCTGCAGCACTAACCGACACACTCAGTGACTAAGGCCTCTAATTAAACTCTTTATGTTCACGTTGTTTTCTCTAAGAATAGAAGAAATGCCTATGCCTTAATGCTACGAGGCCTTGACATAGAATAGAACTGAATAGAGAATATTTAAGTATTATCTGTAGGTTATTAAATTCTTTGTTAACAGAAAAGGATCAGATCTTTAAAATACAATTTTCAATGTATCAAACTGTCGATCCTTGCTACACACCATTAACATCTTGTAAGAGCTTCTGTTAATAAAAACAAATCTTAAAAAAAAGAAAAGGATCAGATCTTCTTACAATATGAAAATAGAGTTATGGGGGCATATCACTACTTAATAATATAATACAAAATAATATAACAAGGCAGACTAAAATATAACATAAGACTTTTGAACTGCATAGTGTTGGCATTAATATGATTACACACAGCTGACATATTTTACAGGAATACAATAGAACAGAATAGAGTAGAATAGAAGAGGCTCTATTACTACTCATTACAATGTTAGAATAGAGTGTAGAATAGACTTATGGGAGTGTACCATGATTCAAAAATATAATATTATCATATCAATTGTTAATATAATTATATTGAAGTATAGAGGTATTGTTAGAATAGTCAATATTTAGATATAAATATGATTAGACTAATTAAGATTATTCAGTCAATAGACCAGATGAGGGTCCATTGCTACTTATTACAATGTTAGAATAGAGTGTAGAAAAGAAGGGGTTAGGGTTGAAGGGGTTGATATTAACATATCAATGGTTAATATTATTTAATTGAGGTAGGCTATTAATATGATTAGAATAGCAAAGACACACACACATGAAATCGTGTTCCAGAAATAGAATAGATGTGGGTCTATATAGGCTATTCAATCAATCAAAGAGAACCTATTCATACCTCGGCTCTGATCATGTTACAATATCCGAATAGTGTAGCTTATATGCTAGTATAATATAATACAGTATAATGCGAGATCAAGAAAGTGTTAGAATAAAATAGAATATGCAGTGGTCTGGGTTAGTCAGCATCTCCATCCCCTGACAGCTCTGTAGGCCAGCACGGCGCTGCTGCTGTCGGGAGCATGATGCCAGACAGACCGCTGCTGTCATAAGGACCATAAATCATCCGGAGGAGACTCACCTCGCCCCGCTCGATCCGCTCCACGATACTGGCGAACTCAGTCATGTCCTCTGAGTCCGACATGGCTGCAGATGATGGTGGATGTTACAGCACACAGACCGGTCAGCAAACAGGAATATTCAAAATGCAGAGAGAAAACACACACACACTAACAGCAGCTGCGGCTTAAACAAACAGGATCAAAAGCTTCCCAGCTTCACAGGGGAGGTAAGATAACATTAAGAGAGAAGAGCCGCTCCTCAGACCACCTCCTCATCACCATCCTCCCTCTCTGTTCAGGCTTGTGTGTTTGTCGGTAGAGTTTACGGTACATGCGCCGGCTGCAAGAAGCCAATTTTATTTTAGTTTGCCACATCTTGGAGGGAAAACCCCGCCCTCGTCTCCTCAATACTGTACCATCTCCCTCCTTCTCTCTCTGCATCATCTCTCAGCGGCGATGTCTCCACTCACAGAGCTCTTTGTATGCTCATGCTCTGTCATGTATCAGCCCGTTTTATCCATCAATCACTATAAAGAATCATAATAATCTCTTGAAGATTAAAGGGGCGGGGTATGGGGGGACTTAATTCTGTTAGTGCTGCATTCAGTCAAGTTGGGCATTACGCATGACTGGTTTCTGTGTATATGTTGCCTTACATGGACTGATTTCTGCTCATTGCGACACAAATAGCCTGATGTGACAGCAGCTTTTTGGTCTCGTTTT
Source organism: Sander vitreus (assembly GCF_031162955.1). NCBI lineage: Eukaryota > Metazoa > Chordata > Actinopteri > Perciformes > Percidae > Sander > Sander vitreus. Next base: position 19,515,138 of record NC_135859.1, on the reverse strand, counting down.
GTTTTCTGTCGTTGGGAGGATTGATTCTGTCATGACAGACTCAAGTAGAGACCCTTTTCATGGATTGACAGTTTGAGGCCGGATTAAGTTTGTGTTTTTAATTTTTTTCTGGCAATGCCACTTGTTCCGCGTCACCAGATGGCCTCGTGGCTTCATGCAGACATATTCCACCCCATCGAGCATGTGGATGGGGACAAACGGGCAGACTGCCCTGACGGAACAAACGGTGCATGACAAAATTAATAACTATAATCTACTAACGGACGACTGTTTCCAAAAGCACTGAGAAAATCACTGTTGACTGCAGTGGAGCAACATAGTTTCATTTTTTGGAAAAGCTGTCATCACTATGGTGAGATAGACATCCTTAAAATGAACATTATTACCTTCAGGCATCACTTATAAAAAGTGTTATACATTGTAACTAATGGCTTTAAATAATTTACTTATGCTTCATAGGTCAGTCATCATTAAGAACAACCTTTGGGTTGCCAGGTTGTGTCTACATGCTAGAAGCTTTGTGAGGCTCTACTAACCCTAGCATACATTGTAGATGCTATTGTAGTTGTAGTATGTAGTTAGGGTATGCTCACAATGACAATGCTAACATGCTGATGTTTACCATGTTTGCCATCTTCATTTAGCGTGTTAGCATGTTGACATTTGCTAATTAGCACCTTACACAAAGTGCAGCTGAGGCCACTGGGAATGTAGGCATTTGCACATAACCCAAATATTGGACAAATCAAAGGTTTGACCTGATGATGGCACTAGATAAAAAAATTAAGGGATTATCAGTTACAATTCAGCCTGAGGGGAACATGAATGTCTGCACCCAATTTCATTGGTGGAATACATCCAATAGTCACTCCAAAAACCAAATGTGATCCTCATGGTGGTACTAGAGGAAAAGTCAGGGGATCCCCAATGTTAGGAGTCATCGTCTGAAAACCATGAATGTCTGTACCAAATTTCATGAACAATAAGCTTTTCCTTATTAACGTCTTATAACTGATCTATAAGCATTCATAAATGAACTATTAACCATTTATAAAGGCTTGCAATTAATAAACATGGTATAAAGGGTGCCTCACTATTAAGTTAACCATATGGCTCACTGGTCAAGTGCAGCATTTGTGGCTATATCCATATCTTTTATGACCATTTCAATAGACTCCTGGGGCAAAGATGAGTGCAGTGCTAATGAGTAATATGTGTGGAGATGACACTTAACTTGACTGCCCCATAAAAAGCCATATAACTGAGCCTCAGTGACCTCCACATGACTGAATAATCAATCAAATGTATTGATTACTGTGTTTTTCTAAACAGAATTGATTCAAGTTAAATAACTAGAGAAAGCAAGCTGTTACATAAGCACATATTCGTCCACCCAGGGGCTTGTGGATCATTAAAAATTAGTCATTCATATCTCATGATGCAAAGCGATAAACATGGAAACATGTTAAACATCAAGTACCTTTGGTTTGCATGTGCTTGACAAATAAATCAACGTGACAATGTTAGCGTCAGTTTTCTCTTCAGTGGATGGCAGAAAATCTGAGTCATTAAAGTTTACCAAACCAGATTTTAACTTGGGCTTTCTTACACTCTCGCCTCTCCTACTTGGCAGCAATATAAGGTTACATGTCTCATAGGGAAGGCTGGTGTCACAAAGGTATAAGTTGTCTGTTGAACAGGGGACCATACAACCACACCCAAACTACAGCTGCAGCTGGCTGTCAAGGGAGCATCTCCAATCAGTTGTAATCTAGGTTGGGCTGCATTTACAGTGGAAGAGAATACATTTCAAACCTCTTTTTTTTTTCCTTTCTTTTTAAAAAATTGCTTTCTAAACCTGTGATAAAACATGTGACCAAGTGCTGTTTCAATTTGTGTTAACCTCTACATTGAGATTGGATATCTAAGTTCCACTAGGCCACATTTGTCTGGATCAAATGACTTCATCAGTGATGTCTGACTGTGCTATGCAGCTCCCAAGTGGGACTCTATGTTTGCATGTGTGTCCTGTATCCAGTGTAACTTCCCTTCCCCCAACACTTTTAATTATGTCTTAGTCACTGACCTAGCAAAGAACAGAACAAAAATACTCGTCTGTTACTCTAAGCTCATCCACGTAGGATGCAAAATATAAGGCAATTGAGGCAAATAAGGAAAAAAGCTGACCAGTTGTTGTCTTTGAAGTTAAAAATAGAGCAGTTGTGAGTCATCCAGCCACAGTCAACTGGGAAAGGAAATAAGAACTTGGTCTTTTAAACTCAGCTGTTGTAGGTAATCATACAACACCCATCTTTTCCTTTTTCCTGAAGGAAAGAAACTACTCCTCCTTAGTCTACTTTCTTCTTAAATGGGCATGAAACGAAAAGGGAAACCCCATCAAAGCTTAAAAGAAATGCCGTTTGACCCGGGACAGGCATAATGAGATGGATGTTATATCTAATTTCTCACTAGAAGTAACAATACCTGCCTCGGATTTTAGTCTACCTTTCATCAGAATGTAAAACCTCTTGCTCTGAATAGTTATCGTAACTCAAGACTAATAAATTACTACAGGGGCAGAAAATAGAGTTATTCTAAAAAGGACCAGAACTGTGCCAAACATTGATCTAGACCTTGTGGGTCAACTGAGTAAAAGGGATATTTTGAATGATTTTCTCCTTTGATTATGCCAGTGGGATGCAATATGCAAACTTCTTGATTTGATAGCAAACCAAGATCATATCAGATCGTCTCCAAATGGTTATATTCTTGCAGCAAGCGGCCCCGTTATGGTCCGGCCAACACTTATGTACAGAGCAAGAAAGCTCGATAACTACAGGCCAAATAGGCAAGACATGTTATAGTAGTAGTGATGGTCCCCAGAGGTTGATGAGCATGAGGAGTTTTGGTCCCATTATGTTTTTGCAGAATAGATAAAAATGCAAGAGTTCAATGAAATATATTGAAAGACTAAGTGATTTTTGTTTTGTGGTGCAGATCCGGATTGAGATTTGGTTTTGATTGTGAGGGTTCTTTACTGATACTGGTGACCCGATCAGGCCACTATCACTCCTTGACCAACACCCTGATACATGACAAGGCATCACAAAAACTAACGGTGAGATTTCTAATAAAGTTTCTGTGAATTCTCATTGTCCCTAGGTGATAAATGTTCATGTTTTTTGCTGACTCAATGAACTTTGCTCCTAGAGCCACCATCAGGACACATTTTCCATTTCTAATAAGATATTTGATATATCAAATAGCTAATGGATAGTTTTCTTTGGACCAACTGAACACTCGTGATTTCCAGAGGTAAAGCCTCTCTTAGCACCCCTTCAAGACAAAATATCATCTTTGCACAACACATCACAAACTAGTAGGCAAATTGCCATGAAATAAAATGCCTTCGACTTTAAGTTTTTATACAAACGCAATCCTGAGATCTCACACTGAAACCACAACAATTGTAAAAGTTAGTACGTGTTTTTATTCAACATAAATACAGTATGCACCGCCAAGCTAGAATCAACATTACTGTCTTCAAATTCAAAGCTGAAGTACTGATACATCACATATCAACATTTGCATATCCAATTCCTCTGTCTCACTGATGTAGCTGTAAACATTGTTTTTCATCTTGAGCAACTGCACAATAGAAGTCACAAATTTTAAGACATTTACAGATTTATCTACACTCAATATGTCTACAAAGCATAGAAAAAATAAATTCCATTACATTTATTGTTATTTTATTATTACATTATGTATATTAGTTGATGATAAAGCAAGGGTTCATGGTAGACCATGTGTGGCATTTTGGCTGCATCTCAAAAGACTTTCACAATCCTTTCACATCTCAGGATGATCCAAACGCTGCAGCTATCTTAAAAGCGCAAAGCCTCGGCCCCCTCTTTACATGCTGTGGGACTGAGAGCATCGGCTGCAGCATGATGTAGCAAAACGGAGACACAATATAACAACTGCTGAGATCCACTAAGTGGCAAATCCATCCATCCAGTCTTTCATCCTTTTTAAAAGTCGAGTTAGCATTTATGGGTTCTGTCTCAATGAATTCTCCATTCCTTCTAGAAATACATTATCGATCAGACATGAAGGGACAAAGTCAGATTCTCGTAAAGCGACCTCTACCAGTCAGCTGATGTCGGATTGGATAAATGAACTCAACAAAGATAGGAGGAGGAAAAAATGTTAACAGATTAGGTGTTCCAATTCCTGAAGGTTAAGTAGGATTTAGGATACACCTTTCCTGCACCCCCCTCCAGAGATCACTAGTATTAGTCAGTACCATTCTCGATAATAACAGCCAAGCTAAGCCCAATTTAAGCATGCTGTACATGTAGCAAAGTCAGAAAAAGGAAGAAGAGAGCATTCAGAGAGCGGTGACCCAGAACAATGCTACGTGAGGCACATTTCAGAGTTTGAGAGCGTGGTTTTGCCATGTGACTTGGCCTATGTACACTAAGGACAGAACCCAGCCTAAGAAGGGTAACGTAGTAAAAGTCACTTGAGAAGATGCATGGTAGACATGATTGTTCTCTTTCAGTGCATTTTTGATTCAGGACTAACAAAGTTACAAAAAAAGATTGATACCAGAATATTACAGTGAAAAATTTAAAACCTAAATTTGATTGAACTTGTATTATAACATTATTTGTGTGTCTGAGGCTCAATTCAGTAGTGGCAATGAAAGTCATAGCTTTACCAAATATTTTATGGTAACTTAAAGTGTTTGTTTATTTAAAAAACAAAAGTCGCCAAGAGTAACCATAGAGAAGTCTATTGTCTTAGGCACAACAGTAACAAAACCTAAAAGCTAAAAAGAAATTGATTTTGCACCAAAATAAGGCTATATAACACTGGGGGTTCAGTCGGGGTTCAGAGAGGTGATTCCAGCCTCTGACAGTTCACTTTTAATAATAGATGGGTCAAATGATTTATTTATTCACCTCTCCTCCTATCTCCTTTCCTCTGTCTGCCTGCTCTGTTTCTAAGTCTGAAAAAGAGGGCAACTTGGCGGGAACGGAGACGAGGCCAAGTACAGCTTCATTTTAGATGGTGGAAAGTCAACCACAGAGGCAATATTATATTTTCATATCCAGTCAGAAATGGTGCTACGCACAGTAGACTCCCACAAACCGTGTTGCAGACAGGCCACTGTAATACTGAACTACTGCGATATTGTCTCCTCCTCACTTGCCTACTCTCAGGGAGCAGGCATGTGCTGTAACAGCGGTCTTATAATGAAAGGGTGTGGCTTCAGCACGGGGGCTGGAGGAACCTGTGTGGCCAGAAATGTCAATCGCTGGGAAGCAAGTTCACAGATGTGATGAGAAGGCAAAAGGAACAGGTTGAGCTCAATTCTGAATTTCATTGCCTAATTTGTAGCTCAGCTCAGGAGCATGAAGGCTGGAAGGTCGCTTGTGTGAGCTGCAAGTCGCTCAAAGAGATGTGATGTGTTGGATGTTGTTTCTGCAACCTGACTCTCTGTGGCTCTGCTCATGTGCATTGTTATTTGTTTTTGCCCTGCATCCTCTCTGTTCTGAAAATAATTCCCAGTGCTGTTCAAAATAATACATTTCCCCAAGTTGGATGCCACTGTCTCATCTTTCTTCTATTGATTTCAGCCTGGTGAGTGCCTTGCAGGGAGTATGGAAGCTGGTGAAGGACGGTAGCTCGGATCAGTCCAGGGTTAGAAGTCAGGATGGGATCTGCTGCTAAAATTGACAGCTACTACCTTGTTTTTTTTTTAAAGCAAATTCCCTTAAGAGGCCCAATCTATTTTTCCGTTAGCCTCAGGAAAGATGTGAACAATAAATTATATTTTCGGTGATCTGAAATAATAAGGCCTGTAGCAAAACTATATTATATATAATTTTTTTTTTTTTTTTTTTTTTTATCTTCTTTTGACCAGTTTTTGATTTTTTTCCTCCAGTCATAGATTTGTTCCCTGGGGTGGTTGCTGGCTCTATACTGCCTTTTCCATGAATTTCACCCCAGCAGTTCTATTATCATTAAAATCTCTCTTGAACACTGAAAAAAGCCTGTACGTTGAACCTGCAGGGAGCTGAAGTGAGAAACATGGGAGAGTTTACCTGCAAGGCTGGTATCACCTTTGGGACTGGAGAGCTGGAGGCGTTGATGAGGTTCAAGAGCAACGTGAGGATGGAGGTGTTAGAGGGGCAGAAAGGCAAAAAATACTGTCTAAATGCAACATCCAATTTTGTCTTAACAGTCTTCATATTTCACCCCTAAAATTACCACTGGTTGTTATACTGGTTTGTGAACATAAATAAGGAACTTATTTGCTATATTTTCATAATATACTAGGACATTATTCAGCCCACTAAAGTTAGATGTTCCCCAAAACCCTCCACAGGGTCTTAGTGAATACAATTTACTTTGATGATGTTTCTTATGTTCATGTGAGGTGAGTCAGTTCATCCTTGGCTAGGAAGGTTTACAGCAGATTGTGTTGTTGACTATGATGAGGAGCAAGAAGCTTCCAAAACTGCATCATGAAAAAGTTTGCAAAATTGAGGCATCTGGAATTTCTTTGAGTCTCCAGTGACTCAAATTTGACTTTCTGGCACATCACTTTAACCCCACAAACTACAATGCACATTGTTATTTACAACGGTCTAATTATTAAAAAGGCAGCAAAAAAAAAAAAAAAAAGAAGTGTGGCGTATTTTGCTTAACAGAAAAGTCACTCTTGATGGACTTAAAATAAGCTCCCCAAAGTTACTACCATGTAACTGGGCTCTTAAATACCTTCCTGATTTCTGAAATGAGGAGGCCTCTCACATGAGTGGCCAAACGTCTTCAAGACACAGAGCAAAATTCCAGTCGCCTTTGACTGACTACTGTTAGATGTTCCTGATTACTGAACCTGTTCAGAGACAGAGCTGTGGAACATCCTGCTTTCAATGCTGTCTGCTACAGCTGCCAGTGCTGTCCCTCCATGTCTGCTGCAGCTGCTGGACGTGCTGAAAGGCTCTCTGGGTGATGTTAAGAGCTGGGTGGACCTTCCTCAAACTGGGCTCTCCGATCAGAGACAAACCACACAGCCCTAAGTAGGCATGGAGAGGGTCTGATGGAAAGGAAAGGGGAGAGAAAGGGGGAGAGTGAAGAAATGGGGAACATAGTGAGGGACGACAGAGTGAAAGAAAGGAGGGGAAAAAGGAGAAACTAGGTCAGTGATGGTAACATGTCTGGCAGCAGAAGCACCTGCATGCGACAGGTCTGTAGACTTGATCAGAGCTATGAAGACGATAGTGTTAGTCACCTCACTCTCCATTACGGAATCAACAAAATCTTATTTCCAATCTAAAAAACACCATTATGCAGAAGCATGGTTTTTGTTGTACTACTCCTTTAAGAAGGTATAAATAATGCATATACACAGTAGGTTAGCACCATGGCCCTTTCCCTCCCCTGGGACCAGAGTAAAAGCAGCACAGGCCAGTAAATGGACCAGTAATTGAATTATAATGAAATGACAGATGATTGGACAGACATCAGAATCAAAGCACCATTAGCTGCATCAATCAGGATTCATGTGGACTTAAATTAAGATTGTAAAGAAAAGATAATTTATACTTTATTCCGCAAGGGAAATTACAATGTTTTTCACTCTGTTGTTAGAATACACATTACAAACAGGCCTGAATTACACACACATGCTCACTACCTATACATGCACTAATGGAGAGATGTCAGAGTGAGGGGGCTGCAGCTGTCGATGGACAGGCGCCCCGAATAGTTGGGGGTTTGGTGCCTTGCTCAAGAGCACCTTGGCAGTGCCCTCTCCAGCTACCAGTCCACCACCATACTTTGGTCCGTATGGGGATTTGAACCAGTGACCCTCTGGTTCCCAAAAAATGTCTGGATTATTCCAAGGTTTGATTGATAAAGTAATATTTTTCAAATTAGATGTACATACCACAAATTGTGATATAGGGCAATTGTATACACATCATTTTCAAATGCACCTTGGCTAAGATGATGCTGGTTATAAAACATTTAAAAATGTAATTGCACTTGCATGTGGCACTTGGTTTATTTAGGTAGGATAGGTTTATTTGAAGCTAATGTACTTCTATGTGATTCTTGCTGTTCTGAGTTTGTACCTCCATGGTTAAATGCACTTACTGGAAGTTGCTTTGGATAAAAGCATCAGCTAAATAAAATGTAATGTAAAAAAAAGTGCACATGAAATAATCAAATTCATGTTATTGATTACAGTAAGTTCAAAATAAGAAATATGCAGAGCATTAACAAGGTAAGACCAAGATGTTATTGTTTCTGTCTGCTGTTTGTTGCTATGCAAGGTAGTGTAAAGCTACATAAAACCAACTGTTCCAAACATTTAAAACAGATGATCATGACCTTAATTCCTTCTTAAAGAGCGAATGTAGACATAAGCAGGTTGTGTCAACTGTTCAAACTACATTTGGTCCAGCTCTGCTTGACAAATACACAGCACTTTCTTTTGTTCTATGTCAGGCCAGATCCTGTACATCAGTAGCTGTGCATGATGACTGCACTGTTAAAAGTACATGCAAGTCCAATGCTATCTGTAACCATGCTTCAAAAGAGTCCCTTTAATTTCCTAAAACTCTGTTTTGGCTTTGTCAATACAGGGTCTGTTTTGCCTCATTGTTTTCTTCCAGCCTATCTTCCCTGCCTTGTTCCTGTAATGTGAAGAGCCAGATCTCCCATGTCCTCGGGCTACCTATGAACAATCGCCTCATCAATTACACATTACAAGGGCCAGCAAGAACACAAGAACACACACAAACATGTGCACCATTGAAGTTTAGGATTACAAGTGTTTCCATTGATCAAGTAAAAACTGCCAACCACAACTCCACCCTGACCTCTCAGCACCTGCGGAGGCCAGGGTACAAACTGTTCTGCCGAAAGACAAAAAAAAGGACATCGAAACTGCTCAGTTCCAACATCTTTTTGTCCTCTATGCGTAATCTTTGAACCTACAGGAAAACAAACTGCAACAATATCTTAAACAGCAACCTCTACATAGTCTATTTGCGTTTCCACCACAAAGCCATTAAACATGCCATTCAACCTCACCCACCACTGCACTGCTGTTGCCTTTAATGTATTATAAAAAGGTACATGAGTTACGCGTCACTCCTACTTATAATACCATATAAACAACCATGGCAGTATTCTGTAATTGGCTATCCTCTAGTGTCTTTTTATTTGTACTCTTATCTGATGACTGGCAGATGTTCCTGAAGCAGCCGAATCAAATCATTCACCTGGATGGCTGTCCGGCCACTTGGCGAATCCCCCTACCAACCGATCCTGTGTGGACAGGATGAAGCTCCTGTTCTTGTCAAAGTGTGTATACTGGAACACATCTAACAGCTGGGATAGGAGAGAGAGAGTGGGTGGGGGAAGGGTGTGAGAGAAAAGGAGAGGAAGGAGAGAGAGGGTTCACCATGACATTTAGAAGCAAACATAAAAACTAGTACTGTCAGTTAAACGCGTTATTAACGGTGTTCACGCAAACCCATTTTAACGCCATCAAATTTTTTTAGCGCGAGATTAACGTTCTTTTTGGCCTAGCAAACTTTGTAGTTTTTTTCACATGCTGCTGCAACAACTAGTGACGTTAGAAAAACTACAACACCACACCGGATCTAGCTAGACACCAGACTGTAGCTGCCGTTGTCTGACACAGACTCAGCCTCGTGGTGCATTCAAAGTTATTGTAAAATACCCTTTTCCCATCCAGTGGTTTTTTAGATCAACTTTTTATTGTTTTATATTTTTGAACATAGTTAACTATGGCATTAATGCGATTAATCACGATTAAATATTTTAATCGTTTGACAGCACTCATAAAAACTAAACAATATAATTCAGAGTTGTTAATTATTTTCAACTAGGTTGTTTCTACAATTTAAAATACATTTTCAATTACAAAGATGTGGAGCATGCTGTGTTTAGAGAGTGAGTTAATGCTCGTGCCATTGCATTTAATTTCACAAAGGTAGATTATTGCAATCTCCATCTATATAGATACTAGTGGAGAAAACACACGCATTTGTCCCTCTGGCACAGTTTTGACCCAGAAATTCACAGTTTTCCTGCATTGTGCTTGCTTATGTGCGTGTGTGGTTGTATCCCTGGCTTACAGCAACAGCTATTTGCAGTTTAGCTCACAGTTTTCTGGACCATGTGTGTGCACGTATGTAAGTACCTCTGGCATAGTAATGACCCACATGCTGAAAGGTTTGCTCACACGTACTTTTGGGGTTTCGTGTATGTGGGTGTGGGATTAACCCAGTTGTTTCAACAGTGCGAGTATATACAGTGCTATTTAAAAAATGCCCCACGGTATTTAGTGCATGCCGCTACACTTTCTAAAATTTCTCTCTTATGAGAAAATGGTGGCAAATCAGAGTGAAAATACTTAAATGCACTATACATGTTAATGCATGCAGGAGTGTGTATGTGAATATGTGTCTGTTACACCAGTCTGTACCTCGAGCGTAGCTCCCACCCAAAAGGAATAGCATGTGTCTACAGGTTTGTTGGGGCGCCCTTGGAAGCCGCTCTGCTGCCTCATGATACACCAGCGTCGGATCCTGTCCAGCTCCCGCTGACTCAACGCCTCCTCCAGCCGACCCATCAGACACAGAGACGCTATGGCGCAGTACGTCCAGCCACCTGGGCACACAGACAGTGGATTTATAGTGGATTTTATTTCATTTATAACACAAATGAATCCAATTAAATGGAGACTACTGATTTTTGACAATGTATTAAAATTGAAATGCATTTCCAGTGGTTCACCCTGACATGTTTTGATGACAGACAAATAGATGATTACAGGGCACTGTTGTAAAAACAGAGGGTGTGTCTGCATGTGGGCTCTTTTACTGCCAAATATTTGATAGCATGCAGCTCACTTTCCACCTTACCTGGGAAATAATCACAATGTGGAGCTACCTCATGGCTGCATGCTTATACTTCTCTGCACAATAATTGAAACCTTTTTAGTGGAAAAGAATAAATGATTTGGGCAGGGTATGAATGCAAAGTGTCTTTACAGCTAGAGTCATACAAACATGGGTGCGCTCATCGATTGATGGCAGGCCGTTATCAGTACGGACACAAGCAGCAGCTATCCATCACCTTCTACAACCCAACTGTCAACTGCTTTCATTACCACCAAACCTTTAACGCATCCCTAAACATCCATGCCATCTCTGGCTGCTTATCTGCGTTTGTGTGTGCGTGTGTGTGATGGAGACAAACAAAGAAAAGGTGGGGTGAAGTGTGGGGGTCAGGGGTGTAAATCTACCAATGCGTTACACTGGCCTCTAATCAAACATGTCTAGCTCACTATCTGCCAGAGGCACAAGACGATCAGGGGGGTAAACATAAATCTGAATCAAGCATAGCTGGGGAATCCAAGACAATTTACTCTAAGAGTAGGTTTGGGAGACTTTTTTTTCCCTCCACACCTGAATGTAACTATTTTCCCTCACGGGCCACAGTACTTCATTCATGGAAACCGACAATTTTTTAAGTGCATTTAACGGAAACAGAAAATGTTTGAAAAATAGAGGAAGCAGTGGGATAAAAGCCAACCACACTGAAAACATACATATGGGGAAAGTTAATTTATTACCCTGGCACATAGTTTCTGTAATACCATGTTTCACATATTAAACTACAGAGTGTCTCAAACAAAATCACTTATAAAAACAGTGTAGGAGCCTGTGCAAATTTAAAGCAAACAGTGCGGGAGGTCTTGGTGCTGAACAAACACACACTTCAAGGGTGGATGGGTAATGGGCATCTACTGTATCTCTCTACTGATGTGTAATCAGCCCTTAGAGAGTTGGCTGGTTTGCAGAAGAGAGCTGAGTCTCAATGAAGACTGTAATCATAGGAGTTGAATTTATCGCAAGGAGGGAAATAACCAAGATGAAATAGGATCTGCCCCTTCAAGCAGTTTTATTTCTATAGATTTAATTCATGCAGTCTGTCACAAAGTGAACAGAAAATGCTACCTTTAACATGTCAAAAAGGTGACTATGGATATGCTCCAAGCAGTGCTTTGAAGTATGTGTGTGTGACGGCGGGGGCCCTCTACTACGACACCACCAATGCACCCACAAACGTGACCTGATATGAACCTTGATGATATTCATAAAATCAGACGTTTGAATCTGGGCTGCCAAGTGTGTCAATTTGTACCCCCCTCCCCTCCCCCCCCCACCCACAGATGTGCATACAGCTTTCAAACTCACATTTCTGACATCTGTAACTAAGTATAAGCCATTACAAGATGACAATACTCACCATGTGACTCTCGCCCAGCTCCCTGGCCAAACCCATTGTCGTATGACTGTGTAGGAGACAAAGAAGAGCCATTCAATTACAAGCAATATTTCAACTGTCATGAAAGGCTAATGTGAGCGTGGAAAGAGATTAGGCTGACAGAAGAGGCTGAACTGCATACATTTACTCCCTGTATTTATTAATACTGAACCTCTCTTTTAAAAGCATAAATATACAATTGTGAGTCAATATTTAAAACTGAATTTAAAGTTGTCACCACGAACAAACACCAACATGCCTTCCCAACTGTTTTAACTGGCATTGGAACTACAGAACTGCTCAAATGTGATGTGTCATTCTCAAAATGAGTCTTCAGGCATACTATTTGTTCTTACTGGTCAAGTCACAACTGGACGCATCACCTGGCATGTCTTGTTGTATTTTTATATTTCCTTCTTTCTGGTATTTAGTTGTGTTGCAATCAGGCATCCACTGTATAAATTACTAACTTGCTAAATTTCCCATAATTCAATTTTATCCAACAGCTAGAGTGCACTTTTGTTATTTAGGCTTTACTCACATATTTGATCAGTCTTTCATTTAACTACAAATGTTTTGGTCCCAGATGGGTTTAACTTTTATTTCACTGACTAAACCAATTTTTTTTTAATGAAACAGCTACAATGAGCATGCTTCATGACCTTTAGGTTGAAGTTATTTCTATTCATAGAAAGAAAACATGATATCTCATGAAACTGACAAGTTTCAAAGCAATTTTATGAAAACAACTGCCTATCATAAGCAGTGGTTCCTAATAAAAAAAACACAAGTTCAACAGATGGCAGTCACTGGTCTGATCAGACCATAACAATAAGGTTGGTTGGGCATATGGCGCCATACAAATGTAAGTGAAACTTCAGTGTAGCAAGTAAACTACTGTTCTGGGGATTTTCGACACTAAACCAGCTATCATCTGGTGGTTTCTGCATACTTAAAGTCACCAACAGCTTACTTGTATTGCCAAAACATTTTGGAATACACCCGCCAGCATGTGGCCAGTGGATAAATATACCTTTCAGACAAGAATCACAGTTGTCTGTTAACTAATTAACAGAACTCTTTCTCTCGTGTGTGTGTGTGTGTGTGTGTGTGTGTGTGTGTGTGTGTGAGAAAGAGAGAAACAGAGAGTCATACACACCCTGTGCACAATGGAGATACTATGTAATGAAACACTCTTGTGTTAAATGTCTTCAACTTAAAATAAGCTGATGTTTAGAGGTGAATGAGACCATCTGTTCTGTGGACTTGAATTGTACAAGAGACTGAGATGACGGGCATGAAGACAATACCTCACACAGACCACTTTGATGTGCCAAACCCATGACTGATGGAAAATCAAACACTGAGGCTAAAGAAAGGGTTGAGTTCAATGTCAGTCAACAATCTGACAAAAATATCACTTGCCACATCATAAACTTGGAACATGTTGTTTTTCACCTGGTGAGGTGGAAAAACCTCTGCTACAGCTTTAAGGACCCCCCCAGACCCCCATTTATTATAAATGAAGTATTTCTAGGAAGAGTGCCACCTACTGAAGATGGGTGGCCTATTCTCCCCATTCAAGTGTAGAGGCACTGCTTTGAATGCTGCAGAAACAGACGTAACAAAAACGTCTTAATCGCCCCACAGTTAAATGCCTCATTCTACGTTTTTTAACATCTACTCACCAAACTTCCCCTTATGTACTCAATGGCCTTTTGGATGTCCATGCCTGACCAGTCATCCAGCATGTAACAGATACTGGCTGCACAGTAGATAAACCGTATATCATTTTCACTTCCCTCTGGCACTGCGTAGAAACTGGAAACAAGACACAGAAAGCCACAAAGACAGGAGAGTTACACAACCAGTTGAAAATGTGCTGAATGTCTATGTTCAGAATGTGACCATTTAAGTCATATCATAGAAAAACACAAACCAACAAAAGCCTGTCAGCTGAAATTGCTAAAGTGTTAATTCATATATTAATGTCTGAAGACAGTGTTATCTGCCAGACATGATATACACAATGTATTTGTGTGTCTGTCTGAGTGTGTACAAAGAAACTACTGTTGTAGGACCCAACGTGAGTTAATATTAGTCTGCATTAAGACTGCTAGTGTTCACATGACCTCGGGGGTGTGTGTGTGTGTGTGTGTGTGTGTGTGTGTGTGTGTGTGTGTGTGTGCTGACCTGCCATCCTCCAGCTGCAGTGCTCTGAGACCAGCCAGACAGGCCTGTTTGTTAACCCGGCTCAGGTCGTCTCCCAGTATTAGCAGTGAGCACAGCCCAGTGTAGGTCATGGCTACATGGCCACTGTCATATGGATGGAGCACACCTGGCCCCTGAAGAAAATATCAAAACAGAAATGAAAGAAAATGAGAGATTACAGTACTTATTAAAACAAACATCTGGAGAAAAAGAAGCGGTTTAAAAACAACCAGACAGATCAATTATTTAGCTTTCTACAGACAGCTAAAAACAGACCTTTTTGCCGTTACATCGACAACTATGTCTCCATAGGGGAAAGAGAAGCAATGCCAAATGTGACAACCACATCTTACAATGACAGCTGCTGAAATTAGGCTAATAAAACTGGAAATGGCCCAGACCCCCTGATGTGAAAGAACGACTTGGGACAATGATTGAAATGGCGTAAAAATATTAAGAAGGATTCATGCAAATGGGATCACAGCAGTGAATATGTTTACCCAAAATGTATATTTAGACAAATACAAAGGGAGGGGGTGCTTTATATTTTACATACAAGACAAAATGTTTGGTCAAACTTGGGATCAGGTCTAAAAACAGTGTGGGTAAGTGGGGTAAGGCAGTACCTTAGTGCTGTAAGGAATTCCAATATGTGACGATCCTCGAAACCCACAACGACTAAGGTTAATTTCTGTAAGAAAATGACAGGAGTAGAGAAGGTAGAGATGTAAGAAAGCATTATGTACTGATAATCACAAAAACAAACTGGAACAAGTAAGCCCTACTCTGCTGCCCTACTCTGTTTTACTGTCTCACAAACTATGTCTCATTCTGTCTGTATTGACCTCCCAAAAAGGTGCTGCAAAGATGCTCAGCCAACTTAAAAAGAAAAGTATACTGCTGCCATCTACTGGCCAAGATAGATAACAATAGATATGGCAGAACCCAATTAACAAAATGTCATCATACGGCAAATGGCAACCAAACTAATCTGAGTACAATATTTCATAAATGTGTCACGCATCATATTACTATTTCTGACTGAAATGACTCACAACACATTGAAGATGTTATTCAGTCAAGCCAAAAGAGGTCTACAATATAAATATATTTTCAGCATACTAATGTTGAAAACAAACTAACCAAATTTTCATTTGGAAATGGTACCTGTAACAACATCAGAGACAGAAGTGACACATTAGGAAATCGCAAGTGTCTCCCATGCTGTATTTTCACATCTAATGCCAGAAAACCAGCCAGACCCCCAAACATATGGTAGCAGCAAAAATGAGACCAATCAAGCATGGCTTGATATGATTTCTGTTGATGTCTTGAATAATGAACTAACTGGGCATCTAAACAGATGGCACAGAGTGGCTTGTTAGAGATGGAGAAAAAACAGTCATTAAATATTTAGAGACCAACTTTCCCTGATAAAGCAGTGAAAACATTCTAAATATAGCGTAAACTTAATCAGAATTTTTTTTTTAGGGGGCTTTTTTATTTTTCTCTTCAGTTGGCTCAAATACGTTTTGTTGCTGTCCCCCCTGTCCAAAGCATAACACTGCTTAGCTTCCACGTTGGTTCTCCTGCCTGCTTCTTCAAACTGGGGGCCTGCTGACCGCCATCTACGTTAGGTAATACACCGACTATGGTAGGTACCTCATACAACCCCACTTCAAAAACTCGTAACTTTTTTACGTGAACATTCACACACCACCACCCAAGCCACTTAAGCTCCCTGCCCTGGAAATTTTAGAAACCTTGTGTCCAAGAGTGTCCACACCCAGTGTGCCCCTTACAGCAATAAAAAGCATTAGTCCTGCACCTTTTCTAAACTAGCCTCTCTACCACTAGTATCTATTCCTCAAAGTATTTTCTCAACGGTGACTGCTTCTTTCGTCTGTCTTTCTCAAAAGCTGAAACAATACTGCAATTTCCTGTCCATAGTGTTAGAAAAATCTTAAATCATTCAGTATGGAGGAACCTAAGAAGCTCTGAAGCCCTAAAAAGCCTTTTAGCTCTGTGTATCAGAGGTGATTACGCTTCATTCAACTTAGTCACGATTAGGGCTGGGTTGAAAATAAATCTTTTTTTTTTTCCAGATTCAAATCGATCTTAATTTGAATGATCTGATATTGATTCATAACATTCAGGGATTGATCTTTTAACCCTAAGAGACCTGCGGGACTGCCAGGGATCTTGGCGAATAATAAGGAAGCTAAATAAGTTAGACTACATTTTTGCGAGGGAAAAAACTAGCAAGGCCATCCTTTGACCTCTCACCTCAAGATATCTAAATGAAAATTGGTTCTATGGGTACCCGTGAGTCTCCCCTTTACATAGATCCCCACTTTATGCTAATTTTTGGCAAAAAACATGCAGTTCCTCTCCTGCCGTATGAATGTGCTATTTTCCCCTATTCTAAAAATGGTATATTTGAATATTTCTGCATACTGGGATCGCCATTGCGCCACTCGGAATTGCAGGAATTGGGTATGACTGAAAGCTGAGACTTTTGTGGATTCAATGAGCCCAATTGTATTTACTGTATAAAATAATCTCTAGGATAATCACAGCCTCATGAAACCACAAACTACAGACCTAGGGCATTCGGGTGATGTATTGCTTTAGATTTAACCCATCCCTGCACTAAAGAAAGCTCTTGTACAATTATTTCTGGCCACTCAATACTTACTGACTGTACAGTCTGTAGCGTTTTACTTTGTGTTGACTGCTGTAATGTGTCCACGTTAAATAAAAGTACATTAATGTAACTGCTTTGGGGTCAATTCTTAATGTAAACATTAATATTTGTAATAATGCACCAGGTCAGAGGGTTCCTCGTAATTTACAGCACTAGTTTTCTGAGAATCTCTTTCATATTTTAGCAAAATCTAAAATATCTCTAATCTAATCGATATTCAATCGAAAAAATCTAATCGAGACCATGTGAATCAGAATCAATTCGGGAAATCAGTGGCGATACCTAGCCCTATGATGTAGTTAGCTGCTCTGACAAAAACCTTTTGATTTGCTGTCATGATGTGAACCTTTGTTTTGTCATTCTTATCGACAATGAGTACTTGTACTACAAACCTTTTATAATTAACTGTTTAAACTCAGCTTGATAAGATATGAGACTTACGGTCCTCTGTGGGTAGAACCTGTAGGGAATAAATCCACTCAACCATGGTGTTCCTATCAATCACATCCAGAGCATCCAGCACATCGAGACCAGACAGGGCAAAAAATATGATAGTTAACCTGGAAAGAAGGCAGATAGCGATCTTATTAATGTTTACTCATTTAATATTGATGGACAGAAGAATCTACATATATAAGCTATAAGAATGAATGCAGTCACAGCTATCCATCAAATTAGGGGCAATGTAAACTGTGGCAGTGAACAGTCACATTAGATTACTGGGTGATAAAACCCAACCTAAAACAATATCTTTTAAAAAATAAATAAAAGCCTGGTTGACTATCACTTAAGGTCGGCTGTTGGTAAGCTTGTAACGTTACTGGAGATATATTAATGTTTACAAATAAAGAATCTGTCCAACTTAAGAATCCATTTTGCTTGAAGTTTAATTTAAAATGAGCCTTATTCCTATGATAATATAACATACTAACGTTTTTTTAATAAGTTGAACATGGTGTCGTACCCCACTGTACCGTTAGTTTCGTTTTACTACGGCCAATCTGCCATAACTTCTCTGTCATTGCTGATGTTAGCATGCCCGCTAAGCTAAGTAGCACTAGCCTTTATTCAAAGCGGTTGAACCACAGCTAGCTTTAATGCTAGCTAATCAAGTTCTTCAGCAAAACATATGACCTAAAGCAACATTTTTCATTCCAGCAAATGTACCTGGTTGTTTCTAGCGAGGCATATCTCTCAGGTAACACCTGAAGTGTTCTCTGGAAGAATCGTACATGTCTATCTCTTAAAAAGTCTATTTGTTCAAATTCTTCAAATTGGCTCTCCTCTTCCGCCATCTTTGCATCCGCACCTATAAGGAATCTTTTCCGGTATGTTTGTTTTTCAAAATAAAAGCTCACACTACAGGGACGTACAAAAAAAAAGAAGCTCAGACGCTTGATCTCCTCTTCTTCTCCTTGGTGTCTTGGGATACAACTTTTGCTGTGAATACCCAATACCACTGTTACCATTCCACCATTTTAACAGAGCAAAAGTTGACCACAAGAGATGAGAAGTTGTGAAGTTTACACAAGCTTTTATTTAAAATAATGGTTTTGTAAAAGTTAAAGCAAACAGCAGCAAACAGTAGATTCAAGGAAAGGCACAATCTGGTATTGAGGTCCCATTACATACATTTTCATTTAATATAATTTCTATAAAAAACAAAAAAACATTCTGAATGCATTTCAGTTAACTTCCTTTGATGCTCATCACAGGTCTTGTCTCCAAGTGGGAACAGCTCTGCAACAAAATGACAGAAGATTTCAGTGATTATGCAAGCAATCACCTATTATTACCCAAAGCAGTCCTTAGAAACAGAAACCTGACCTAGCGATTGTATAAAAGTTGGGGCAACCAGACCTGTGAAACATCTGTAGCACAGGCCCTCCTCCTGAAGGTCCAATGTGTTTCATTCGCTCCTCCCAACCCTTAGTGGGACGGGTAAGCCTGGAGGGGTCTCTGCTGATGTGACTATCCACCTGAATGAGGAACAAACAGACTTTACTTAACCAACACTGTTTATTAAAGATTTTCAAATTTTGTGATTAAAATGTTTCTCTTTGTGTTAATGAGTTTAAGAGATCTGACTTGTTCACAGTACAGCCCTTACCTTCTCCTTCAACTTAGCAGTGATTCTCCTCTGTCTTTCCTCTTCCTCTTTTTCCCTGAGCTGTTTCTCCTGAAGCTTTGCCTCCACCTTTTGAAGATCCTGCAGAAAGGCAGAGACAAGCTTTGTATTTTACATAGTATAGTGACTTCTCTTCTAACATTAGCCTTTGTATTTATTCCAACATTTGAAAAAAATGGTAAAAACCTCACGTCCCTTAAATACATCACAACCTCACATAACAACAACTGTGATTTAGCAAGAAACCCCAGCCCTTGAAAGTGGTAACACCAGGCAAAACAGACTGGCGTTTCTCGGTATCTCTGTGATTCTCAGACTTCATACCCTTTCAGTAAAGCGTTTGATGCCCTTTACTGCCTCCCTTCTCCTCTCGTCCATCTCCCTCTGTCCCTCCTCTCTTCTCCTCCTCCCCTGTTCCTCCTCCTCCTCTCTCTTCAGTCGTAGCTGCTCCTCAACGGTCAGCTTCACTTCCAGCTGCCGCCGACGCTCTTCCTGATAAACAGAAATCATTTTGATAAAGCTAAATATTTCTTGAGGGCACCAAAGATGCACCTAAATTATTTACCGGTACATCAATGTATGTATGTATGTATATCGATTATCATGCTTAATGAATTCAGAAACACACAGATGAGTACATACCAATATAGAAGCACTATCTTTGATGATAAATAACCACAACTACAGTAAAATTACTTTTCACACACACCCCCACCTTTGCCCGTCTCCTCTTTTGTATCTCCTCCGCCAGCCTCTGCTCCTCTTCCTGTTCCTCCTTCCTTCTTTTCTCTTCCTTCCACACCTCCAGTCGCTGTGCCGCCTCCCTCCTCTCCTCCTCAGTCCTTGAACAGAAGAGGAAAGAACACACAAAAACAGATATGTCACCAAAACATTTTGGGTGCTCATCAGATCTGGGGGGGATCTTATGACTTGTGTGTGATTTTAACGGCTTTAGCCATGGAATCAATGTCTGCGCCACCTCGTCTTTCTATTTTATTATTCTATTCTGCTCTACCTCTGACTCACCTGTGTTGGTGGACCTGGCTCTTGGCCTCCTTCTCCCTAATTCCTGCCTCCTCCACCTCCTCCTGACTCTGTATTCTGGTCTGGTGTTCCTGATGCTTGCTGGCCTTCCACCGCTGAATAGCCTGGGTATGGTATGAAGACAAGTAGCAAAAATGAAAACAGGAAACTGCTAAATATTTAGTGTACCACAGCTATCAAACAGCTTATTTTGAGCTCCTGGCTAGGGCATGTTTATACAGAATAAAGACAGATCTAACTGAAGTTAATGGAATACAAGTGTACAAGCAATATAGGCATACTACTGGAAACCCATCAATTTATAGTAAAGGTTGAACTATATTGTTCATACAACCTGGTGGAGTTTTTATTCTGACAACTAAAAATGGCACAATCTGGATTAAATTCACATAACGTATGTTTCTTTTTCTTTATCTTCATCTTAACATGCCAGTTCTTGTGATGCTGTTGTGACTGTTGGGTTTACCAAATGAGGTTTGCTTTCCTTTTGCGCTCATACATGTTTTGTCTCTACCTCTCTCTTTCTGTCCTGTAGGTAGATCAGCTCCTGATGCCAGTCCTCATGTTGCTCTATATCTTCCAATGTTTTACTAGGCAGGTACAGTTTGACTTCTTTCCTGTAGGCTGGTTGTCCACTGTGCTTTGTCCAGACCTGTAAATCAAACAGATGAAAGTAAGTCAGACAGGGATCTTACGGCGATTTACCTTTGGCCTGGCATCTGCTGAAGTTGTCTGAAGCAAAACATTGAACTCTGTTAGTTTAACGAGTGGTGTTCAGTGACGTGTGCGCAATGACCTGCAAGTGGAAGGTGGCAGAAGAACAAGATGTTTCATTACAACAAGTTATCAAGACAGAATAACAAAAATGTCTTACTTTAAGGAAGGCTTGGTGGTCATATTGGTCCCAGCCACCACAAGGGCCTCCTGTCTTCAGCAGGAAAGCCTCCAGTGCTCTGACCTCTGCAGGGAGGTCTCTGTCCAGGGGTTTGGTCTAATGAAAAATATAATTTTATGAATCATATGCTGCAAGGGTCAGAATTCTGGATGCATTTGGAAAAAATACACAGAGAACGAGATAAATATTTTTCTGTCGACTCCTAACACTATGTAAAGCATATTATCAACACTTTCTTATGATTTCAAATAGGTTTTTTGTGTTCTTTATGTTATAACACACTCAATACTCAAACACAAACTCTCTGTCTTCTTTTCATTGTACAAAAGATGGACAACAGAGAAAATACCGAAAGGAGGAAGATGAGGAGAGGCAGACCTTAACAGTGGGAGCTGTGGGTAGTTTGGGGTCGGATTTGACAGCAAGGCTCACGTTTTCAATCTTCTTCTCATACGCAGCGATCTCCTGTCTGCATGTCCTCTCCTCCTTCAAAAGTTCCTCAAAGCTGAGAGGAACAGGGAAACACAGAGGACGACTATTCAACATATTATTAGAGTACATGTATTCATTCCCAGTGTGGAGCAAACACTGATCAGCAGCTGTCACTTGCCTGTAGTACAGTAAGTTAAGGTGCCATTTCTTAAAGGGTTATTGTGCACTACATTTTATAGTGGTTTCAATTTGTCTGGTTATTGAGTCAAAATTGGTCTAACGCTGTTTAATGTATCCTGTTACCATGAACGCTGTTCCTCCTTTAGGGTGTTAATTGAGATTTCCACCTCTGACATTATTTCCTTCAGTCTTTCAATCACTGAAAGTAGAAATGCAGAAAACATAATTAACAATCGGATTTGCATTGTACATGATTATGACACTACAATCACCATGCTTTTATTAAGCAGTGAACTACTTTACAATAGTATCTTTTATATCGATGTAGCAGAATGGCACAAACATTGATAGAAATGATGACAACAAAGTACTGAATGTCTCACAAGACGGCTGAATAAGTGATAGACTAAAACTGAATTAAAATTGTTTTTAAGGTACCATAAAGAAACACTACTAAGTACAAAACTTACACTCAGGAGTTGGCTTCACATCTATTAGCTGTCTCTGAAATTTCCTCACACCATTATGAATCTTCACTAGCTGCTTTTGAAGATTTGTCTCTAAAGAAAAAAAATGCAAAGAACATTATAAATAGCAGTTTTGATTAAAGCGGCAGTTTTAATTAAAGTGGCAGTGTTGACGGTGGATGTTTCCTTTAACACTGGTTTACTGCTATGACGCCACTTCCAGGGAGTAGGCAGAGAAAAGGAACTGGATAGAAATCTTCACAGCATTTTATACCCCACAGTAACAATGCTGTCTCAGAGGTGCCTGTCACCCTGCACATTAAAACATCTGGGGGAAATGTTAGGATACTGTAATTCAAAGAAAGACCCACTCTCAGCATTTCTTTCTTCCTCCAGCACTTTCTCGTACTCTTCCAGTGCTCCACGCACATCTGTCCAGCCATTCTTTCTGCACTGAGCAGTCAGCGTCCTCTCTTTCTCCAACTTTTCAATCCTGTGAGGAAAGAGGTATTTTACATCATTGTCCTGTGAAGACACACCGGATATTAAGGTTTAGTGATTGGTTACATTAATATAGCACCAATACAGAATGTGCCTTACTTTTCTTATTATTACATTAAACTTTTTTTTTTTTTTTTAAAGTAAAAGTATAAAATGGGTTTTGCTTGTCTCATTTACAGTGGTGACTGAGCAGCACCAAATCAGTTCTTACTATTGTCAAGCTTGTACAAGAGTATTAACTTACTCCTCATACAAAAGATGTGGGTAAAGTAATTAGGGCTAAAAATTACAAACACATATGAAACACAGGCTGGACAAAACAAAACAAACACCATACGATGCAATACATTAGTCCTACAGTAACAAAATAAATACATTGTTGTAAGCTTATAGATAATGTACATTTTGTTTGTTGAGACTGTGTCAGAGGTGTATTTTATTTTGAGGCTGTAGTTTGTGGTAATGTTGGATTTCATGTCTTGTAGGCCATTCTTGTCATTTTATTACCCACTGTATCTCCGCAGTGAAAGTTAAATGTTTAAAGATGTAAATTCAATGTGAAATGATCCTGAGTAGCTTCACTAACTGCCTCTCAATCCAAAAAGGAGTAGGTATGTTAAGAAGTAGGTGAACAAAACAGAAAGAGCAAGTAACAGTAAGCAGGCTGAGAATAGGACACATCAACCTTTTTAGCACACATCACATTATAGGGAAGCATCCAACTGTTTTTGTGATCATTGTGAGGTACCAGAAACTGTACAGCATGTGCTTGTTAGTTGCAGGAAATATGTATCAGAAAGATAGGACATGTTGGAAGAAATTATACGAGTTGGGATAACAGGTGTGTTGAAAGTGGACAAGGCACAAGATGCTTGGTCAGCTTCCTAATGAGAACAGGACTGATGATGAGGAGAATCTGCCTTACTGGACACTGTAGGAGTTAAACAACTCCAGAAGAAGGCAGTAGTGCAACATTAAGGATGCAAGCTACCGTTAAAACACAAAGAAGAAACAGAAGAAGAAGAAGACTTAAATATATATATATGACACTTACTGCCTCCTGTTTTTCTCGGCTTCCCTGAGAAACTGAGCAGCTTTCTGCTTGGCTAGCCTCTGATCCACGCTGTCACTGCTGACAAGGGGTAATGTGCAGAGCTGCTGCTGGACACTGCTGGAGTCTCTCTCTCCCTGCTGAAATGCATTTCGTGAAAGGAAAACACAACAGCTGATCATAGTGCAATATATAACAACAAAGTGCATTTATACATGTAATCCATTTTGGATGGAGCTTCCTTAACGTCAACGTCATCGATGTCGATAATGTAATACTGGTGCCTCGTCAATCTGGAACCACAGCACCATGTTAACCAAACCAACATATCCATTTTCGGACAGCTAGCTAGTAGGGGCGACATATCTCTTACAAAACACCAGACAAACCATATGAGACAAACACTGCAAAAGTATTAGCTACATTAATTAATGACAAGTGTACATCGAATTTCAGTAACGTTATGTCAGTAACGTTAGCAAACGTATGCGACCGCTAACTCGTCAGTCGTTCAACAGTAACGTTACTCCATATGTCCGCTTTACCTGAAAATGTTAAACATTTGAAATAATTAAAATGTTGTCAACTAGCTAGCTAACTAATACATGTCAATTTTACAACACATGCAGTGAATAACTGTGATAGCTACCGGGCAATGTTTATCAGCGCATCGTGAGGTTGCTAGGGTGGCCATGTTTAAGTGAATTCTGTAAACAAAATAAACTTTATTTAAAAAGCGTAGTTCGCCAGTGCACCAGCAGAGGACGCTACGTATCACTAATCGATTGTAAACATGAAAGACCGGACTAGACTGGCTCCGATAGACGTGTCTATTGGCGTTTTTCCATTACATGGTACCTGCTCGACTCGCCTCGACTCTACTCGCCTCGACTCGACACACTGTGCGTCCGTTTTCCATTGCAGATTTTAGTACCGCCTCAGCGTGGCCGGCTCGACGCAAACACCAGCGCACAAGTATAAACACCAGGCCACTTGAGCTTGTTTTACAGTAATGTGGAGACTCCACGCAGAGCTTTCGCCGTATACTATGTAAGTGGCCTGATGTTTATACTTGTGCGCTGGTGCGTGCATCGAGCCGGCCATGTGTGTGTGTACGTAGGCTATGGCGAAAGCTCTGCCTGTTGCCTCCGCAGAACTGTAAAACAAGCGGCGCCGCAGGAAACTGCCGTGACCTAACGCGACACACAGAACGTGGAAGGTGTGTTGTTGTTGCCTCAGCCACAAGACACATTTAGTTTCAAATGAAGCTGGAGGCAGCAAAAAAAAACCACAGCTGGCTAAACTATTTAAAAATAGAGGGTTTGTTCAGGACACCCCGTCTGTCGCTTTCACGTCACCTTTTCGGCTCGCCTCAGCTCGCTTGGAACCTCGACTGAGGTGGTACTAAAAAAAGTACCTTTTAGCAGGTACCAGGTACTTTTTTTCGTAATGGAAAACCAAAAAAGGTGAGTGGAGTCGAGGCGAGTCGAGCAGGTACCATGTAATGGAAAAGCGACTTATGATAGCTTCCATCAGGATTCAGGCTACATTATGGGAGACAAACCTAGCTAATGTAACCAGGAGACTTTAACCAGGGGCGATCCTAGGATCAGACCTTCAGGGGGGCTCAGCCCCTAATGAGAATGTGACACGGTGCCTTGAAAAGTGTTAACATCCCCTCCTAAATCAGTAATTTCATTAGCCGATAATCTCTGAGCTAGCTACTGAACAACAATGTCAGCTAACGTTTTTTGACTCTATTAACACAAGGGGGTAAGTTTTGCTTCAGAGCTCGAACAAAGAATTTCTAATAAGGGAAGAAGTTCCACTCTCTCCTTACTTCTGGCTTCTGAACTGGTTGCAGTTGCACCAGAGTTCCATATAGGGGGCACTCACAGGCCAGTGCAGAATGAATGGGACTTTATGGAGCTATACTCCTCAAAATCCACTTTTCTCAGTCTAGTAATTTGAATGTTGCATTCGAAAGGGGAGGCTAAGAAAATACACACTGCTGGGTGTTAGATTTTTTTAAAGTGGCTTTTTTGTTCTAAAAAGCCTTTTAAAATGTCAATGACGTCATACACATATACGGCCAGAGATACTGCTTTACGGCAAGCTCTGAGTCGCTTCCTTTGTTCTCTCGAAGCATCGACAACACAGCTGACAGGTTAGCCTCTCCCTGTTAATACACGTGCTAGAAAGAGGTTTGCTAATGTTTTAAAGACCACGCCGAAATATTCACTCTGACATTCTGGTTCTGCTTTGGATGCCGTCAAGTGGGATCTCCGATCATAATCACACCTTCACTGACCAATCAGCATTCATTAGCAGAATGCTAGCGTGTTATGGGCAACAACGACTCAACCTGTAAGAAATCGAAAGGACACAAGTACTCGTTCATTCAACTTTTGACCTATAATCCATGTTGAACTTGCAAAAACTACAATCAAATCTGAGATTTCTCAACGACAATCAGGCGAAAGAGACAAATTTAGCCGTCTAGCTCCATAGAGTCCCATACATTTAGCACTGGACCATGATCACCCCCAGTGGAACTCTGGTGGAACTGCAACCAAATTCGGTACAATGGGGCTGAATAGAGAGTGGAACGGCTTTCCGTAGACGGGCTTTGGCTCAAACCTCCTATGGCGCCATTTTGAAGCTACAAAGCGATCACCCGACGTTAGCATTCCATTGACTGCCATTCATTTTGACGTCATTTTGACAGCGAATAACTTTACATTTGAAGCGTTTAAAGACTTTATTTGTCCATTGTTTATTTCTAAAGAAACACGACAATGTATAAAAGGCTTTATTACCTTGTACCTCACGTTATGGCTTCATAGTAGACGTTTTTGTAAAAGTAGGCTAACGATTGTGTCATAACCATGCAACTTACTGTCGCATAGTAGAGGAATTACCGTATAGTACAGGAGAAGCTCTCAGGCAGTTTCGACTTACATTAGCTGTTTACGTTTAATTACTAATGTTAACTAGCATTTTAGTTAGCAATAATAAAGAGATCGATACTTTTGTTGCAGTTTCTCTCCGAGTTCATGCGAGCACAGCGTCTCTCCAAGTCTGTGCGCAGTGCGCAAACAGCGCACCTCTCTCGCGCTCTCTCTCTCTCTCTGCCCCCTCCCCCTCCTTGCTCTGCCGGAGGCGGAGAGTCAGAACAGTGAGAGAAGCCCGTGATGATGGCGGAAAGAAAGAGAAGCGATGTGTGGAGTTTATTTACTCCAGCTGATACGGACACTGCCACATGTGATGTGTGCAAAAAAGTAATTTGCTAATGTGGTAACACCACCAATTTGCATAAACACATTAAATCATAATCAACTAACTAAAGGCAAAATCACAAAATTATTCAATGATCGTGACGTTACCAGTAAAAAGTATTGGTATCGTTATCGGCGATACTAGCCCTGTATTTACTATCCCAGTATCGCCCACCCCTACAATCTTGCTCTCCCTCTGACAGATTAGATAGAGATTCAGCCAAAACCTAGCCTGGTCCTACCAGACTCTCGTACATTGTATTTGTACAGATAGTCTGGCCTCTCTCCATTGACAAGTGTTAACTTCCTTGAAGGCGGGTACTCTGTTGAAGTTTAAAACTATTGGATCTGCCCAGAGCCACTCTGGATCTGCCATAACCAATCGCTAACGTTTGGTCGTGACGTATGTCATGCGTATGTGCAACAAGAAGGGAGACCGACAACAACTATCGGCTTATATTTAGCATTAGCATCGCTAGCGTTAGCCTTAGCCAACTCCTTCACCACTAACGGAGCGAGCTGGAAAATCAAACTTTTCCCGAACCCCGTGGGGAGGAGGGCCACAACATCATGGCCACCAACACAACTCAGCAAAGATTGTTCTTGCTCCGGCTTTAACTTCTAGATATTCGGCAGCGTTGCTGCCACAACGGACCGAATGGCTTCGCTCGCATCTTTCTAGTGCACGTCCTCAACGTCATCGTTCTCAGCCACTCCCTCTGTTCGCTGATTGGACCTACAAATATTTGACCGGAGAAAACCTAAAAATATACCGCAAACCCAGACGGAGTACTGAAGGGAAATGAAAATTGAGCGGAAGTAAGTAGGAGGGCGGAGCCAGGCTAGCCAAAACCACCTCTGATTGGCCAAAACCACGTTTCTGTTAACCCTTTCCCTGACTGGGTTAGTGAACTGACTAAACTAAACCAATGTAATGTGGTATTTTTGGTAACAGTTTTACTGAATGATATGTATAAAAGTGTGACTGCAAATTAATTGGT
This sequence comes from Sander vitreus, assembly GCF_031162955.1. Taxonomy (NCBI): domain Eukaryota; kingdom Metazoa; phylum Chordata; class Actinopteri; order Perciformes; family Percidae; genus Sander; species Sander vitreus. The sequence goes on along the minus strand of NC_135859.1, from coordinate 19,486,856 downwards.
GACCTGAGTAGGTTTACCATGTGCCATCCAAAAGTGACAGGGCCTTTGTCAAATTACCACCCTCATCTCCTGCAGCAAGGATGTTTGGCAGTCTAGACATGTAATCTGCTGTGATGTTTTCCTTGCCTGCCTTGTGCCGCACAAAGAATTTGAAAGGTTGCAGTTCAAGGTACCACTTTGTCACCCTGGCGTTCAATTGTGGAGTACCGGGTTTCACGAGGCAGAAGTTTCCTGCTCAGATACAACACTGGACGTTCTTCACCTGGTTCTCCTTGAGCCAGCACTGCAGCGATGCCCACTCCCTAGGCGTCCACCTGCACAAGGAAGCGGCGTTCAAAGTCAGGGCTCTGCAACACCGGAGAAGAACACAATTTCTCCTTCAGAGCCTGAAAAGCATTTTCACACTCCTCGCTCCATTCCACTGGATTACGGGCCAACTTGCAGGTGAGATTGGTCATGGGGTTGCCAGAGTGGCAAACTGAGGAATGAACCTTCGATACCAGCCCACTAGTCCAAGGAAAGACCTGACCTGAGTTTGGTTTGGGGCCTTGGGCTGTTCCGGATGGCCTCAACTTTGTCCACCTGAGGCCGGACTGCGCCTCTCCCCAATTGATACCCCAGGTAACGGTAGCAGGTCCTCTATCCGGGGCATTGGGTAGGCGTCGAAAAACGAGATGGCATTTAGTTTCCGAAAGTCAATGCAAATGCGAAGTGATCCATCTTTCTTGGGCACAATGACAATTGGGCTACTGCACTCACTTTCAGATGGCTCTATGACTCCCAGTTTCAACATGAAGCGCATCTCCTCCTTCAATGCTTCCACCAACCGTTCTGGTACCTGGTAGCATGCCTGCCGTACTGGAGTGTGATCCGGTTTGACCCGAATGACATGCTGCAACACATCTGTGTGGCCTGGTTTCTGTGTGAACAACTGAGGACATGTGTTGAATACAACTTGTAATTAAACTGGCTTCTTACCATCCAGATGAGAGAGATCCACATTGGCGGACTGTTTCCAGGCCTCCACTACACCGTCAGAGTCATCTTCCTCAATCACCCGGTGGGCCAGCAGTGAGGTGATGGACGGAGGGCTGCATCTTTCCTCCCAGGCTTTCAAAAGGTTCACATGATACGTCTGCTTATTTTTCCCCTTCTCTGGATGCAGAATTTCATGTGTTGTAGGCCCCATCTTCCTTAAAACATCAAACAGTCCCTGCTACTTGGTCAGCAGCTTGCTGGACGAAGAGGGCAGGAGCAACAATACCTTTTGACCTGGTTTGAACTCACGTTTGCGTGCCTTCTGGTCATACCACAGTTTCTGGGACCTCTGGGCCTCCAGGAGGTTGTGTCTAGCCTCCTCCCGGTACCGCTCCAACCTGTCATGGACATATTGCACAACACCTTGCCCCTCATCAGTTTTAGCAGTCACTTTCTCCTCCCAGTTCTGTTTCAGCAGATCCAAGGGGCCCTGGACTGGCCACCCATAGAGCAGCTCGAATGGTGAGAATCCGGTGGACGCTTGCGGTACTTCTCTGTAGGCAAAGAGCAGAAAGGGTACCCACTTATCCCAGTCCTTCCCTGTATCAGATACAAACTTTCTGAGCATCCTCTTCAGGGTTTGGTTAAACCTCTCCACCAAGCCATCTGTCTCAGGGTGATACGGAAAGGTCTGGATTGCAGTAATGTCCAACTCCTTATGCAGCCGCCTCATCAGGTTGGATGTAAAGTTGGTTCCCTGGTCGGTCAGGATCTCCTCTGGGATGTCTACCCGAGAAAACAGCTGGACAAGAGCACTGATCAGTTTTGGAGTGGTTACAGACCGAAGAGGAAAAGCTTCAGGAAAACAAGTAGCATAATCACATACAACAAGAATGTATTGATATATGTGCTGAGCTTTTTTCCAAGGGCTCCACAATGTCCATTGCAATCCTTGTGGTGTGGTGGTGGAGTGGTGCTCGGTCGGATTTACGGACAGCACTGGTTTTCTGACACTCTGGGCATGTTTTGCAATATGTTTTCACATCAGTATACATTGAAGGCCAAAAGAACCGAGAGGCCAGTGTGATTAGCAGAGTTCAGAACCTTTGTAAACACAGACTTTAACACCGGATCAGACTGTTGTAATACAGTGATGGTCTCTGGCACTTCCCACTTAAGCTCTGACAAGTTGCCGACGTGTTTTCTGGGCCCTTTGGTTCCAGCCTTGCACAGACTACCACATAAGTCTGGCAGAGGCTGTACCCCAGACAGAGCTTTGGTTTTTGCCTGAGACCTTGTCATGACAAAACAAGAGACATGCATTTTTGGATCTGACAGAGGTTCATTAGCTTTAGAAAGACTTTTACCTTTGTTTAGGAGGTCATATAACACAGGCAAATCCCTCCCCAAAAGCATCTCCACTGGTAAGTTCTCCACCACCACTGTCATCTGATACTTTTGCCCATCTACCTCAACTATCAGCTCTACCTGTGGCTCTGGCTTACAGTCACCATGTACACATAACACCTCTGTCTGCTGGCTGTAGTCAATAGTACACAAAACATATATTTTTCTAATGAATGACATAGAACTTCCAGAGTCAAGGAGAGCAGTAACAGGCTTGCCATTCATTTTAACTGGAACAGATCTAGATTCCCCTTCCTTGTCCTGGTGATCACACTGGTCACTCTTTCTAGGCACATAACATAGTCCAGTCATTTTTTGGTTTCTTCAGGGGGTAAACAGATGCTTTGTGTCCCTGCTGTTGACAATGATAGCAAGTCTTAATTGCTGAATGAGCAGACTGTCCCTTAACATTTGCCCCCTGATTACCTTCAAAGCTGTCTCGATGACAGATGTTCTCCCTGGTATCCCCTCGTGTTGGTCGTGATGTGGCTCCCCTCTGGGCATTCAGGAACTGCAGGGCCAATTTTGCTGCAGTTAGACCATCTTCCGGTTCATGCTCCCTCACCCACGTCCTGATGTCTGGAGGAAACACCTGCAGCAGCTGCTCCAGAATGATGGTCTCTCCCAACTGGTCCTTATTCTTTTGTTCAGGCCGCACCCTGCGACGGTAGAGGCCTCTCAGCTGGTGGTATGTCTCAGTCGGTGTCTCCTCAGGTGGCGTTGAGGTTGCCCGGAACCGTTGGCGAGAGGTTTCGGGGGAGATGTCAAATTTGACCAACAGCGCCTCCCTCAGCTCTGAGTAACTATCCCACTTCTGACACCATCCTAAAAAGGATCTAAAATCCCCCATGACTTTAACCATGATGACAGACTTACATTAATCAGAGTGCTTAACCATAACCATATTATTTGTTTTTCCCATGAGATAATCAGATTGAATCATGGGTGTAAACATACTGGAATCAGGCTGTAAATTAGCCACCATGTGTTGTTGATTAAGGGGAGATTCAGAGGTCTTGAACCAGGCTACTTCAGTGTCAGCTATGGTCAGGTTAAAAAGAAGAACACCTTTGACTTCCTTTTGTAATAACCAGCAAGGGTGTAACTTTGGGTTCAACACTTCGTTTTCTGCATTCTGGTGAATTTTTCTGCAACAATTTGTGACTGTTTTGCATCAATTTATGATGCAATTATAATAGGTTTTTGGGGTGGGCTGCAATGGCCAGTTTTGGTTATCAAATTACGCCTATGATAACCAGGATAAGTTGTAAGAGCTTTCTTGAAATCAGCATATAATAAAGTTCAGGCTACTTTCTGTGGCCCAGTTTCTGAGGTACAGACACATTTGACTGTACCCTGCTACAACTAGATGGTTAGAGTTACAGTTACCTACGCATCTCACTCTCTCAAATAACTCCCCATGTCGTCTACCGAGGCCTTGGTTTATTTCTGTAACAGCCTTTTTATGATGGCCAACAGCTATAATTATTATGAGAGCTGGCTGAGTGACAGTCATAGAGAAAAGAGGAGAGAGTGAGAGGGAGTATAAATAGAAACCTGAATCAATTATTGAGTGCAGATATTGGGGATGGTCTCTCCCATGGGTGCAGAGGCAGAATTGTCATCGCAACATAAATAGCAACCGCTCGTCTTAATGAAGAGTGTTACAATTTCCTTTCTTCATCCTCAGCCAAGGGATTCACTTAATTTGATAAGACAAGTAGAGGAACCGTCAACTGGTTGGCATAAAAAAAATCAAACAAAACATGTTGGTATAAAGCAGAGGATTTCCAAACAGGGTATATTTGGGTACAAAAATGTAAATTTCAAAGAGTGGTAAAGTTTAGGTCAGCTCTAAAAAATAAACTACTACTCTTTCTTTTGTTGCCCTTTGTGAGGGAAACCCAGTTTAACTTCTGTTTGCTTTTTCTAATTAATAAGACCTTGTGAGAAAGAGAGTGTCAAACAGAAACACATTAGTTTGACAATAAAATATCCCAACTCAAGGTCTACCTACTAGTTTTTCCAGACCTTTCAACTGCACTCTCATAGTCTTTCTTACTGGATAGAGTTTTTTCAGTTGTCATGGAGATAGCTCAGTTGTCATCACATTACCTGAGTTAACAGGTGGTTGTAAGACACAAGCACTCAGCTCTTTCATTCAAATAAAAGTAGTAATACCACAGTGTAGAAAGTACAAGTCCTGGATCCAAACTCTTACTTAAGTAAAAGCACATTAGTATTCACATAAAAATATACTTACTTAAAGTACCTGTAAAAATACTGATTATACAGAATGGCCTATTTCAGAATAATATATATTATATTATTGGATTATAATTATTGATGCATTAATGTGTAAGCATAATTAATGTTCTAACTACTTCATATACTGTTGGATAGCTTAATCTTAAGATTAATTTAGGCCATGTAATGACAACTGAGTAAACTATCTCTTTCTATATACAGTATAAAGCTCTGAAAATAACTAGTGAGTGGACCTTGAGTTTAGATTTATATAGGCCTATTTATTTTGTCAAACCAGTAATTAATTGTCAAACCACTTTCTGTCAAAGTGTTTTCCTCACAAAGGACAACAAAAAAGGGAAAGTGAGAAAGAAAGAAAGATGTGACTTTTGACCTCTTCTAAGGCAGATAGGCTGTTTGGAAATTTTATGAGACATTATCTCTGTAAACTGAGAGGTCAGTTTTGCATTCATGGACGGTGGAACTCTGAGCTTCCCTCCTGCCGCTTCTTTGAATTAGACGTGCTTATTTGTAACATCTAGCACTGTTTGTTTGTTTGTGTGTGTGTGTGTGTGTGTGTGTGTGTGTGTGTGTGTGATTCCATTGGGAGATCCATAGTTGCGTCAGTACTCTTACACCACAGGTGAGTATGTTTACGTGTGTAAACCCTCTGTCCTGTTGGCTGTGAGCCTGTTACTGAACAGGGTTTTTTGCAGTCAACATGCCTGCTTTAATTAGGGTTAACTATGTGAACAAACACACATAAACAACATGCACAGACAAAAATGCATACCGGCATGGACAAACACACACACACACACACACACACACACACACACACACACACACAATTTGTTGACACCTGACTAGTGCTGTCATTTTATATGGTGTTAAAAAGAAACATGATCTGACTACGTCCTGCACATGTTGAGTATGTTTGACTCAGACAGACAATTGCTAATGTATGTGTGTGTGTGTGTGTGTGTGTGTGTGTGTGTGTCACCCTACCCCTGGGGTTTTAATAAGTGGAATAACACTGCAGTCAGAGCAAGTGCCTAACAGAGAGAAAGTTCACCTCTTAAGGTGATTCTACACAGCAGGAAAAGAGGAGACTACGATGGGTTTATCCTTTTATTTAAAAAAAAAAAAAATCATCACCATGTTGATGTGCCTTTGAAGTCTGCCAGAAGTTGGGTCTGGTGCTACTGTTTTTGGAGAAGCCTTTGGAGGTTTCTGCCTTTTCATGCCTGAAGGATTGTCATGCCTTGAGGACTTCTGAGGTGTCTTTACATGAGACACAGAGAGAAAAGCTTCAAAAGAATAAAATGAAGCATAGTGAAGTACTCTGACTGACAGTTGCTTTGATGGGCAAACTGGAATTTCTACTTTCATTCTGGCATGTGGGCAGATCAGCTCTTTCCCTCCCTTTGCCACGCCTATGACTTTTTGTGACTCTTCTAGTACGATTAACGATTTAGCATTGCATTCTTATATCACTGTCGGACACATAAAAAACAAAAGGTTCAAAACCAATGCAGCAGAACCAGACATATCATACATTTTTATTCCACATATTCTTCTTCCTTGCCAAAACCTGGTGCCCACATTACATACAATGCAACTTGACTGGCCGACAGTTCAGTCGAAGAATCAAGTGTGTGCTAGGTGTGGCTAATGTAGCCTCAATCTGCTAGCCTCAAGCAGAGATGAGAAGCAAGCCACAGAGGTCTGGAAAGTTCACTTCTTTCTAACTCCACACCACCAGAAAGGCTTTTCTTCACATATGTAGTTATACATCCAAAGACCTGTAAACTGACTTTTTTAAGATACATTTTTTATTGGTTTTATATTTTTAAACATACAGAACAGACAAACACAATTGAACAAGAACAACCACCCTCTCCCACCCCACACCCTCTACGGTCTCGAGGAAAACAAAAACAAACAAACAAAAACAGGAAACAGGAATCACACTTTGCCTAGTCACTCTCCTCTAATTCTTGTGATGCTGAGGTCATTAGGACTGATACTTGTGCTGCTGCATTTTTCCATAGGTCTATAGTTGATGATTTGGCTTTGTTAATCCTTGCTGTAGAGAGCTCAAGCATAACTATGTCTAGAAAATACACCAACCACTGTTTTATACAAAGCGAGTGGGGGCGGGGGAGCCAGCGCTGAGCTATCATTTTCTTGGTTGCGGTTGATCCGGCTAGCCAAATTTTCTTCTGTCTCCCAAGTAGGTGTAATTTAGAGTCGGCATTAAGTAACAAAACAATCAGGTCAGTAGGAATTTGACATCCTATCACATCAGATATTATTGATGTTTTTTTATTCCAAAACTCATGCACCTGTTCACACTCCCAGACCATGTGCAGGAAAGTTTCAGTTTGTTCAGGTTGACAGAACGTGCAATAGGGAGTAGGAATGACTTTATTGACGTATCTCTTCTGAGGAGTTCAATATGTCCTATGTTGAAGTGGATCTGCTGGTGATTTGGGTTCTTGGAACAGTGGGAATGTTGTCCCAAACTGTCTCCCAATTAATTACGTTCCCCTCAGGGCTCAGCTCTCGCTCCCATTTCTTTACTATTGGGAGTTATCCTACGGATACTTGCATCAGTTTAGCACAAATCCTGGACACTAATCCTCTCACAGGAGAATCAACAAGCCATTCAATGATTGGGTGCATCTCAAGACTTTTTCCCCATGGTACTCCATAACATTTTAGGGCTGATCTTAAGCGAAGATAAAGGAAGAAGGATGTCCTAGGGACCTCAAAGCTAGCTCTCAGGTCTTCAAAACATACCTTCATCATTGAATAGCTGGTCTAGAGTATAAATACCTCTGTCACTCCACTGGTTATAAACAAAAGGTTTGTTACCAGACATTAAGTGTATGTTGTGCCAAATTGGGGTGTTCAAATGCCACTTATTGGTGTAGTGTAGTTGCTCCTCCACCTGTTTAAAGTTGGTCAATGTGTCGGTGATTATAGGGCCATAGGCTAGCATACACTTTTTTTTGGACACACACCTGTGAAGGCAAGATCTTGCAGTCTTAGACTTCCAGTGAGGTTTTGCTCTATTTCTCTCCATGGGACTGTAGATGAGGGGTCCATCCACACTCTGAGGGACCGTAGCTGAAAGGCTCTGAGGTACACTTTAAGGTTGGGGAGGGCCAGGCCTCCCGTGTTTGTGGTACGTTGCAGGGTAGAGTATTTTAGCCTAGGTTGTTTATTATTCCAAATATACTGCCGAATTACGGTATCAAGTTTCTTCCTGTAAACTGACTTTGATGTGTACAATTGTTGGCGTTCCCCTTAAAAGCACAATATGTGTCCATCTGTGTTTGCAGGTAAAGATACAGAGAAATGGGAACACAGAGAGCTAAATTTAGAGACAAGAGATGAGTAATGGACACCAGCACTTTGGAGCATCTGGTTTAACCTCTGGACACTGGTTCTGTCCCTGTCTGTTCCTGGCAGCTTAGGACCAGAGCAAACACTGTTGCTGCTTTTTGTGTAAGTTATCAACTGCTTATGGTGCCAGGGCAGAAAAAGAGAGGAGACTGTGTATGTATGTATGTGTGTGTGTGTGTGTGTGTGTGTGTGTGTGTGTGTGTATTTTTACACATGCAAGTCATTATGTGTGTGGGCACTGGAGGCATGACATACTTTTCAAACAGGCAAACTCCACAATAAGGAAGAGGATTAGATTAGAATAGAAAACCTAACCTTGTTCCATAAATAAAGACACCTGGATTATGTATCCACACATTTGCAGTTTTGACCATGACTTCCCTTTTATCTGCAACACTTTACGCCCACATACTCAAGTCTGTGTTTGATTGAAGAGCCACAATGAAATACTGGGGGAAGGTACAGTGCATGGTGATTAGACAAAAAAGGAGGTACCTTGTAGAAATGGTGGACTCTCAAAAGAGCGTGGGTAGGCTTGATGAGTCAGTGTGGCAGATGGTTTGGCATTGGCAACAAATGTGGGCACAGCTAAACATTTAGACTGATCAAGAGGACTTGTTGTACAGGCTGAATGCTAAATGAGGGAAATTATAACAATTTCTATCTTGGACACATATAAAACATAGGAAATAAAGACAAACAAATGCACAACATGACGAAAAAAAAACAACTCAACATGCTTTCTGTTGGTCAGAGATAAATACCTAAATGGAGCTTGTAATTTGGCAGAAGGTGACCGGCCTTTTTTAATAAGTTGTAGTGATAAGACAATTAGCCTAGATTGACATTTATCTTCTCCTGTTTGCTGAGTCGTATATTACCTGCCTAGTACCTTGCTAGTTATGTGCAGAAAATAGTAATAAAACATGCTTGTTGTATGTGAAGTACAATTACAACTTCATATTAAGTACTTTACTGCTGTATATCTGACACCCTAACCTATCTACAGGAACTAAGCTGGAGTTGATTTATGAAATAAGCTACATCTCATTACTATGATAAACTGTGTAAAAATGGCATGCACAAGTGATGGAAAAACTCACAATTTATTATGAGAAAACAAGAATACAACAAAAGTGAAACCGCGAGTGGAGCACAATATTCGTAAAAAAGGTTTGCTTTGGCTACTTAACCATCATTTCCAAGATCCCACGACGTACAGTATGTACAAAGTTATACATGAAGGGATTAGGACATGGTCGGAAAAAGTGCATTTTCTGCTCATCGATAAAGGCAAAATACCAATAAATAAATGAATAAACAAAGTAAATAAATAAAGTGTGTGTATCCGGGTGGTGTGCTTGTAAGTGCAGGTGTGTGTGTGTGTGTGTGTGTGTGTGTGTGTGTGTGTGTGTGTGTGTGTGCATCTATGTGCATGTGAATACTTCCTTCAGATTATTTCTCAGCTCTCTTTTCTACACTGTACGTTAGCTTTAGTGACTACCTAACCCACAGTCAAATGAGGACCATGTGTTTGTTTTTACCAGCCGCAACAGCGATGGTATTGTTCTTTGTGAGTCTGTGTGTGTGCGCCCTGGAGACACCTACTGTAGTGAAAACCACCACAGAGGCGGTTTTGAGCACTTTGCTAGGTGTTTATATTCTGTCTGTAGCCCGATTGTGTCACCACAAAAGCGTCACAACTGTCCAAGATGCAGTCAGAAAACTTAACAGGTGTGTAGTTGAGATCGAACTGAAGGCCAAGTTTGAAAATGGGTGTGGTCCGAACAAGAGTGCTAGAAGTAGGGAGATAGAGAGTAGGGAAGGGGGCATTGGCCCCCCCACTTTACGCCCCTGGCCAAATTTGGTGTTGCGACTGGTGTGACCCTATCGCAACATGGTCTTTAGTTTGCTTGTGTGTGTGTTGAATTTGTGTATTTGTTGTTCTAATCACTGCCGTGCCAGCTAATTCTCCCTCTATTTATATGAGTGTTGTTTTTACAGCTGACTCAAAGTGGAAAGTCAGAGTGCTTGGAGAAGAGCTCTCTCTCTCTCACACACACACACACACACACACACACACACACACACACACACACACACAAATTAGCAGTGCCCCTGGTCCAATCAGGGAGGATATGTGTGTTAGTGAGACAGAAAGAGACAGAGCGAGGCAGAGACTGCGGTGTCCAGTCCAGACCAGTATCAGATTCAGATCACAGTGATCCCCATGTTAATACCCTACCTATCTATTTTAGCTGCTGGGACTCTTATGTAATCAGTCACGTTTTGCCAACACCACTTTCTCACTCACCACCTTCTTATGTTACATTCAGCAGGTGCACCTCTCATCCATAGCGATGCACTCTGAGAGCATCAAAGTAAACAAGAAAACAAAGTGCAGTACTCTGGTGAATCAGTGCAGATGCATCTCCTTTTCAACTCTGTTTAAGAAGGACAGTGTTGATAGATTGACTGTTCCAAAGCTGGAGGGCTCAAAGGAATCAAATATGCAGTGGGCTATGGCATCAGCATGTATTCACACCAGGGAACTTGTTGAAATGTATTTGAACTCCGGAGTCTTTAGCTTATGTGAGCAGGTGAACCCACTTAAATTGGTTCATCCTGAAAAGCTGCACTGAGGAGCATATGGGTCCGAGTCCTCTCTCAAGTCAAAATGAAGTGGCAATGTGGTTTGTTAGGAATAGGAATGTAAACAGAAGTACAGTAAACAGCACAGAAACATCTGGTTTTAAGGATGTACGATGGTTAAATAGCTGAAATGATGAAAGGATGATCAAATACTTTTGGCATATATATAGACTAAATTAGCAATTACTCCTGTTTCAGTTCTAAATCTAAAAGCTGAATTAAGATAAAGTGAGCAGTGAAGGCCATGATACTTCCCAAAGTTTTAGCAACTTGTTTTCTATTTTGTGTTTATATCCACCTGACTCTTTTAATACCATGCAATCATGGTAAAACAGGTTACCAAACCCCTGTCTGGTCTGGTAATTGTAAATCCATGTATGTGTATACATTAATCCAAAATAGTTTAGAAGAGAGAAGTCATCTTATAAACTAGATTTGTACTGTAATAAACTGCATTGAAGCATGTTTCTCCAACCAAGGAATTAACATCCAAAGGGAATTAAGGTGTTGTGTAAACACAAATAAAAATTGCTGTACTTTAGCCCTAAATGTCACTGCACTGCTTTTACCCATTTCAGTGCTGGAAGATATTCTCTGACTGGAAAATTCACAATGAAACTTGGTTAATGTACCTTGTTCAGCTATATGTACAGTTTATAAGCTCAAATATATTTATATGTTTACAATAAAGAATTAGCTCTCTTCTATACAGTATATATCATGTCCTCGTTAAAAAGGCACATTGAAAAAATAATCAATGTGTGGTTAATAGTTAGTCGTTCATTGTATAAAACATTTTTAAAAAAGGGAGGGGGATTTAACGTTTTGTTGAGTCGTGATTCAATAAATTCTTCTTATTTATAATTATCTCTCCTGTGAATGTGCTCCAACTTTATTGTCTGTCATGTCAGTGAAACCTGAATTAAACTGAAATGGATTGAGTGGCACGTGGAGACAGATGGAGGCACGGGCACAGGAAATGTGTCTGGTGAGTGAGGCTAGTTCACCTGCAGATATTCAAAGATGGAGGAGCACACGTAATGTAGGACAGCTTTCCAACAGGGCATTCTTCAACCCTAAATATAGACAGGACAGAAGTAGGCTGAGCGGAGAGCACTGCCAAAGGGCCACGAAAAATAAGTCATAATGTGAAGCCTTGTGTACACTGAGTGAGGACTGTGTATTCACACACATAAAACCCAAAAGTGTTGTCTTCCCTTGGCCACAAACATGACGATGAAGGTGACAAAACCCACAAAATTACCATAAAGCATCGTTATTACACCAAACAAAGGAAAAACATATTTAATAGTATATTTAATAATATCATATGGTCTTTGCACAAACAAATACATATTCCTTTTGTTTGCCAAAACATCATTCACATATAAAAGGTATGTACTGTATATTATCTTATCCTACACAGTGATTTTTCTTATACAGAGACATCTTATGAATACTGTAAACTGTTATAATGCTCTACTAACATTAAACCAAACACACTTATTTTGGGATTTGGGAGGTGAAGTGCTGCATTGAAAGTACTCTTAACACCAATCCTGACTCTGTATAATACCCACTGTATCCTGTCCATCCTACCACACAATAACAAATAATTACTCTCTTTTTGGAGCTGGTTAGGAGTCTGTATCTTGCATAAAGACGATAGGTAGGAAGGTAGATTCTCACCAACTTCATGACTGGGACTTCATGGGCAACCCTCTGACTCACTACACCTCCTCCCTGCAGAGCTGAGTGATTTTTCAAGAAGATCTGGTTTTTAACACACGCTTTCTACAAACACACCTTCCTAATTTCATTTCATCGTTTCTCTATCATTATGTCAACATCTAGCTCGACACAGAGCTGACTACACAGCTAACCTCCAGCGTCAGTATAAGTGGGGCTACGCCACATGAACACTTGCATGTTTTACACTGTGCTGCGACAAGCCTCGACTTGTTCCAGGTACCAAAGCCCAGAAACACCCACACCATATACTTCACAATTACCAACAATAAGAGATGTTAACATTCCTGCTGGAGGAAATAGGTTAACTGGAACGACAAGTTGGAAAGGAAGAAGAGATTAATTTTCCAACTGATAGTTCACACTGATATGATACTCCTCACACTACGTCAAATTAAGTAACTATGGCTATGTTTAGACGGAAACGATCTGAAGAGAAAACGCAAAAGTGCCGTTGCGTTCTCACTTTTTATTCCGCGTTTAGACAAGTGTTTTGGGGGGGAAATCTGCATACATATGGTGATGCAAAAGTGCGTGAAATTCGATGTAGTATGCACACCAGGCGGCTAGGTGGTAGTGTGAAGACCTGCCACACAACACCAAGTCCTCGTGCCTCCGTAGAACCTTCCTTCTACTTCTCTCCCTAGTAGCGCGAAACCAAAACATGGCGAAGCGAACAACAAAAGCTGACAATTTTGTCTGGACAGACGAGGAGGGGGAATTATTGTTCCAAACAACCTTAGATTACAAAGCTACAAAGGCACAACAGGGTGTGGACTGGTAGTCCTGCCAGTCAAAATATATAGACATATGGACCAAATTTCTTCAGCAGTATCCTGTACCTGGAGGGACGTCATATCCACATGAGAAAGACACCATCTGTAAAAGTCAGATATCATCAAAGCTGAAAGCGATCCGGACCAAGTAAAGGCAGGCTGTGGATACCCAACGGCCGAGTGGCCATGGGCGAGTAATCACACTATATTTTGATTTTTGTAATGAAACATGGGGTGGGTCGCCAGCCACCACAACATAGAGGCTGGTGTTGAAACATCAGAAGTGAACGCAGACTTTTGCGTTTTTACCCTTTAGACGGGAACACGACGGTGGAGCATTTTTAAGATTTCAACTCTGGAGAGTGGTTTCACTTTTTTGCGTTTTTAAGCCCCAAATCTGCCGTTGCCGTCTAATCGAAAGGCACATCTGATAAAATATTTTGTCGTTTTCACCCGCGAGCGTCGTGTAAACAGGGCCTTAGTGTCCTCTTTCACCACATAGTATCTGTGCTATTTTTAGCAGGCGATCCTGGGTGTGGTTATAATAGTTCAAAACAGCAAAGTTCAATGACACTCCTCAGAGTGGCCCTGCCAGTAAACATGACACACAACACACATCAAAAAGTATCCTGTTATCATTTGTCTCTTTTTCCAGGTTAGCTAAGCTCTCTGTAGTTATAGTCCTGTTTCTGTTATGTGAGAGTAACAGTATACAGTATGGTTTCAAGCAGCTGCTTGTTGTAGACCTTTGTTAGAGTGCTGGTTTGAAAAATAAAGTCCCCAGAGTTTGCACAATCCTTGTTTACAGATCACAAAATGGACTCGTTATGCTTACCCACATAGATGGTAAAAAAAAATATCTACCGAAACCTGCTCTGTTCTACCTCAGCTGCCCAGTACACACACACACACTGTACCTACAGTGATCGTGACTCATTAAGAAATTCTCACTGCGCTTCGCCAGAGATCCAGGCAGTGACTCATCAAAGGTGTGATGATCTGGGACTGACTGCTGCTTTACATGTGGAGGAAACCGGTGGCGAGATCCTCAATGTGAGGAGAGAGAAGAGAAAAAAAAACAAAAAAAAAAAAAAAAACCTTAAATTCATCTTTGCATTTGAATTTGTTGATCAAGACAATTTCCATTGTGAATTTGATATGATCTCTATCATCAAGTTAAACATTTCTCTTATGGTCCTTTCACAATTACAAACTGAAATACCAACTTAGATCACCTTAGAACCTGGAGAATAAACTGCGACAAGTGTTTCCAACAGGAAACAGCCTAAAGCAGTGGTTCCCAATGTGGTGTCCAGGGACACCCCAGTTTCCAGCCTTAAGGATGATCCATTTTCTTTATTTGAACAAATCCAATGAAAGAACCAAAGACTAAAAGTGTACAGCCATACTCATGGCTGTGTAAGTAAGATGTTTGGTCATAAACCATACAACAATCATAAAAGTATTGGACACATCACATTTTTGAGGACAGTTATTGTGAGGTGTATGCTCAACAACAAAAGGAACCAGTTTTCATTACTTGTAATATGGCCGGAAGCAAATATATTTGCTTTGTTCCTATGACTAGGTAAATGATGTCAGTCAATCTCTCAACAAGGAATACACAGTCCAAGTTCTCTGCAGAGCACCCAGTCAGTCACAGTTGCTCTCCTATTGCTTTAAGCAACGAGTACTGAACCAACAAGTTATATATCAGCATGGTTTTTAATTTGCGACAGTTCTTGGAAGTCACTTAATGAACAACGTGAGCAACCCCTCCAGTAATGTCAAAGGTTGCTCTGGACACATTCCAGTCCAGAGGGGTCCTCTCTGCATACCCACTCCCAGCTCAAGTATCGGGAATGAGTCTACCGTCGCAGGAGCAAGCCCTCAATCAATCAGGAAATCCATCGGAAAATTAAATAGTCAAGCGATACAGAAGCAGCAAAACCAACTGGTTGAAGGTAACTTGTGGTAATAATTGCATTTGTGACATGAGTTTGTAACTCATAAAATTCTCTTTGGGAAGTTATTCAGTACATTTATATTAATTTCAGTCAGGATGGAAAGCAGCCGTTTTCTTTATGAAATGTTATTTTCCTGATGGGCAGGATACAGTAGTAGTTTCACTGCCTTTCCTCCCAATTAGGCCATGGAAAATTGGCATCTAAAAAGGCTTAAAAAAAAAAAAAAAAAAAAACCCACCATCACTTAGAAACCTTAACATTTGCATAGAAATACACAGAAAATTAAGGAAAAAGACATTTGGACAAGGAGACAAGTGCAACATGGGTTTATTGTCAAAATGGTTATTAAGACATGAACTTGATTAATGCCATATCAAATCTTAAACTCCGCTGTAGTAAAGTGCAGATTCAAATCAAGTTGCCCTGGGAGTTGTCATACATTTTCTATGTCTGGTTCTGAACTGTCAGGTGAAATAGACTGCAATATGAAATCCTATGAATTATGAAAAGCCCTTTTTTTCCAACCCACACATCTAAAAGCTAATGTGCAAACAAGATAATTCACAAAGCTTTACTACTCTGTACGTCGAGGCGTTCTCCCACTCATGTGGGTCTTCAGTTCTCATACAGCTGGACGATAGTTGAACAAAATGAGCAGAACTGTCCTAGCTGTAGTCTAGTATGAAGTCTCAGGAGTTCTAATGAAAGATTCTGCAGTGATTGGTTGGTTGATATGCTGCTGCTGCTGCACATGCACAGTGGGCCAATTTTGGTAACCTACCTAGATGTTTTTTTTTTTTCTTCCTTTTTGATCACGATTATTAAAAGAACAATGGCATTTCAAAGGTCGGCCATGTACGAACGTTAAGAGGTCACTTCTGTGTACAAGCCTGCACACTCCAGCGGTTGTAGACACCGAGTTTGGCCGCTGTGGTTTCTAGTGGCAGTCATGTGCATTATGGAATCTCCACGAGGGCCACTTCAAACTGTCCTCAATCATTTGCGTAAGCTCAAAAACACTCTGCCTACAATAAACAAACTGGGTGGCACACACACACTCACTCAAATTCATTCACTCTTCTTACAACAGTACAATGGTTTTGCCCCCATGCCCCCTTTCTATGCATGAAGGGGATACTGAAGGAAACGGCAGCAATGAGGTAAACACAAAAACTCATGAGATATTGCACAGACAAGTGCCAGCACAGAATACAACAGTCTCTCTTTCCAACAGCCTAGCCTGTGCATAGGAAGAATAAAGCACTTATGGTGTTTGCAGACATTACACCCTTCTTGTAAAGCTTTGTTATACACTAAAGTGGGAACGACAGATGAGTCTAGAATCCACACCACTTGGCAGATATCCAGAGTTGCATGACAATAACTACATGTTTTGTAGAAGTACAAAACACGAGTAACCTAATGATGACTGAGGAAGGGTCCATGACTGTTGGCAACAGTGATGGGACTAACAAAATATAATCTGAAGTCCCAGCATATGTGGAAAAGCCTCAATCCTTGCTTTGAGAAGAGAGAAGTAGGCAAAGTTGAGGCTAGGTTGGAGCCAGCATGGAGAAAAATCTCTCAAGTTTCTTTCAATAAATAGCATAGTGAAATATGCAAAAAAAAATAAAATAAAAAAGCAAAACTATGTAAACCTCTTGTTCAGTTCATCCAGATAGGTTTGTCCATGTTGCAATCCACTCGTAATTCATCCCCACAGATCAAGCTGTGACCAGTCAGCGCTGTGACTTCATGACACAGCAAACCGAAGAATAAAATGGTAACTCATTCCTCCAATTTACCTCGATCATTTTTCAGTTTATCCTGGTTGAATGAGGACATTTTTGTTCACACAAACCTTCCAAGTTTATACTCCCCAAAAATAGTTTGAATTTGCAAACCTAACTGACAAAATTGTGTCTTTAAGCTCCTCAAAACACCTTGTGGGTCAAGCCCTGAACTAGAATGGTCCTCAGTCTATCCAGTCCACTTGGTGTGATCAAAGCCCCTCCTCTTTTCATCCATCCCCCTCTACTCACGATCATTATCTGTGGAGCAAGACGAAGGCCTCTAGTTTCTCAGGGATGTTTCCCCGGTAAACGAGGCTGTGCTTGACAATGGCCCTGGCGGCCAGGCACTGCAGCGTGGTGTGGTTTATGGGCTGGATTATATTCCTGGGCAGCTCCTTCTCATCCAGGAGGTCGCAGGCCGTTTGTTGGAAGGCATTGGTGCTGTCAAAGTGAGTCCCGCATGATATCAGGAGGTTCATGATGTCAGGGTGACCATTGGATGCAGCTATGTGAAGGGGGCTGGCGGGTTGGAAAAGATAATAGATTTGCTTTAGGATTATACAACAAGACATGCTATCATTGGTGGGGTCTGACATGTTTAACAATTTAAACGTTTTTTTGCCATTTGTTTAAATGGTGGCTGTCATAATGGCACAATTGGGGAGCTTTTTAGGTATTTTCATTAACCTTACCAGTTTACAGACAAAAGAAATAAAATGACTGTTCTAACCCCTTTAACTATGGCGCATAAAAAATAAAACCAGGATAGTAAAAAACAATTATGATAGCTGAAACTAGAAGAGAAGAAAAATAAAAACAAAAACAAACAAACAAACCTGTTGTCATCTTCATCGCGGCTGTTCACATCTGCCCCACACTCAAGAAGGATGGAGGCGACTGTGAGGGAGGGGAACTTGCACACAGGATAGCGGCCCACACAGGTGGTGTTGCGGTCGACTGCCAGGTGTAGTGGACTGTAGCCGTTCTTGCCACACGGCTGGAGCTTTAGGAATCTGTGAAGATGTGGAAACTTTTCGGTCAAGGAATAGCAACAAGGTGAGAATGAACTACAACCGTCATGTTAACAGCACTAAGCAGGGACAATGTCCCAACTGACAATGAGGACTTTGGGTTTGCTTGAACTATTGGCACAGATTATGAGAGGGTCATATTAAGGTACATGATTAATTGACACAAATTTACCAAAGGCCTGTATGGCAGATGTGGAAGGCATTGTTTAGTTTTACTGGACATTTTATTTGCTGAAAAAGGGGGCAAATGAAAGTGCAAGTTCAGACTAACAAAGCAAATATAAGGCAGGGCATGACAGACATTTTTACAAATCGGGGCAAAGAAAATCACTGCCACAAAAAAAAAAAAAAAATGCATTTCCCTCAAAACTACTACTGTAAATTTTTGTATTGCATGGATACACTCTACAAGATCACAGAGGCAATTTTCTTCACTGAAGGCAAATAAGTAATTTACAGAGAAACTCACTTATAGATGGTTTCCTTCTTGAAGTGGTCCTGTTCTGCGGTACAGGGCACCTTCTCTAAAAGACAAATGAGGTGCAGGATGATTGACAGGGCCTTACTGAGCTGGGCAGGGTCAGGAGGCATCGGTCCATTTTGTTTAACTGCCCGCTCTATCTCCAACACACTCTTGGTAAGGATCCCCATCAAGTCCTCAAATGACACCGATGTTCCCAGGAGCCCTTTGGCTCTGTCCTGCAACATGAAAGAGAAGAGCTCAGCGAACGACAGCAGGCTGGAGGCCGTCATAGGGCTGAGGGGGTCCAGGTTGCTCTGCTGCATGTCCAATGCATACTTCCACAGATTGATACAGCGCTCAAAGTTCCCAGAGTCAGCGTAGACAGCACCTCTGTAACGGATGTAATAAGACGTGTCTGGATGTTGTGGGCCGAGGATTCTTTCACGGATGAGCAGGGCCTGCATGCGCATTTCGTCCGGGTCAGATATCAGCCCATCCAGCTCTTCTCCGTTTGTTACCTAGAAAGAGGATTATAAGGTCAAGACAATGGCAGGGTGCAGCAATTTAGGGTTTCCATGTACGATGAAATCATGCTTTTCAGAAACTAATTGTTTTAAGACCTGACACTGGACTGCTGTAGTAGGTTATCTGTGTGCGTTTCTATTATACTACATTTGTATTTAGCATTTTCTTCCGTTTCCTTCGTGCCTGAAACCCTTTTTTGCATTGGATCAAGCATGGCCCTAAATAGCTGGTTCTCTTTGTTCCATTTCTTCACAGCAAATGCAAAAATGTGCAGCCTGTGTCTCCAATACAAATAACTAGAGTGCAACTTTAAAGGGATTTTCGTGCACAGTGAATTAAAAAGTAGGGTTGGATATCTTTCGGGTTTCTTCCAATACTGGTGCCTGAACCGATAAGCCTTGGTTATTGCTAAGGCCACATGGTCAAATTGAAATGATTTATTTAAAATGTAACAACAATAACTTATTTCACCAGTCAATTGCTGTTAACGACAAAAAGAAGAACCACTAGATGGCAGAAGGATATTTAACAATAACTTTGAATGGACCATAAGCTTACGAGTTGCTAGTGAATGCAACATTAAGACCCAGTTGTGATCTTTCTCCGACAACGGCAGTGGCCATGGTGTCTCAAAGTGCAGCTAGGCTACTCTGTGTCTTTAGCTGCAGACTGTTGTACGTCCCGGTGTTTGAATCCTTTCCAGTGAAATACGGCCACCTGTTAAGACTGTTTAGCCGTCAGCATTTTAACCATATAATTTTATCCAGCTACTAGCTAATGGTATTGCCAGACCTTCCTCCACAGCGCTGAGGAGGAGGGTCTGGCTAGTCCACACAGGTTTCCATGATGGGAGAAAAACGTGCTCTAGTTTATTGGCATTTCTTTAGACAAATCACAATCTTCTTGGGCGGCGCTAAGCACCGGACACCATGACAAAATAGCCTCGGGAAGGAACTTGTTTTGGTGGAACGTGTACGTTCAAAAGTTGTTTTAGTCGTGCAACAGAAAACTCAGATTTGACAGTTAGTCTAGCTAGCTGTCTCAATTAACCCTGCATAGACCTCAGTTAACCATAGTCCTCATAAATCTACCTAGCTTAGAATGCTAATAAAGAAAGCGGAAGGTGTGGGACATTCGGCCTAAAAAGAGGGACATCCGGCGGCACCTGAACAATCCCAGAAGTGCAACGTCGTTAATATAGACTAATGGTAGGCTAAGGTTACCTGCTGCTAAATTGCAATGTTAGTTTTAACTAGCGTCACGTTCAGCGATGTTTTCTGTTGCCTAAAAAGTCTGTTTCGGAGTACCAGAGAACAGCGCAGGCATTTAAATGGCACTGAAATCTGCATTGCTATTCAGTCCGGTTGATAGAGGTTTACAAACCGGTCTCGTATTGGCACCGGGTTGCGGCACGCAAACCTATTTAAAAGCTACTAAACTCTGTGCTACCTTTAACAAATTATGTCCATGTCATAAAACCAATTTCAAGAGCATGTAATGCGCAATTATTTTGGGGTGGAGCCTGGTGGAACCAATACTCACTTCCCTGGCGTAGTCGTATGCCATGATCAGCTGCTTGGATTCTGGTTTATGGACGATGTTACCGTCCATGTACCTGAGATCCATGGCTCTCTTCCAGTATTTTAAAGCTCCGAGCAGATCTCTTTTCTTGTCAACAAATGTGGCTCCCAGAAGCTCCAGGGCATCAATGCGCTCTGTGTGGCTTGTCTGCAGGAGAAAGAATATCATTTTTTCATAAAATTCTCCGAGAAATATTCAATAGATTGAAAACACTATAGCCTCACACACACATATGCAGACTCCACAGAAACTCTGACCTGCTGGTGCATCGTCAGGTCGTCTACGATGTTAGTGTGGCCTGTGACGCTGGCAGAGAGCAGGGGGGTCATGCCATAGCCATCTTGCTCCATGGATGCTCCAAACTGCAGTAACATTCGCATGATCTCCAGACTGCCCGACTCTGCACAGTCATGAAGTGCTGTGTTGCCTGTGAACAATGGACAATTTATGGTGACCTTTCTGCTACAGAACTTGTTACCATAAACAAGTATTGCTAGATGATGGGCAGAGCCTGTAATGATGCTGTACGACCATTGAGAAGCACCAGCTGAGTCACAGAATTTTTGATAAAAACAGAAATGGTTTTCGTGCTACTGGTTGGTTTTAAAACTGGCCATTATTAACTAAAATATTACTACATGTAGTATAAAAACGTTAGCAAATGTTCTTATTGTTTCTACATAAAGACCTAGAGAGTTACAGCAAAGCCAGAAGTGCAGCCGTTTATTCTGCGCACCATCATTTCTTTTGGAACATATATTCAAAATGGCTGCAGATCAGACAGATGTCAGGATTATTGAGGAAGCTGCCACAAAGTAATTTGTCCGTTATACGCTCACTTGCCAACGATTACCCATCAGGTGTGACTGGTCATGCTCACAGTATGTGCATACGATTCTCAACACAACTCATTCAGATAGTAAATAGCCAGTCATGCTGCCCCTAGTTCTAGTATAATAGGTAAACCTGCTGAAAAAAGGTTTTACAGAGAGGATGTCAGCTCAGCTACTGCAAACCTGTGCAGGTGTAGTGTGAAAAAGCGTTGCTCGGTTAAATAATGTGCTCCGGTGGCCAGGTTGGCTCAGTGGGTAGAGCAGGCACACATATACTGAGAGGTTAATGCCTCGACAGAGAGGTCCAGGGTTCGAATCCGACCTGTGACGATTTCCTGCATGTCTTCCCCCTCTCTCCCCTTTCTCACCTAGCTGTCCTGTCAAAATTAAAAGGCGGAAAAGCCCAAAAAATAATCTTGAAAATTTAAAAAAAATAAGTGAGCTCCGTTCTGACAGTGTGCAATGTTTTGAAACAAACAAGTCTTTGAGTTGTTTGTCTTTACTTGGTGGGTGTGTAGTGTAGGTGAAACATGGTCAGATTTGAGCCATTTTACTATAAAACGTGTTCAGGTTTTGATAATTCCTCACTGAGAACGGGCAAAATGAAAATGTCAGCTTCTACAGTATACTTGTGATCAGTGCCGATGCTTAATCCAAGCTTTGAGTGGAAAGACTGAAGGTATATTTATTATTATGATTTCAGGGAGGCCAACCGGGACCAAGTTCACTATCGCTGCATTTCTTCAACTTAAGACTGAAACTGTCCGATTCTGGGTAGTTTTAAATACAGCACCTCTAAATGCTAGATTCCTGCAGTAGGGTCCCTTTCATGGTGTGCATGTGTTGCCCACTGACATATTTTCAGTGTTTCATGCAAAGAGCAAGAAAACCTTATAGATCCAGATGAACCTGTGAGGGACCATGACTAATAGCTGCTAGGTAACACAAATGCAAAGGTCTGGAGGTATAATACTGCTAAGCGTCACTCAGCCCTGGAAAGCTGGGTCGATAATCAACTTCAATTTCCTGGAGTTAAACATGAGTAGTCTGTGTTCTGGGAGCGCTTATTGATTCCATAAAGTTAATAAAATAAATAAATACACTCATACAAGTAAATGTGTTCAATTAAATCAATTCAACACACCTCATAACACTCCATGTTCATTATTATCAGCCTATCCTGCTTTGCTTTCGCTTGTGTCTAGCCTGACCACTTTCAGTACACTAAGGCTAATCCATATTCAAGCAGACCCGACCAAACAGGGTTAGTCAGGGATTAACCATTATTTATATTCTCTGCAGTGTCTGCCAAAACTACACTGATCAGATCGTTTTTTACTCTTAATCTTGACAAAACTTGGGGGCAGCAGCGTGGCAGGTTTTCCTCATCTTTATTAGAGACGGGTTAACATTGCATAACATTTGTTTAATAGTGCTGTTATGGCCTTGGCTGGGCAAAATGCTTTCAAATGGACGTGATTATACAGTCAATGTTTTAATATTAAATTTGTATACCGTTTGCTACAAAAGGAATATTACACCATTTCATCATCATGTCAGACTTGCCACTATGCCTTTTGGACCACCCTCAAAACCAGCTGCCACTAGAGTTGACGGTGACAGTTTTTGTGGGGGAATATGTTCCAACAGCTTCAATAGTTTTACATAGTGACGGAAATATGTTGAGCTTCGCTTGTCTGGATGGTGAATTTACTTCCACTAACAAAACAAGTTCATCCAGAAACTTAGGAAATCCTTTCCAAAGCCAGGGATTAGTCTGAATACTCATTATGCGCTTCCAAACAGAATTGAGGCTACCTTAAGCCGAAGTGAGGAGGGCACCTCAGGGGTTGTACTGAAAGAATTTAATAAACTAAGTGTTGGTTTGTCTTGGGAGAAAGAGAGCCGACCACAGTATTTTAAGCAGTTCAAATCAGCTGTTTGTAGTGTCCCGACTCTGGAACATTGTCTTCCTAACTTGCTTGCCTTCCTCCATCAACACAAGAGCCATTGTTTTTGGAAATTTGCCACTTTACATCTAATATTATTACACATCTACCCCTTCCTGTTGGTTCAGCTGTTCTGGGAAAGGGTCTGGGCTAGTAAGAGTGCTTTCACAATCACCACACATTATATTGACTTCACTTATTAATACATTGGTTTGTGCAGAATAGAGCGCCTGCCTCCTGCTCTTCTACTGGTCAGGAACTAAAGTGTCTCGACTTAGGTGTTCTGGCTGAACTGAATGAAGAGTGTTAACCCTGAATGCGCCGAATGTGGGTTCATCAGCAAGGCAAGGAGAAGCTAAAACAGCACTGTTCTGACTAGGGCTGGGCAATATATCAATATTGTGATATGAGAGAAGATATCGTCTTAAATTTTGGGCATCGTAATGTGGCTTAAGTTTTGTCTGTTCCCAGTTTTAAAGGCTGCATTACAGTAAAGTGATGTAATTTTCTGAATTTCCCAGACTGTTTTAGCTGTTCTATTATTTGCCTTTAACCACTTAGTCAGTATATTCACATTGATTATTTAATCTTAAATCTAATTTGCTAGCCATTTTGTTAAAGCACCAATTGAGTGAGGTATATGGTCAAGAATATCTGATTTTCTCCACATCGCCCAGCCCTAGTTCTGACCAATGGAAGTGTAGGAGTTGAAGAGTCAAAAGTGCACAAACCAATACAGTTTGCAAGTTTGACAGTCCTGCATGATGATTAACACAAACACCACATAGTATTGACTACCGTAGTATATACATTTTGAGAGTGTTATAATTTGGAACACACTAAATCATACAGATGGTTAAAAGAGAATTGGACTATGTTTGAGATGCTTCTAAAAGGACAAATTGATAATTTTTCATAACCATGAAAACTGTAACAGTAACAAACATGAATTCAAACCAATCCCAACAGCTGTGCTGTGGTCCATCATCTCATAAAATACCCTAGAAAAACAGATGTACACTGGTTTTCAGGTATTAAGAAAATACCATCCAAGGAGAGCTTGTGACACACCCACAGAATTGGTCCAAGATGACATCACTTCTGCATTCCATTGTGAAACCAGACGGTCATGTTATTACGTTTGGTCTGTTCACATCAAAAAATGGAAATGCTTGAACTAGTATCTCATACTGTTGACCCTTACTGCTTATTGCAAAATGCCCATTTAGATATTTGGGTGTTCCACTTCCGGGATTGCTCTGGTGCTGCAGGAAACTCCGCCGGATGCATGTATTTTCCATTTCCTTCCGCTTTCCTTGTGTTGGAATTTTAAATTCGGTGGATTTATGAGGATTATTGTTGACTGCTCCTCAGATCTATGCGTGATAAATTGAGACAGCTAGCTAGACTATCAGTCCAATCTGAGTTTTCTCTCACATGACTATTTTGCAGCGGCTCTGTGCGGAGTTTAGCACCGCCCATGACGATTCTGATTGGTTAAAAGAAATGCCATTAAACCAGAGCACCTTTTCCTCCCATCCCTGAATGCTGTGTGGAGTAGCCAGATCCTCCTTCAGGCGCTTTGGAGGAGGGTCTGGCAAAGCGAGACTAACCTGTTCACAATATAAACAAGCATTTTTTTTTCTTGGATTTTCTCAAGTTGTTGCTATGAGATTATGAAATACCTTGATGTATCGTTTGTCTGGCAACACTACTGTGGAATAGGGAATTCAAACCATATTAGACGTTGACATTTACACATCTGCAGAATTAAATCAGTTTCTTTTCTCAGGGTCAGAGATCGACATGTCAATAAAAGAAGGCCACTAGTATCATCTGTTGCTTAAAGCGGCGAGCGTGCTATCCACTCACCTTTGACACTTTTCCTGTTGACATCTGCACCTCTCTCCAGCAGGTACTGTGCAATCTCCTTGTGTCCTTTGTAGCAGGAAATCATGAGACACGTGTGGCCGTGTCTGTTGGCCACCTCCAGGTCAGCTTTGTGCTCCACCAGGTATTTCACAATGTCCAGGTGGCCGTCAAAGCAGGCTGCCCTTAGGGGTGTGGAGTTGGTCAGGGTCGTGCTGTTGACAGAAGCTCCGTGGCCCAGCAGGGACTGCACCACCTTCAGGTGACCCGCCGCCGAGGCTGCCCAGAGAGGGGGCGCTCCCTCAATGGTCTCCCCGTCAAAGTTCACCGAGCCCCCGGCCTCAACAGGCGCGCTGCAGCACTCCAGCAGATACTCCACTAGGTCCAGGTGGCCGTATCGGGAGGCCATCAGGAGCGGGGTGGCCCCGTTTGTCTTCTCGCCCATCAACTTGGTCACCTCGTGTCCATCTTTGTTCTCCAACAGTTTCTGTAGCAGCCGGAGCTTACCGTCCCTGGCTGCGTTAAATACTGCTGTCTTTAAATCCATCGCTGAGCGTTAGTTTCACTGTTAAATAAAGGCAACGATGTCCGTGAAACAATCGGTCAACGTTTACTCGAAGTGTAACGTTGCTGTGGCCAGGTGGAGCTCGGGACCCTTTGTTTACAAGCTCCGACTCACTAACGTTAGCTAGCGTTTTGGTTAAAAGCCCACGGCAAATTGTCTTTCTAAACTTCAGCTTTAAAAACTGGCATCACCAGCCAGTTGTGTGAATCTCTAAATATATTAATAACTTAAACGTTTGAGCTGACCCATGATCCAGTAATGCATTTGTCGCCAAGGTAGCAAGGCTAGTCAACTTCCTTGATTAATTCAGCTAGCTAACCGACTAGCTAGCTAACTAATTAACGTTACTTTACACCTCTTTATTGATCGTTCAGCCGATACCCATCTACTGACGTGTCTTTCCCTCCGAGAAGCTCGCCTCCATTAGATCTGCTTCCTGTGCTGGTCATTGTTCCCCAACACACTGCTGAGACGTTATTTATATTCGCTTCCTAAGGGCCGACCTATAGACATCCACCCCACCCGTTACGCCGTGCTGCTGTTAGCTTATTCGCTCGTTAGCCATGGAAAACGACGTTCGGTCTCTTGTTCGGCCAAGCAATCAAGGGATACCCCTACTGTCCGGGCCGCTTTTCTTTAACACACACACGTCGAAAAACAAGCGAGAGACGTTACCCCCAAAGCGGCGAACAACACTCGTCTGTGTAGCCTCTCAGCAAGCTGGCACGACAGTAATCTCAGCGAAGGTAAATATGGACGGCTATCCACCCACGGCTCGACCGGATGATCACGACTCAGTTTCTGTCAAATCGCAAACCCAACGCAGTCTTTTTTCTCGACTAGCGCAAGTGATTGACGTGTGAACGACCAATCACAGAGCTGGTAGACTGTGTCGTAGTCAATACAAAAAAAGACAATGCTGCTCTACAGGAACCTGAGAAACGATCATCCTGTAAAGAGCTTTCTTTCATTGTCTATGGTAAAGAGCAACCAAACCAAAGAAAACTTAAAATGCCTCCTTTGTATCTACCGGATAAAGAAATATTTTTCGATATTGTATGGGTGCAAATCTGACTGTGATGGCCTTGATTATATCTCTCCCTACAGGATAAAATAAGCATGACCTGAGAATGTATCCAAAAACTTCACCCCTCACTGAACAGCGTGCTTTTTTAATAGTTAATAAATAAAAGCATACCCTGACATTTTAACAGAAAGTTTATTCAGCCATCCCAATAACTTAAAAAGTTCCCAGAATGCATCAGAGATAAATTTGTGTCCAAAAATGACCTGGCAGCACAACCTAAAACTTAAATGGCAACTTTGCACCACCTACCAAAACTGACAATGAACATATGGTGAGAGGGGAAAAGCATACCAATGGAAGCAAAGCCAAACCAGAACTAATAAATGAATAAAATAAATTAGTTGTTTTACAAGTCTCTAGAATCAGTTCTGACGGTTAAACAAGACCAAACTATAGAGTTTTTGGTTTCTTTCAGTGGGTTAGGTGTAAAAGTCTGTCTTATGAATATAAAAGTTATATTTATCTCACATTTCAACAGTGATGGTGTTCTGTTCAGTCACATTCAATTCTACAGGTGAACTTCAAAATGGCCACAGTATACTCAAGTATTTCATGTTTCAGCATTCATTCCTGTGTCTAAGAGCTGAATTTGCAAATCAGTGAATAGTGAGAGAAAGAATGACCCAATGACTGATTCCTGGTTGAAGTGACACTACCAGGTTGAACTAAGCAGGCTCATATGTTCAGAACCAGTTATATTATATATTAGATTTAAGCTGTCTAAATCTTCCTCCCTGTTCCTTTAGAAAATGAATTGAGTAGGCAGTCAGGGAGTACGATTTCAAATTACAACTACAACTAAAAGTTACTGGAATTACCTTATATTCAAGCAATATTTTGCAAAACAACATTCATTTTTTACAACAGTGCTGTATAAAACTGAGAGCAATATCAGCCTACAAGATAAATAAGTTGTTACACTTTAAACAGCAAGAACTAGATGTAACATTGCAAGGGAACAAGTGAAAGAAAGTTGTTTTTTTTAAGTTGGTGCACTAAAAACTGCTGGCATTACCACTTAACACTCAAATGTGTCATTTTCAAAAGAACAATAATTGTTTTGCCTTTGACATAAAGTCACATAGATAATTATAACATTTTTTAGGAAATAATTCACCTAGGTGTGGTCAAACTGAAGCATGACTTTACCCTGATGTGCAAATGGAATACAAATAGCAAAAACATTTAAGGAATTGGGTCTGCAGTCACTTAAGGGAGACCATCTGTATCTCTAAACTCAATCCTTCAACCCAAATACAAGCGGTTTCAAGCGTATATTAAATTAAAGGATGGCTTACTCTGAATACAGCATACTCTTATAACTCATTTAAAATGACAAAGCGGATAAAACACAACACAATGGGCGCCCGGATAGCTCAGTTGGTAGAGCGGGCACCCATACATAGAGGTTTACTCCTCCGACCTGCAGCCCTTTGCTGCATGTCAATCCCCCCCCTCTCTCTCCCCTTTCATGTCTTCTGCTGTCCTATCAAAATAAAGGCTAACATTTTTTAATTAAAAAGCACAACACAAAATCTACTCTCACTTAATACAGCGAGATTTAATAAAAAAAAAAAAAAAAAAAAAAAGCAACATATTTTTCATAACCAAATGCAACCTTTGTGGGGGAAACACCCTTTGCCTTGCCAGTGTGGTTTTGGAGACCTAATGCTTTGCATGCAAGAAAATAAACAAAACCATAAACCTTACATTATGAGTACATTTAGTCACAAATTCGACTGTTATTTCAGTGCACAATTTGGGCTGAAAAATGAAACAGATCAGGAGGAGAGGGTTTGAGATGACGGGGGAAAAAAAGAACAAATAAAATCAAAACACATTTAGAAATTATTTCAAATATTTAAAGTAGGGCTGGGCAACTTATCAATATTTTATCAATATTGTGATAAAAGATATATTCTTAAATTTTGGATATCGTATTATGGTGAGTATGTGTTGTCTTTTCCTTGTTCTACAGGCTGCATTACATTAATGCGATATCATTTTCTGAACTTACCTTACTTCTAGCTGTTCTATTATTTGCCTTTAACCACTTAGTCATTATATCTATGGTACATCTGATTTTTTGTCAAAAAAATATTGTGTAAATAGTTTGTGAAAGCACCAATAGTCAACACTACAATATCGTTGTTATAGCGATATCAAGGTATTTGGTTCAAAATATTGTGATATTCTCCACATTGCCCAGCTCTACTTCAAATTATTTAGGGTTTGCTTCGACTATATGACCTTGAACTGCCTCCAATACAGATGGTAACAAGCAACACAAACAAGGAAACCTTTCTTCAGGTTTTCTATTTTACCCCTCAAAAGCATTTTAAACATATTTAACCTTTTAGACTTCAAGACTCATTTGCATAATGTTTGTAAGAATACCAGTGAAGAATGAAGTTGACATGTCAGATTGTACAACCTGGCAGTTTGATATGATCCAATTTTAGATCAGCACTGATATTCTAACCCACTCTATGCACACCAGTCCAGGTACGGATAAAGAAAGTGATGAATTAGATTCCGGGGCTCAGAGACTGTTACGATCCAACGCGTGTTGTAGTGGTCTTTCTGTCAGAAAAGAAGCTTCTCAGCAGGACCACCTGGCTGATGCTGACCACCAGAAGAATAACGGCCTCTCCGATGGACCAGAATGCAACACGAGTGTTGAGGTCCTCCGCCCGACTGCGTCCCTGGGCCTCACGGAGGCGGAAGTGAGTCTGGTAGTCGATGACCGACTTCAGGGCCTCGTGGATGGACACGCAAGCGGATTCCATCTAGAATGGTATAATAAAAATAAATAAATAAATAAAAAATGGAAGCCAAGACCAACGTAATATATTTAGACTGTTGCTGGAAATTAACGATTGACCAACTAACAAGAAGACAATTCTATATTTCTTTCACAAACTAGACGGAACAAAAAAATTTTAAAACATCCACCAACTTGTAAAATGATGAGGCATACATTTATGTTAAGACTTTTTGAGCCCGCAATAATATTATCGGTCTTATTCTTTATTTTGGTTCAGTTTGGTTCGATCACTATCACACACTGTGGTTTATTTTATTTTTTCTGACTACATGTTCATCTAGCAGTAACCAGGCCCTTGAGCCTTGCAGCACACACTGTGCTTTTCTGTTTTTCAATGTTTCATCTGTTATTCTGCCACCGGAAAACATAAACGGCATCACTCACTATGGGCGCTGAATAAAAACACATTCGTCCTGGTTAAAACTAACTAGTGCCGAGCACAGCCAGACAGGTGTTTCCGTCATTACAGCAGGTCAAACCTCTTTTCAGGTTAGAAATTAGGTGGAGCATGGCTGGGAATTTGCGGAAGACACCGTGTACTAATAAGAACCTAGTAGTACCACCCTAAGCCCTAACAGGTGCTATGAAACCAATATGGAAAAGTGTATAATCTCATGTTGTACAACATGCTGTCTGGAAAACGAGCCTGTAGTTTTTAAGTCAGATAAAAACAAAATCGGGTTTATGTCAGAGTTACAAAAAGCATGTATACACTTGCATGCTATATACTATATAATGATTAAGCTTGTGCATCCTCACACACACAGTTTACCTGAGTGAGGGCAGTGACTCTGTTCTCATTGGGGAAGAGTGGAGGGTCATCGCCAACCTGGAAGTCAAAGTAAACCGTCTTGTGTGTGAAGGTGGAGAACTCGTTACTGAAGCAGAACTTGTAGGTGCCATTCTTGGCTGCTGTGAAGGTAAAGCTGTCATATTGCTTCTTCATCTCCTTGTAGAGTGTAGTGCCTTCTGGGTCCTCCAAACGACAGTCCACATCATAATGGCCACCGGTCACCACCTTTCAAGCCATCATGCATTGTGTCAAGTAGTAAAGAGACAAAGAAGAGGGTTGGACTACATGGACAAAACTCATGTCATGATTGTCACATCAAAGTCAAATGCAGTATTTTACTACAACACAATCCTGTAACTATCTAAAAATACATGTTCTCAATTATTTAATATCTCAAATTGATGACAGATTTGAGTCACATTTAGGCATGACAGACTGGGATGAAGAGATCATTTTTGAAGAGACTTTAAAACAATATAATTAATAATGAATTATCGCTTATCAAAAAACAGAAAAACTGGCACTCTCACATATTTATATGGAAATACATGATGTAAATTATATGGTTTATGTTGTAATAAAATATACAAAAACCTGCTAACTAGTGCAACATTCAGATGTATGATGTTATAGGAACTGTTTATGCGGACAAAATCTACCTGTTTGAGCAAACAACACTTTATGTAATGAGCATCCCTGCTACATTAATATATACAATGGGACAGACAAAAGCTCCTGTGTGTTTAAAAGAAAAAAAAAAACAGGTTTGTCCTTATATTTTAAAAAGTTGACCATGTATTAATCAGTGAGATAACTGCTGATATAACGCTGCTGATCTCTGCTGAGCCCAGACTGCCATCCAGATGAAAGTCTGACTGTCTGATCACCCCTTTTAAAATGAGAACTTTCTCGTTAGGATGATAAATAAGGCTAGAGGGCTTAACTGTGGGCCGAAAGAAGACCCACCTGAAACTCCAGTGTACACTTGGTGCCGATGATGATGTCCTCGTAGAAACACTGTTTGGCGTTGTCTGGCAGCTCAAAGGTTAGCTCGGAGCCCAGCACCCATACACAGAGCAGCTGGGCCGACAGCACCTGCAACAGCACCCGAAAGGATCCGTACATCCTGATGTCCGAGAGCCAAGCTTCAAAGTAAAAACCTGAGCGGACCTGCCGAAATAAACATTAGCAGACATTAAACTAAAATAAATAGCGAGGGAGGAAAGAAGACAAAAATGACAAAGCAAACCCGGACATTGATATCAATGTGTTAGCTTAAAGCTAACGGTAACTAGCTAGCTTGTTGGCGTTTATATTTTAGAGACAGAAAGCCACTATGTATTTGTACCATTTTCTTATGGCTAGTGTAATTGTGTATTGTGGGCGCTTTCGTGGTCACTGAAGTTAAGGTAAATTCAAACATTAACATTTCTTAATTCATGTTATTTTGTCCCAGCATTAGCTAACTCACCTTAAAGCGCTCACCCGGATGCGACTAATGCTAACTAAGTAGGGTTTTACAAACGTGGCACGGGATTGGCTGTCATCTGTAAAAGCCCGCCCCCTTCTCTCTCTAATTGGTCTAGAAAGAAGAGGATGGCCACGTCCACCACCGACGAACACATACTAGAGAAGCGTAGATGCCTTTTCAATACACTCCAACGTGGCTGCCACTTTGTGGTTCGATAATATACTACATCTGAAAATTATGTTTTGTTTAGCAGTTTATACGATATCGTAAATTTACTTAAAGGTTTGATAGCCTACGTTAAAAAAAACTAGATTAAACAAAAATCCACACAAAATCTGACTGTGACTATAGTCCTAATCATCATCATTTGATAAAGCCTCCAGTTATGACAATTTCTTGGCAGTGCCCAAGTTAATGTAAGGACCATTATTATTGTAGCTGTTTTATATTCTCTTTTATACATGTTTTTAAATTGTTTTTTACTTCTCTTTCATGTTCTTTAATGTATGTATTCTTATCCATGTTCTTTTATGTTGTGCTCGTAAGAACTGATGGGGTATGGGGTATTCTATGCTACCCTTTTTATTATTATGAGATGTTTGTGGTGGGTTGTGTCTTCATGCGTGAAATCTATGTGCAAGACACTGATGATGGTGGCCACGACGACAGGAAGCGTGTGGTACAGTAGCAAAATACCCAACATCAAGCCTTATGAAGTGATTGACCTACAGTACCTGCAGGATAAGGGACCTCTTTCAGGGGGTTGGATGTGTAATGACAAATCATCATTTTCTGTTAAATGTTCATCTATGGAGTACAGCAGACATCCCAGGATAGGGTTTTTCTGTTTGCATGACACTGGTCCAACAGACCACTGCATAGAGGATGGTTGTTGCCACCCCAGTCATTGAATGTCTGGTGCCCCACAGACTCTTCCTTAGTTAACTTCCGGTGGAGGGCATCTGCTGTCAGACTTCTTCAGCTTGTTGTTAGTTGGACAACCAATTATTTGAAAGACTGCACAATCTCTATATCAACTCTCGAGAAGCCATCTGTTGTATTTCAGGTTGGTTTTTACTTAAAAGTCAGTTTTCATCAAACCAGCATAGAGAGGCAGCACGTTTGGACACAAGGTAGCTGGCATGGGGTCAGGCACTCATTGGTCCATTGACAGCTTCTGCACATAGTCTGTTAATATTAATTTTACAGTCAATGCTTCTGCATTAGCTAATATATGTTATCCTTGCCCTCAATCTAAGCCTTATTAGAAAACTTTACTTCTTCCTGTTTTTATCTCTTGTCTTGATCTCTCCAAGTCTGTGTAGAGTGTATCAGTGTATGCCACAAAGTCTTAGGCCTTATTCACCGAATTATTCACCAACAGTGTTGGGGTGTGTAGCCCTGGGCAGATGGGCACTAAACCATAGAATGTTAATATTAATTTTACAGTCAGTGGCACCACCAGATGTATTCTTCTTCTTCTTCTTCTTCTTCTTCTTCTTCTTCTTCTTCTTCTTCTGTTTAATGGCGGATTGCAGACAACGTTTAGGTGCATACCGCCACCTACTGTACAGGAGTGTGTTACATGTACTTTTACAATTATCTTAAATTCTACTCATCAACCCTGTGTTTTTTAAAAATGTAATTAGTAATATATTATAATGAATCATTCATCACACCACTGCAAGATGCGCACTGAGTGCGTCTTTCTGACAGTTGTGGTGAGTACCATAGACTAGACACCAAAGAAATGAATACACGCCTGAGCCATGGCTGTTTAAGAGAACTGGTTTGACCCCTGACCCCAAAGCAAAGTCTCGCGTGAACCAGCAATACGAGATTACAGTGTAGGGAGGGCTGCATGAGCTGAAAGACAAAACAAAAGCCACACATATTTCAACCAACAGGCGCTGGTCGCTTTTTATTTTTTGTAAACCTAAACAAATTGTAATCATTATTCGTATCGATTTTCGATTAACGCAAATATTATAAAAGTTTTGCACCATGCCGAGTAGCACGTCTTTGCTGGAGGCCGACGAGGGAGAGTCCGAGGTCCCACCTCCGCTAGTGCACGCTTTCGCCGGTATGGGCCTTGAGGAGCACCACGGCACCAAGAGCCAGACCCCCGAACAAGTAGATGAGAGCCTCCACTATCATCACCACAACCACCAGCTTCCCCCAATTTCTCATTTCAACCTCCTCGGTACGGTCCTAGACTTGAAGCCTCTGCATCGGCCGCCCTCGGGAGATGAGGTGAACATGACGGCTGCGCCCGAGGACAAGGAGCCAGAAGTTTTAGCCGCCGCAGACTCCTCGATGCTAGCGCAGGCCCGCCGCCATCAACACCTCCCATCCGGGCCGGCCGGCTCCGTGATGCCGTCCGGGATGGAGCCACCGCACATCGAGACGGTCTTGTTGTACAACGGAGACGAGTGGGATGATACTGGAGTCGGCGGCAGCACCCTACCACTGGCTGGCAGCATGGCGATGCTACCGCCCGGCGTGTACGGGGAGTCGGGCTACGAGGCCGAGTCTTCGCTGTTGGCTCGGCGAAAGAGCGTCAACACGACCGAGTGTGTGGCGGTGCCGAGCTCCGAGCACGTCGCTGAGATTGTGGGCAGGCAGGGTGAGTCGTCGTTGTCTTTCTGCTGGTTTTGTTTGGAATCATTTGCTAGTTAGCTAAGTTGTTAATAGAAGTTTGGACGTAACGTTAACTTGGTGGGGAGATACTTCAGGAAGCAGTAAAGTAAGCAAACAAATAAGATGTAACGTTACACTAGAATCATTTTCTAAGTTACAATTTTAGATATAGAACCCCTGACGAGTTGTGTACGTTATAGTTTAAACATTACACTCACCAGTAACAACAATTAGCTTAGCTTGAAAGCATCTAGCTTAGCACTCCTTCTAACTGGGTCAACACCACACTCGTCCAACACCCTCACCAAAAGTTTGCATCATAAGTTTTATGAACCAGCAGACCCATCTGTGTCTTCTCGCTTTGACAGCTCGTATGTATTATGGATGTTTTGTCTGTGCTTCTCGGACCGTGAGCCTGTCCTCAGCCGTGCCTTGCCGTGCTAAACCAGGCTCGGCTTTGTCTCGAAAGAGAACACGAAGACTAGTGTGTTGGTCACCATTGCTTTGCCACATCAGCTGT
The DNA here is from genome assembly GCF_031162955.1 of Sander vitreus. Taxonomy (NCBI): domain Eukaryota; kingdom Metazoa; phylum Chordata; class Actinopteri; order Perciformes; family Percidae; genus Sander; species Sander vitreus. The sequence goes on along the minus strand of NC_135859.1, from coordinate 19,451,719 downwards.
AGGTAATAGTTAGCTCCGTGACATAACCAAGGCTTCTCAGTACAACTAAACACGACCGGCTTTTCTTATATACCCAACGCCTTTATCTGGTCTTTTACATAAACTTTACATAACTCAGTGGTAGAGTTGGGATAGTGTTATTATGTTTAAGACCAGTTGGGGGAGGGTGCACAGACTGCAGTGTTGACAACAACAGGAAATGGCTCTGGTAATGATGCTGGACTCTCAACCACAGCTGAAAGGAATATTTAATGTATCAGCTGTGCAACTTTTAAATGGCATTAGTGACTGGAAACTGAAATTGCATATGCTATAGTCTTTTATTAGTTCAACGTCAAAGTTTAATATGTTTATGTAATGCAAGGTGGTACAAGTGACTCTAAAGTGATCCAACGTTCCTCTGTCTTTCTTTTTTTGTGATAAGTTTTTTATTGATAATACACATGTAGAAATTCAATGATGGTACAGGTTTTAAGATATCACAAAACCGTATACATCACAGAAACAGAACAAACATCCCCTACCCTCCCCCAACCCATGGCGACCCCATTACCAACTCCCCAAGAAATAAAAAGATACAATACAAAAATACAAATATAATACTGACATGGTAAAAATTAGTCGAAGTACATTAATGCTGCACTTTTCTTTAACCAAGGTGTAAACTTCATCCCATGCACGTAGAGTTTTCTAACTAGCTCCATGTCCCCAGGCCACAGATCTCTCCATCATAACTATGTCTAGAAAAGAGTTGGTTCCTCTGTCTTTCATTGTCTCGCTTTCACTTGCCCCTGACAGGCTGTAAGATTAAGGCACTTCGAGCCAAGACCAACACCTACATTAAGACACCAGTGAGGGGAGAGCAGCCTGTCTTTGTTGTGACGGGGCGCAAAGAAGATGTGGCCATGGCTAAGAGGGAGATCCTGTCTGCAGCAGAGCACTTCTCCCTCATCAGAGCCTCTCGAAACAAGACGGGCCCTGTGTCTGTTGCAACCGGTCCTGGGACCCCCTCTCTACCTGGACAGACTACCATTCAGGTTGGCAAGCATGTGATTAGGAGTCATAGTGTCATTCAGTGTTAAAAATATAAAACAGATATTCTTATGCAGTGACTCACATTAAGTGCAGTTGTTATAATAACTAAATGTTGTGTATGTTACTATCCAAGCACATTTGTTTTATAAAGGAGTCTCTCTGGGTTTTATGTTTTGGTTGTTTGACATTGAAAGTGTCTATAGTTACCCTGTGTCATTTCAACCCCACAGGTGCGTGTACCATATCGTGTTGTAGGGCTGGTCGTGGGTCCCAAAGGTGGGTCTTTCAAATAATCCTGTATTCAAATACATGTTGTTTGCTCCAGTTGCTAGCCCTTACATAACATTGTTTTTCTGAGCATTTAAAGGAAATTGTGAATTGTCTAATGGTGTGTCTTAAGTTGCTTACAGCTTTTGGAAGAGTTTAATATATTCAGCCTTACTCCAGTAGGTTTCATTTTGCTCTTACTTTAACCTATTGCCCTGTTGACATTACCACCTCAGTGTCAGAAAGTCCTGGGGTTGATTTGTAAATTGAAGTGCAGCGGTTCTCAACCATGTGCCATTTGGCTGGAGAGGGTGCGGTAACAAGTCAAAATGACCACAATTTGGAAGTGGTGAGGAAACACTGTGCCACGCATACAGAAGCAAGAAGCAGTGTGGAATCTTAATATTTATTATGTGGTGTTAACAAGCATTGAGGTAAAAAGTGTCTGTTACTTGCCCATTCATTTTGGCACATATATTTTGTTAATGTACTCTCTGGTTATCCAGTCTTTTTCCAAATATGTACTATTGACAAATGTTTCTATACAAGACTGAAACTCAGCGTTGTGTTAGCTGCTATAGGCTTTAGGTATGCGCTTTAGTCAGCTGAGTCACCAGCTGAAATTATTGCACAGCTGGGTTTCTTCCAATTTCAACTTCAGATATTGTAAAAAAACAAGTGTGTTTACTGAAAATATATAATGGTGTTAATGTGACTGCAATCTTTAGTATGACTCTTGACTTGAAACGCTCAAGCTGCAGTCAAAAAGTGACAATGAACACAGATCTGTTCTCTAGCTAATGTATTCAGCATTGTATACTTTACCATTTGTTTTCTTCTTGACACGGAACTATTGTGTGCCATTTTTTTATGCTCCGATGTATATTTCCCAAGAATGGTCACACATGATTTGTCCAACCAAACTTTAATGGTGCACTCTTGACATTCGTGGCGCCTTGTGATCACAGCAGTTATTTAAACTTTTAACCCTTAACAAGTCTTTTAAGTATAAGGGTCTTGGTCTGGTCATATCTTTCAGGGGCAACCATCAAACGTATTCAGCAACAGACCCACACCTACATTGTGACGCCGAGTCGGGACAAAGAGCCTGTGTTCGAGGTCACCGGGATGCCCGAGAACGTGGACCGCGCAAGGGATGAGATAGAGGCGCACATCGCCCTCCGCACAGGAACCTGCGGAAGCATTGAGGCTCCTGGTGTAGACAACAATGACTTTCAATTCAATGGGACAGACGTCAGCTTTGAGAATTCCGCCACACCAGCTGGGTTGGGGGAGGCCGGGTGGCTTCATGCAGGTGCATCATCACCGAGTGGTGGCTTGCTGCCAATGAGCATCAACGGTACTCAGCGAATCAATAGCAATATTAACAGTGGTGTCAGGATGTCTTCCACCTACCGCAATGACAGCTCCAGTTCCCTGGGAAGCGGCTCCAGCTCAGCTGATTCTGTCCACGGCGGCGGTAATGGGAACCGGGTGGCAGATTTAAGCCCGACCTGTCAGTTTAATGCCAATGCCAACAACAACAACAACAGTAATGGCAGCAGTACAAGTTTCTGGTTTGGCGATAGACTTCTTCCTGTGGGGTCTGAGGAGCTGGTCAGCCTGGGAGGTGGAGGCTCTACCTCAGGATTTGACCCATTAACCATCTCCACTGCCCAAGCCTCGCACCCTGCTGCACAGCCACAAATCTGGAGCCCCTTTGTGGACCACCAACCCCCCCAGGCCTTTGATGCTCGTCAAGCTCAGGTAGGTGAAATTCAACAGGAGCATACAGTTTGTGGCCTCCTTAGGACCATCCCACAGTTTACAACAATTTTAAGTATGAGCTTTTGCCTTTTTTATCCTTTTTATTGTAGACGATGTGCATTGGGTGTTTGGTATATAAATATCAAAATAGGGACTACTGTTACAGTTATGGATATACCAATTGCTTTTCTTATGTACAAGCAATGTTTTGTTTATTTTAAATGTGAAATCTGAGAATCGGCCAAACATTAGATCCAAGTCTACCGGATTGGCACGTGCCTTTAAGTCACAGTTTTGATTATTGATACAAAGAAAGAAAATAAGGCCCATAAAATTGATGGTGTCACACCTGTCTGTGCTGCTATACATACATCTTGGGAGCTAGCTTATTTCATTGAGTCACAGTAATGTAAACCCTGACCTGGACGCACAGACAGGGCAGCTGGAAGTGCTCCACAAAATTAAATTTTAACTAAGATGTTTGGCTTGTGGCAGTTACCATTTGTATCTTCTGATAACCTTTGCCCCTTTCCTGAAAAGAACACGGACAAAGTCTGTGCAGTGACACCGATGGCCCAGAAATTGCATCAATGATGCATTATGTTGAATAAGAAATTTAGGAAACATTTGTTTTGAATCCTGAACAGGAATTTTGAAGATGCAATACAGTATGTTAATGCCATCTAATGACTGTTGTCATTAATGTCTTCAGACCAGTCAGCCTGGGACGCCCCGACTCTCTCCAACCTTCTCTGGGACAGAAGCCTTGGAGCACCCTCAGGCCCAGCGAGTTCACCGAGGGCCTTTTGGCGCGGCTGGGGCCCTCGATGCCCACAGGTTTGCCTCTTACAGCTCGGCCTTCTCCTCTTCTAGTGAAAGCACCGCCTCCTCTTCCTCCCCACCTGAATCCTCCCTCTCCTATCGGCCGGGGCTCGGATCAGCAGGGAGAGGACAGGAGATCTGCATCCACTGTATGGATAACCAGGTGATCGCTGCCTTGGTTCCCTGCGGCCATAACCTCTTCTGTCTAGATTGTGCCACCCATATATGCCAGGGTCCAGACGCTGTTTGCCCTGTGTGCCTGTCCCCGGTCACACAGGCCATTCAGCTCCGCAACATGTGATTTGAATCCATTTTCTTTGATGGCTGATGAGGGATCTGCCTCCCCAACACTTCCAATTCATAACATATGTGGAGAAATTACAAAACTGACCCCCAAATCAGTGTTTAGGTGTGGCCTCACCCCTGTTTTGTCCAAGCTGGTGTTTGGTTGACAAAGGTGAGGAAGAATAGTTGAATTTATAATGATCTGTATTTAGGGGCGTGAGCTAGGGTGTTCAGCCCGTTCATGTGCCTGCTATTGTGAAGTCTTCTTCCATGATTGATTGATTGATTGATCAATGGGAGGGTTGGAAACCCTCTGTGTAGCATTGGGTGGGGTGGGATAGATAGATATATATATAATTTCTTTTTGCTCATGAATTTTGATTAACATTTTCTTCTCCCTGAAGCTAATCATTATCGTTTTTTTTGCCTACCTATCAAAAATTTTAAATGTGCTTCGAATTCTATTAGATATATATATAATGTTGGCTTTCGGGTCAAAGTTATTTTTTTGTCTACATTTTAATAGTTTTGTCAATTTAAAAAAAACAAAAAAAGAGGATAAAGAATTCGCCGCTACAGTTGTTTTTATGTACTGAAATACGGCCCAGCCCCTTTTCCTCTGTTATTGTGCTCATGGCGAATGGTAAGGAAAAAAGAAGAGGTGAGCGTGTTTACAAATAGTGAGTTCCACATAAGAGTGTTCAAACTAATAGTATTCTCCTGGTTACCACATAATTTAATGCCTACTGCAGTAAACTGGATATACGTGCTGTATTATCCTGGCAAATGGCACTCTATTCCAGATTGTGTAAAAAATGATCAGGCTAGCAAAGTGTGTGCCTGTGCTACTTTAAACATATGATGTTAAGATGCTCCAGGTCATACATGTGAATTATTGAGTATTGCTGATTTTACCAGCATATTAATATGCATGCAAACAAACCCACAAAGGGTTTTTAAAACCAAGTGGGTCAAACCTGCAACTGCAAAGTTGTCACACTCCGAAGGCAACCTCTTGTTGCCTCAGGATTCTTTCTTTTCCAGACTAGAACCAACAAGTTCCTTTTATGTGAAGTACCAGGATTTTACACCACTTCAGTATCGCCATGTTGCTTTCCATTTTTACTTTTAAAAAAACTGTTTACTGTAAAATCGTGCCTAATTCCGTTCTGAGTAAACAAAAAGAAACCATTGGTTCAGCAGACGCAGTGTTTCTCTGTCTTAAAACAAACTGGTGGCCTTTTTGGAGAGCCTGTAATTAACTTAACGCCATCTACAAATCTAGATCTTGGCCCGAATGAACACAAGCTGACAGACCGAGGTCTTGAAGTATTCCTCGAAGTTCAATCTCTTAAATGTATCTCGGTGGAACAAAGGTTATATCACAGGGATATATCTTTTGCTTCCTATTTTGTTGAGCCTTTCTAGTATTTACCACCTACTGCTTTATCTTTTCAGCACCAAACACTCCCATTTACTTTATTTCTGTTTCCATATATTTCCCCTCTCATTGTTTTTTAACACCTTCTTTGTATATTTTTCAATTACATCCTTGTTTGGGGAAGCCATGTGCTGGTTTTCAGCCAGAAGGATATGCACAGCCTCGTCCCTTTATAGAAACATTCCTCCTCCCCTGTATTGCAATCACTTTTGTAGATGGTAGAAGTATGGCTAGTTAGTAGTAACGCCTCACCTGGGAGTCAAAAGAGCTGATATTCTATGAACCTCTACTACGAAGACAGGTGTAATCTGGAACAAATCCCTTACAGACTTCTCAGCCATCTCAATAGTGTCATTTTCTTTCACTTGAACTGCTCCACCCTGTGGCCGTCTCGTCACAGCCATTTTGTGTCCTTGTTGGTAAGCAGTCAGCAAAATAATGCCATTAGGATGCAAAATTGAGACGGCGGCCACCACGCGGCCTATGCAAAAAAAAAAAAAAAACTCAGTATGTTAACTACTCAAAGAAGCACTAGATAAACTAAACTCGGGTTTCAATTAGAGCTCAAACTACCTTGGGTGTTAATTTGTTGACAGACCTGTGTAACCATATCCCTTCTCTTTTTACTACATTTCAGTTGTGGTTAACCTTCATCACCTGCTCTAATGCACTGATGAGATGTTTCAATAGCACACACTTTGCTTCTTCTGTCTCATCAGCACATTTGCTGTTATCCTGTGCCCTACTAAGCACAGCCTTCCCCATAGCTTATCACACTATTGACAACAACTGACTTTTGTTTTTCCCCCATTCAATGTGCGCATCTGTCCGTTCCGCCGCCTGAAAAGTGAAGAAAATGTATTGGTGGAAATCATCTCAAATCTTAGCTTTAAACACCGGTGTCTCTAGTCTTTGTTTTACAGGATTGAATGAATTGACAGACATTTCGAAGGGGAAGCAGCTGGAAAGATTCTTAATCTTGGACTCTGCCAACACTACATAAGGTCAATACTGTTGCTTTACTTTGTGGACACTGGATCACAGTCCGTCTAGCATTCCAGTTGTAAACAGTATTTCGGCGTTATTCTATTGCTTGGCTCCGTTTCTTAAATATCGTCTTCTTTCGTGGATGATTGAGCTTTCCCGAGGAAATGGAACCAAATGAGTCCCAAAAGTGCAAAAAAACCCATCTGCTTCTGCCCCCTCGGGTCTTCTCTCCGTCCTTTTGTTTTACTTCTCTCAGCTCTAGAAAGGGTTGACCTCTCTTTGCTCTCTCTGAGGGAATGCAATACACTGTCAGCCCTCAGTTTATTGACATGAATCTATCGACATTTTTTTGTATGTATTATATAATGTTACTGTTAATGATAAATATATAGAACTTATTTTTATTTTGTTACATTTCATATATATACATAAATATATCTATATTAAAATGTTTACAATTTTCTTTTTTTTTTTTTTTTTACTTTGAGTGATTATGTAAATGAAGAGTTGGAAACCCAGAAATGTTGCAGGAGGAGGGTGTCGATGCTATCTGCTTGTAGTCTAGTTATTAGTTTAAAGTATTGATGATAATATTATTGATAGCTGCCGTTTAACTTAGTGGAAAATGGAATGTGCATCACGAGCATGTCTTCATAATGTACCGCCAATGTAAAGCGTCCCACTGCAACTGTAAAAAGGCCAAGGATTCAAGCTGCCGGTCATGTCTGTACGCCTCCAAATTAAAAACTGTATTCTGTAAAATGGAGCTTAGATTATCTATATATAAATACATATATTGTTAAGCTGTACCAACAGTTCAAAGTATTTGCTAATTTTACTACACTTTTGTTATGTATATGTAGGGAGTCTTATGGCATATAAATTCTTCAAATTGAGTCAGGAGTTTAAAAGCAGACTATATTTTATAACGGCCTTTTAAGTTATTGTGGCCAAAGCACTGATATTATATATTTGCTGTAAAGAGAATTTAAGAGTTTTATTTTTCTGATATTAAAGTTACTTAATAAAGACGGTTTCATTTTAAGACTTGTCAGACTGGTGTGATTAATTCATTATGTAAAATGGTGTAATGTTGCTTGCACCCATCTTCCATCTTTTGCAGGATCCTTTCAGAACTTCACACTGCTTTTTGAGGAACTTGGGGCCCATTTCATTGAATTTGCAGCATTTGAGCTGCGATTTGCAACATGACAATTCCCTCAGCCTAATTTTGTCTACCAAAAAGCATTGGTATAGAGCTTGTAGTAGGGTAAACGTTCAACAACCTGATGTGCCAACACTGAAACTGAAGCAGCTAAAGTGAATTACACCATTATTTTCTCTCTTCTACTGTGACATGTCTTCAAAGGTGTGATTTGTCTCATCTTAACAGGAGTGAGGAGGAAATGTCAAACAATAATGGTGGAAATAATTGAAATGACCTGTGTGGGTTTACCATGGTTGTAGGGCCTTTTAAATGTGAGTTTTTCGCAGATAGCGAGGTATTTGAAAAACACCTTTGTGTATGCAGGACCCCTCAAGTTAAAGTCTTACATTAAATATAACAGTTTATACTGTACTAATTTCATCCTTGTAAAAATGTTACCTTGTTGAGAAAATCAGACCATGTTTAATTAAAGAAACATAAGAAATACAGGTAAAATGTATATCTGCAATCTGTCATAGTAGTCAACATCAACTTATTTTAGCTGTGTCTTTAGGCTCCTGTAATAAAAAAACCATTAAAAAAAACCATCTGTCCACCTTAAAGCACAACAGAACACAACAGATTAATTCTCCAGACAGAGGGGTCAGGTCTTAAGTGAATAAATTTGACTCTTAATCTCTGATTTAGGACAAACTTTAACGATGCTTTTTATATTTTAGTGAAATAATCAAAGAGGGGAGAGAAAGCAACCCACTGCTTAGTTTTGCTTAATCAATTGGATAACAAATGGATCATTTCCTGTGACAAATAGACCCCAAGTTTCAACTAAACCTTGAAGAAATCCAATTTGTCTTTTTTCATTTCATCTGTAACCCACCAAGACAGCATTGTCCAAAACACTTGTTTAGGGAAATAAACACATTTTTAAAACCTGTCTCTTCATATACAGATGACCAGAAAGATGATACTGTATGGCAGGTTGATGTGGAAAATAAGCATGAACACGAGGAGAGTAAATTAAATGTGTATTCTTAAATCGATGCGTGTGATCTACAAACAAATGTATCACATGCAGCGCGGGGGCAGCGGAGACAAAGGGACTCGTGTTAAAATCTAATTATTTTTGTGCGTCAAATCTACCTTCACCTGTTTCAACACATGCAAGAGAAATGATCATTCATTTTACTTACAAAGAGAGGCTGCACACTAATAACTGACAGAGTTACTGTATACAAATTAGGTCTCAGGAGACAAGTTGCCTTCTTAAGGAGATGGCTGCTAAAAAGTGAGTTATATGATTAAATTGGATCATTTCCATCAGTTAGGACTATGCAGCTTCCCTCTGTTTACCTAATGCTGTTCTCATAAACCAGCAACACACCACACCAGTATACAGCAGGTGCTGGTTTCTACTCTCCTCAGATACCAGGATCCCTGTGTAATGCAGGACAAGTACTTAGTATTTTAAACAGGGGGTAGGGGTAAAGGGGTCTAGTTGCCATTAAGATTCATGCAAACATTGACATGCATTTCAAAAACTAAAGTTATTTACATGGATTAAAAAGGAAAGAAAAACTGCAAATCAAAAAGAAAAGACTGCAACTCAGAACAGCAAAAAAAAACAACAACTTACAAATGCGTATATGCCTTTATAGATTGAAAGGGCAAAAAATGATTTTAAAAAGATGTCTTAGTGTTTTTAACAAATGCATCACAAAGTTACCTCTTTTTTTTTTTTAAATCAACCAACCTATTCACCCCCTTTTACAACCACCTCAAAATTAAGGTTATTGAGTTAAAAACAAGAAAAAAAGTAAAGTGCTAAAAATATAAAACAAATCAATTAATAAAAGTAACAAAAATAAAACCAAGAAAATATATCTATATTGCTGGGGAACTGTCCTAAATTCTCGTATCTTCGTCAGTAAACTATACACAAGAGACCTGGATCAAGTAGTGTATTAGTGGGCTGCAAGTCATAAGTAAGTACAATGATTCTCAACTACAGTAGGTTGGAGAGTCTGTCGGGTATGCTTGGAGATAAAAAATTAAAAAAAATCAATATTCATTCAAATGAATACAAAAACATAATCACCTTTAAAATGTAATTAAAGAAACTTCCAAATTAACGTAACTGGGACAAAGTCCAGCAGCTGACTGAACTTCTCACTCTCGTGATCACACTAGAGTTACAGTAGGCTTCTGAGTAATTAGTACTTTGGTTTGCCAAAACATTGATTAACCCTGATCCTTGTACTGTGATTAAATTAGACATCAAAGACCAACTGTCTGCCTCTTCTCTCCATCTTACGGAACCAAAAGCATGCCAGCTGTTTTTCTTTTTTTGCTCTCAGCGTGAAAGTGAGAAAAGGCAGGAGTTCACAGGTGTATGAGATTCATCCTTTGTGGCAGCATAAAAGAGGGCGTTTTCCAAAACCGTAACTGAAACAGGTGGGAGGCGACCATGGTGGAAAGTGACCAATGACGAATGATCACACTTCAATGAGCATCTTGTCATCACTATTTTTGAGTGAGTGAGTGAATACATGACATAATCACAGTAAGCCAGTAAATCAGTTCTATCATCAATTGGCAATTCAACTTTGCATGTCATGATGCCACAGAAGGATATTATTCTCTGTTCCAAAAGCTCAACAGGGGGCTCTTCATTTGCTCCAAAATCTTGTTTAATTCAGAGGGAGGACAACGATTTGTCATTGGACACCCACCAGGCCCACTACCAGATACTAAGGTCTAAACCTGTAGTTCGACAATACCTGACCTAGAAGAGTCCACAGACTTGACCTTGTTTCAGTTCAGAGGTTGAGTCGGCTTTAGGCATGGCGCTTGTCATTTCTTCTCTGTGATATTCGTGGATGGCTGTGAAGGTCTAGTATGCCCTGATCCAAGCTGGGTGGTCCTCGACTGTGTCCAGTGTCTGAGAGGCAGCGACCAGCATGACGTTGAGCGGTGATCCTGTGAGTGCTGCTGCTTTTCTATTCAGCCTGACAGTTGACTGATCTTGCTTGTTAGCCCAGGTGAGAAGCAGTCTGTAACAGCTCGAATGGAAAATGACACAATAGAAAACCAGCAGTACTCTGGTGGTGGATGTGAGTCATCTCATCCCACAGCTGTACAGCACTCTGATGTTCTTTCATTGTTCAGTCAATCTAATGTCTGCCAGTAGTTGGTGGTTGTGGACTCTAAGTAGTCGCTGTACATTCCAGTTTTAATGGGATCTGCAGGTCATCTATATGCATGTTGTGGTGCTTTGTAACTGTAGTTATCGGTGACGTCTTTTTTCTAGTCCTACAGTTCATCATTCCAGTCATCACAAATCAAAGCCATCTATCAAAAATAGTGATAAAGATATCTTCAATACATGGCTTTGGCTCGTTTTAATGTCACTCTTGCTTACAAAAGCAGAAGTAGGGGCCACAGTGCACAAAGGTGCCTCAAACACACCTGAAAGTATTTTTTTCATGTGGGACAGCTTCAGTGTTGCAGTTGTTTCACTGGCTTCTCCACCCAAACCGTTCACTGAGGAAGACTTTCCATTGCCACTGTATGTTGCAGTGTGATGCTGCAGTTAAAGTAAAGATCTCAGTCCAGAGGTTGTGGGTCTGCTATAGGCATAGTGTGCAGAACCTCGTCCAGTAACTGTAGAGCTCTGTGCAGGTGGATCTCGATCCAGCAGGGGGTCTCCTTGATGCTCTGGCGGGGGTAGTCGGGCCCCCAGCCCTTAACAAAACTCATCCTGAGAATACACAGCCTCCGGAGGTCGTCTACCCCGATACCGGCTGCTGCTGACAGACCTGAGAGGACAGGAGGAGAGGATGTCGCAATCAGGTCAGTTTGATGCTGCATATGTATGAATTGGAAAAACAATTAATTCAAACCGGAAGGAATATATTCAAGTAAATTATAGTGTGATTTCAAGCGACTCCTGATCATTCGAGCTGTAACTATTAGTTGATTATGTGATTAGTCGATAGATTGAAAATGTATTGGCAAATGACAGTGTTTCTGATAAATGTTCAATAGCTTACATACATTTTTTTTTAAAAAGGCAAAAATTCACTGGTTGCAGCCTCTAAAATGTAAATATTTGCTGCTTTTCTTAGATGACAGTAAAATGAATATCTTTTGAGTTTCGCACCGCAGCAATTAAGCGATCAATCAAGAAAATGACTGGCAGATTAATCGGTAATGAAAATAGTTGCAGTCCTACTATTAACCCATAAAAACAGTCTCTGTGAAAGTAACAACTTAGAGGAAAACACTAGATGCAACATTTTTAGAGCAATGAAGCCAATATTCATTGCTAATTAGGTGGCGCCGCTCTGCTGGCGACCCGGACTCGTGTGCTGCTGCTGCTGCTGCTGCCCTTTATGTTTTGTTTTTACTTGTCTTTAGAGGAACACTATGGCGTTATTTGCACAAGGACTATTACTGGTACGGATTGTTTTTTTATTTTTTTAACGTGTATTTATTGTCTGTAATGGCAGCTACTACTATGCACTACGCACTCTTGAGTCCATGACAAATTTCCCCTAGGGGACAATAAAGTATATTCTATTAGCAAATATTTATCATCTAATAGGAATCAATATTATATTTTATTTCTCTAATATCAACTATGCAAATTAGGTTCTCTGTTATTTTCATATGTAAGTACATACTGTAGTTCACACTTGCTGCTCATTTGCAGTAAACATTTACATCATACCACGCTGCCTTTACTTCCCACTGTCTGTATGTGTGAAAGTGCATCTGTTTGCAGTTACAGTATCTTACTAATAGCTGGAGCTATTCCTCCAACTGATCCAGGTCCAGGTATATTTCCGGCCACTGCTGCAGCTTGGGCTGCAGCTGCTGCTTGAGCTGTAGCAGCCTGCTGTTGCATCTGTCTGTGGCACTGACGGAGGTCAAACACCTGGCAGGAGAGAAGAGACTTTAAATGCTGTACATTCAGAAGCAATTAGCCCCCTGTAAAGGAGAACTGTAAATACCGCCACAGGCTATCAAGAGCCTAAGTAAGAGCTGTGTGAAGATATCCCCTAATGAGAGACACAAGTGGAAAAGATGGAAAACTGTGGCAGTATGGGGAACATTTTATGTAACATACACACAACTACTGTATAAAACCAATGTAAAGGTCAGAATGCCTGAGGAGACTGCATGCAAAGGGATGTTTAGAGCTTGCACTCAGCAGTTTCCAAAGAGGAAATATAACATTTTATGAAACGTCTTGATATATCTCTTTTTACAGTCCAGTGAACCATGTGCTTACCTTGATGTAAGCGCTGGGGTAGATTTTGTGAACAGCGTCTCCAGGGGCTCGGCCCGCCTCTCTGTCCAGGTAATAACTCTGAACAAACACTGCGTGGTCACTGAGGCAACGCACCCACACATCTCCTTCCCCTTTACACTCCAGCTGAACTCCTTTGCCAATGTGAAGCCTGGGAGAAAAGAAAGAGGACAGTAGGGGAATAAAGGAAACAGGGAAAGCATGTGAGTTATAATAGTGTCATGTGGAGTTTTCATTGTAAACAAACCCAATTTTTGTTTACATTCAATGATTTTCACCTAAAAACATTGTCTGTATCCTTAAGGCCCAGAAAAATATGCAGCATTTTAATGTTTCAGATCACAGTTGCGGGAAATGTTTTCACATTCTGTGCATTCTTGTGAACATGCTGGTAGAATAATAGATGCACATTTTGGGGGGGCTGCTTATGAAATGTTCTATAGTGCCACAAGTCATAACAAGAAAATCCACAGGCTATTTTTAAACAAAGAGGAAGGGATAAAAGGAACTAAATATAAAGAAGGTGTGGATGTGTTATCTTGGATCAACATGCACCTTTGAGCTTTCAACTCATGTGTTGATGGTACAGATACTGTGGTAAGGCTGTCAAGTCTCAAATATGTAGATATAGTACATACTAGGGGTGCACGATTCAGAAAAGGTCACGATTCGATTCAAAATCGATTTTCGATAATAAAAACGATTCACAGTATGTAAATGTAGTTACTTTTCCCATGTGATTACAGTAGACATTTATTTTTTTTACAAAAAATAATCGATTTTTGGAATTCTATGAATCCATTTTGAATCGGTAGAGCTTGAATCGCGATTCGAATATGAATCAGTTTTTTTGCACACCCCTAGTACATACTCCAACCAGAACATACAGATAAGGAAATGCATTTTTCCTTAATATTTTGGGATATTTATATCTGCATCAACGCACATTTAAAGATACCACCAAGTTTGTTTCTGGTTCAAATGTAAAAAAAACAAACAACAACCTATAATTCTTTCTCTACTTTAAAATGCTCTGTTATTTCAGGGAGTACATTAGCAGGACGTTTTTAAGTGTTTTGATCTTACTATTGAGGGTAATTGGGTCCCCTACCTTGCTCTCTCAATAGCCTCAGTGCGATGTACGTTGCTGAGCTGACCCAAACAGAACCGGTCTCCTCCTGAGGGGTCCACATAGCCGTCCACTGTCACGATGGGGCAAGAAGAGGGCACCTTAAACGTCTCCCCGACTTGAACGTCCATCTCAAAATAAGCAATGGAGCACCAGTAGTCAGGAGCTGAAAAAGAGAAGAGAACCTAAGGTCAATGGTTTTAAGTCATGAACGGAAAATGCTTCTGGTCAAGGTAATATCACACTTTTGCGACTTTTGTGCTCAAGGTATAATAATGACGACAACCAAGTAGGGATGTTAATGATTAACCGTTTACCGACACAGATTAATACAATTAACAAAATATATTATTGAAACAAAAATAAAGACGTTTTTGCATGATAAAAGAAAAATAGGTTATACAATCTATTTCTTAACTGCTAGTGCAAGGTTTGCACTAGCAAGTTGCGTTTTAAGCTCTTTTTGTCTGCTTAGTTCGTGGCTCTTTGCTGGATGGGTGACACATGCCACTATATCGATGCGGACTAACCAGTTAAATCGCAATTGTATTTGATAAACGACTAAAACCATTAATCAACAATGATATGTTTAATCAATTTGTTTAATTTAAATAATTTCATCACTAAAAACTACATTATTTTTGATTAGCTGTTTCAGCACTACATGCTAAATTTGCCATTATGACAATCAGAAGTTGTCACAGAGAAAATTAAACTGACCATATTAACACAGCTTTATATATATAATCTAGTCTGACATTTTTTGAGGCAGTTGAAATGGGCAACACTGCCTTTAGCAAGGATGAATGATAGCCAACAAGGGCAGTACTCTTTAAATAACCTGTGTGGGCAAAAATGTGCAAAGAAAGATCTGTTCACGCTAAAGATGCACCGATAGACCGGCCGGTGACCGGAATTGGCCGGTTTTCACGTGCTCGGCCATGACCGGCGACCGGCAGGTCAGTCTGACATATGCCGATTTCATGCCGGTCAACGCTACAATTAACTGACAACATAAGTTATACGAGTTACAGTTTTCAAGGACGCACGCGCACACAGACACGACAGCACAGTCTCTTTTTCCTTTCTCTCAACTTTTCTGCCGTGTGTCGCGCGTACCCGCTCGCGGTGTGAAGCGCGTGTCCGCGCTATTCTCGCACATGTAGGGAACCTCGTGAATTAACCTGCAACATGTCAGCTGTTTGGAAATTCTTCAGCGTGTGTGCAGAAGATAACAAGTTTGCAATATGCAACACCTGCATGGAAAAAGTAGGGCGTGGACGGACGACCCCAAAAACCAAAATCACATTTTTTTAGTTGGATATTGGATGTGAAAAGAAGGAAATGGTTGTAACATTGCACTTTAGATGTGTGTGAATTTCCCACACCAGGAGTAATTTATATAGTTCTATTTTATAGTGATCCATTATCACTGATGAAAAAATGTTCTATGTTCTGTGCAAAATGTTCTATTAAAGAAAAGATAGAAAATAAATATTTGTGTGTGCTGTAAAGAGGTTAGAAAAAATGAAATCGGAATCGGCTAAAATCGGTATCGGCTGGCCTAACTCAAAGAAAATTGTAATCGGCCTAGAAAATTGTAATCGGTGCATATCTAGTTCACGCAGTTGTCTAATATATACCACACTTAAAGATTCTGTCCAGGGTTTATATACTTTTGAATTGTGTGTTCTCACCTGGATGATTAGATATAGGAGGCTGAAAGGCGAGCTCATTATGCACTGGCCCTGAGAGAAACAGAGAGCAATGGAAGCGATCACCCACTTTGCAAAAAACTAATTCAAGTATGCAATTTTGTCTGTGTATTACCTTACAGCTAGCTGTAAGTCAATGACAGGGTGTACTTACAGTAGTGTGTCGGATGTGGCATTGGAGGGTGGTGCTGTAGATGGCCGTTGGTGTGGTGGGGTATGTTGGGGGTGAAGCTGCTATTCCTAGACCATGTTGAGCTGGCACCTGAGGAGAAAAGGAGAACATAAGTCAGAGATCCACAGATGGACCGATAAAGAGCACAAACTCACAAATGTACTGCGGTTGTAACAATTCATTAAACAGATCCAGAAAATGCCTTAAATATGAATGATTTCTAGTGAACAAATAAAAAAATATATCAAAAAAATATATAAAAAATAATCTTTTTGAAGTTCAAATTTTAAAATGAGACAATAATGTCTAACTGTCAATTACAGACACAATTTTGCATGTACAATATGTGTCTATGTTTGTTTGTCCTGTATCCCTGTATATTTTACAACTGTATCTTACTGCCTGATCCAGCAGCAATGGCAGGGAAGGATGATGTTGAGGCAGAGGTGGAGGCCTCAGCAGATGGGAGCAGGTTTGGGGTCGCAAACGGTTCAGAGGGGGCTGGCCGGCCGGCAGATGGGGGGTGTTGGATGGTCTGGATGGAGTGCCCTCCCTCAATTGAGGGCAGACTCTGAGGTCCATCAAAATCATACTCATCCTTAACCATCTGTGCAGAGCTAGGCCCAGAACTGGTCAGTGTCAGTCCTGATAAGTCTGTAAACCAAGGAAAAGCATGAAGAGGTGAAACAGGTTATTGACAGTGCCACCTTCTTATCTGCATTGCTAAAAAATAGTCCCTTGTAATACAGACAGTGGGTTAGATAAGGCTAACTAAAAAACGGGATAAACTAAACAGGCACATGCACAGTGAAATGTCACTTAGACCTCAAGAAAAGTCACAATAGTTGAATGATTGTAAGTAAAGTTACTGGACCACACCAGTAGTTCTCCATGTTTTAGCCCTTAAAGTAACTGTGTTGCTGACAATTGCTAAAACCCAGTGTTTACATCAATTTCCTCCTTTAAACAGCAGCTTTTGGTGTCAGTTCAGTTTAGTACGCTTTAAGAGAGAACTGAAACCTTGGCACTAAATTTCTTACTGTTATGTAAAGATTCAATGGGTTCTACTGAACCCCATATACATTTTAAAAACACTAACTGAAAACCTCATGTTACTCACCTATGCCAGGTGACACCACTCTCTCATAGTGATAAGGGTTGACACACACATTATCACACTTGAGGTCAAAGGCAAACTGGCAGTATTTGACGTGCTTCAGTTCATTCTTATGCAGGTCAGGCCACCGCCACAGCCGGGCGTAGATTACATGAGGGAACCCTTTACGTCCAGCCACCTGGGAACAACAACAACAACATAGGAGAAAGAATACCGGAAAACAGAGTTAATTCATTTGGAAACTCGCTGTCCTTATAGCTGAGGTCAAACGCAGCTTGTTTTCCAAAGGTGTAGCGAACATTATGCTGAATAACGGACTGCCATGGGTTTTATTTTAATTCATGAAACAAACAAATTGTAATGCGGCTAAATGGTATTTGATGTTTTTGTTAAAATGTTACTTCAGTGATAAGCAATTGAATCGGACGCCTTGATAGTTTATTGTAGATGAAAATGACTTGAAAGAAACTTCCAAACATCAAAAGGTTTATCATTCTTCCAAAGCTTGTCAAAACTAATCAACACCACTGTGTTGCCTACCTGCAGCCGTCCATCCAGTGTCCTCTGAATGGTCACACACTTGCTGGGATGGGCCCCATTGGTGGTGATAGCTGTGATGAGGGAGTCAAGCTCGTCTTTTTTCTCCTTTAGCTTTTTCACCAGGCTCTCGATGGCCCGCTTGGCAAACGTCTCGCTCTCACCACCCTGTCTGTGACACATCAGGCTGTGCACAATGCTCAGACATGCATCATTGCTGGTAGGTGTATTGGTGATGGACATCTTGACTTCTGTGTCTGACTGCAATTTCTGACAATATATATATATATATGTTGTTGACACAGTTTCACTTAACCAGGAAGCCGGAGCAGAGACAATCTTCACAGCAATACAGCTGTAGTTGAGGCAGTTGTGTGACCACACAAACCTCTCAGCATCAGGAGGAAAGGTGACAAGGTCTGAAAAAGAGGACAACATGCAAGTTGATCAAACTGTTTTAGAGAGGTGTTCATTCAACTTTTTGGTGGTTTAGGAGACTGTAGTTTGTGGTGCTGTTGAGTTATATAGTGTTTTACAAGGTCATTCTATTCGGTCAACCTCAATGAATATACTGTATTAGACAATCATTAAAGGTCCCATATGATGCTAATTTTCAGGTTCATACTTATACTTCTGTGTTTCTACTAGAACATTTACATGCTTTAATGTTCTAAAAACACATTTTTCTCATACTGTCTGAATATACCTGTATATTCCTGTCTGAAAAGCTCCGTTTTAGTGCCTCTCTTTAAACTCCAACTTCCTTTAGCTCTGATTGGTCAACGTTTCCAGGCCTTCCGCATCATTGTAGGCGTCGAATGACTTTAATGGCACTGTAGCGGCACTTTATATTTATACATAGTATAGCTGTGACATCAGAACTCCACAAAGGTCCTGATGGCTCGTTTAAATGGACCGTTTCTGAATACAGGCTGCATGCATTTCTCTGTGGATTGAGCATTTTGATACTTTCACAGTATTTATATAACGTTAGCACCTCGACCTGCTTTATAATAAGAAAATACATGGAAATCTCACTTTAAACAAAAACTGAACATTATAACTTACATATCTGATTGCATGGATTTAGGTATTTATTGCAGGGCTGTTGTTAGAGCTGCAAAGATTAAATTGATTGACAACTATTAAATTAATCGGCAACTATTTTGATAAATCGTTTTGAGCCATTTCATGTAAAGATTCTCTTAATGCAGCTTCTTAAGTGTGAATATTTCCTGGTTTCTTTAATCCCTTTATTTTTTTGTTGTGGACAAAACAAGACATTTGAGGACGTCATGCTGGGCTTTGGGAAACACTGATCGAGATTTTACACAATTTTCTGACATTTTATAGACCAAACAACTAATCGAGAAAATTATTGACAGATTAATCGAATATGAAAATAATCCGTTGGTTGCAGCCCTAGCTAGCTGTTGTATTAGATTACATTAGTTATAGCTAGGTCACCTAGCTAGCTAGCTAGCTAGCTGTAAACTGGCAACTAAGCGTAGAACTGACCAAGTAAGTAAGTATGTAAAAATAGGCTGTAACGTTAACGTTACCTCTGTGTTATTTTCTTCTTTTGATGATGTCAGTTACTGTCATGTTGCTATTGTGCTGTAATGTTGAGCAAATCCGAATGACAGATTAGCTTTCTAGCGAAAACCGACAAACGCACAATAATTCTGTTAGGATGTGGGTGGCAGACAAGAGGCATGAACCAGAAACTATAACGTACCGTTTTAACGAAGTTTTAGCAGTATACTGATAACGCTAGCTCGCCAACAACATAATAACAAGACGAAGCAGCATTTTTACATATGCGTTTCAATTTAGAAAAACCCGGAACTGTTTATTCTACGATACAAATAGTGTTAAAATTGTACTCGCTTGCCTTGTCTAGCGGCGCCACTCTGGCTGCCGTCAGCCCGGGGAAGTTATAGCATAGGGACAAAACTAGCCGGAAGTAAACAGTTCTAGTCTTCAAAATAAAGGTAACACTTCTTAGAAACAAAAGGGCAAAACCCTTATTTAGTGTAGGCCTATTAGGTATGTAAAAGTTGATTGTTGACAAATATTGTGCTGTGTAAAACAATAGAGGGGCTATTAAGATTATCTGATACCAACAGCAAAGTTATGAAAGTCATTTTTAAATCAGATTTGACATTGACTTATAGTTACTCTGATATACCTAATTGTGTTACTCACATTTTAAGCGGATCTCCCTGCCACTAATATTTATTGTGAAATGTATTTACTGCTCCATCAGGTGCTGTGAGCTGCGTATGTGGATTACTTGCTCAGGTATGGTTTTACCCTGAAGAGCCTAACCGGAAATATCCGGGTTTTTTTTAATATCTTGACATCGGATTGGCTAGCTACCTGCTAGTAAAAACATCAGCTAGCACCAATGCATCCATGGCTAGCACCGATGATTGTTGATAAAGCAAACTAGCTAACGTAGCATGCTACTATAAGGCTAGCAGGCGTGTTTGTTTATTATGCCGCAGCACAAACATTTGTTGGCCACTTAGTTCGATATGTAGCGACTAAATAATGTATGCTGTGAAAAACATTAGTTCATAATTGAGCGCTATGTAGTTTATACATTGAAACGAATTAAAACTATGTAAACAGCTAGCGTTAGCACTTTGCACTACCTGGAGTTAGCTTGTGTGGCAGCTAGCAGGAGAGCCCTGCCTCTGTCCCAAATTACCGTGCCGACGGGGCCAGCGGTGGGGTGTGCAGATCCTGTATACCTCCTGGATTATTCTCATAAAACTCACCGCCTGTTTACAAAAACATGGTGAATTGCATCCCTTGTCCGCAAGCCATAGATTTCCATTCTCAAAACTAGAGCGCAGATCAAGTCAAATCTCAGATTTCGTGTCAAGCCCCGACCCACTCACGCACTTCTCATTCTAGTTCCTTAAAGGCGCGGTGCGCATGCGTAACATGAGTGGTCATGGATTATTAGGGCCCGAGCACCGACATCGTCGTGGCCGAAGGTCCTATTGCTAATGTTCTTTCTTTCTTTCCTTATTTCTTTCTTTCTTTTTCTTTTTATTCTATGCGTTTGAACACAATTTTGAGGTGCTTGGGCTACTCGAAAATGTAAGAAAATTGGTATGCCTAACGAGCTCCTCCTAGATATTTAATCCGATTAGCTTCAAAATTGGTGATTAGAATCAAAAGACTTTGGCAAAGCTAAATTGCGAAGCTTTTTAGTGCACGGCAAACATTGTGGGCGGGACATGGCATTGATTTTTCATGCTTCCCGTGAAACAGAAGGGGACAGTAACTATTAATATTGTCCAATTTGCTCCAAACTGCTCAGATTGTATAAAGTACCTGGCCTGAAGACATCTACATGTCAATATTGAGATATTATCATAGCGCCCCCCTAATGGCAATAGGAAGTTGTTACACTTTGATGTTTCCTCTACCTAATGGGTTTACCAGATCCACCCATGGATGATCCACCTCAAATGTGTTGAGGAAAGCCTTTAGACCTTGATGATGCTTAGTTTAGAACAATGTGATTTTTTTGTCCAAGAGCGCGCCGTGGCGGCACGGCGAACGTCGATGTTACATCATGAAACAAAAAGTTGTTGTAACTTGAACATCTATTGTCTGATCTGGCCCAAATCTCTCAAACGTGATGTTAGTCCAGGCCTGAAGAGAATCACATGGGTCCCAGGCTTGATTATGGTAAATTGTCTCAATAGCGCCCCCTACAACATTTCAAAGAAGTAGCCCCTGCACTGTGTTTCACCTAGACATATGAGATTTGGTATCATGTCGCCTCTTGGAGCCATACCCTTAACCTGTCAGAATATCAGCTATATTAATCTTAATCTTAATGTGCAAATTATGGACACTTTTGACCTTTTTTTAGGGGTTATACTCTAATGAATTTCTCCTACAGATTTGACTTGACTGACCTCAAAATTTGTCAGTATAATCGAAAGACCTTGGCGGAGCATAATTGCGAAGCTTTGTCGTTATTATCATACCGATTTTGATGTTTCCTAAAAAACAGGAAGTTACAGTCCTTATGATTTGATGTCCTCTTCCTATCTGTTTTACCAGATCCACCTCAAAAGTGTTCAGGAAAGCCTTAAGACCTTGACTTTAGGGCTGGACTAACATCATGTATTAAAGATTTGTGTTAGATCTGACAATGTATGTTCAAGTTACAACAATATTTTGTTTCATGATGTAACATCGAAGTTCGCTGTGCCGGCATGGCGACACCCTTCGTCAAAAAAAATCACAATCTTTAAATTGACACAAAATCATAAACTAAAAATGAATAGTAAGAATGTAGACACTGATAGAATACTTTTTTAACATACACAACACAACACAATACAGGGTATTACATCAAAACAGACTGGGATGTCCAGCAGACATTTTCAGAAAAAGCTTAACTTACTCTCATACATTGTGGAGTTTGTTCTGTATGTCTGAATGATAAATGGTGCTAATCAAAAATGTATCTAAAAAAAAAAAAAAGAAAAAAAGAAAAAGCTTAACTTGAACATCATAATAAAATAGACATGCATTTTGCTCTCAACCTCATCCAAATTATAATTTTTGTGTTCGCGTGGGTGCTCTAGTTTCCACCCACCATCAAAACCATGTATGTTAGTATATGATGGGTTAGTGCAGAGGATACATTTAATTTCAGTCTATGTAAGTGCTGAGAAATGTCAATAATTATTGAATGCATGCCCTACACCACTGACTCCTTGGCTTTTGGAATGTTGTGTGTCTTAAGTGGACTGCCTCTTGTTACAAGCCTAAGCCAAGTTTGCAACAGCTTCATGACTCCATACCATACAGACAATAAAAAAAATTCAAAACAATATGGCCTTCAAAAAACTCTTGAAAGACTAACTTTTTGGAGATACTATACACCCAACATTTATGGCATGTTAATGTTGACTGGTGTTTTGCAGTAATTTCTCCAATATAATACTCATTTTTTGCACGTCCATATGGTATTATTGTTTTAACCTTGAGGTAGTTTTAAATCCATGTAAAACTGGAATGAATGGCTCTACTTTTTGGGAATCGCCATACAAATTGAATTTCACTCATTTTTAGCTCCTAGCATGGATAACAAATAAGTCATAGGAAGCTAATAATTTATTTAGCTTGAACTGATCATAAAGCGTAATGCATCTGTTGTCCTCATGACTGCCATTCATCCTGCATTAGATGCAGTGGATGTAATTTTGCAGTTGTTTGTCTGACAGTAACCATAGCTGTCATTAGCACAATCTGAATATCACATGACAAAACTAGAATTACACTTTAAATGTGAAGTTTGTCTCATTTCTCACATTGCTGACAGAAAATTATGGCACATGCTTAGGAACATACAGGACAATGATTACAACACCAAATGCTTAGGAACACACAGGACAAAAATATTCAAAGCCTAACAGCACAAAGTTAGACGCTGTGGTTGGTTGAAGCTGATTTTCTTCAGGGTCTCCACAATGATGATGCTGAGGTTGATCAGACCGTTATACATCCCTGTGACAACAACCATCCCTCAGAGGCAAGACCCACGGCTGCTCTGTGTGTGTGTCTGTGTGTGTGTGTGTGTGTTAATGAGTGTTACACTGTACATCCATCAACAGAGTCAGAAACATAAATACAAATGGACAGGCAAGAGAGGAGCTTAAGGGATGTGATCTGACTGTCTCTCAGTCAGACTCTGCTGAGGGGAAAAAAACATACAGGATAAAGTGACAGCAGCTTTCCAACTCAGCACACTGGAACACTTGTTTATAATCACATCGCTTCTTCACCTCCACATTTTTTTTATTTCCTCTAAATTCTCAAGCCCTCTAATCTAAAAATGAAAATATTGAGATTTGATGTATTTGTAGATTTTTTGCCCCTTAATTACTGTTGCAATGCTTATCAAGGTTTCCGTTCTCGCACAGCACATACACAGTTTAGCCTACACTGATAATGCAGGCAGATTTGTAGTTTTTTAGTGTCTTCGTTCTTTTTAAAACAATGAGTCCTTGATTTCATAAGGAGGTAGACAAATGTAGGCTTCTCATTTCTAGCCGGCGACTGTTGATTTTTGTTAGCTCAAATGAAAACTTGCTGGCAGCTGTATCTAGCTAAAATTGGTGGCTATCTCATGATAGCTTCATAAGTTGGTGAAAACACAGTGTCTGGCTGACTTTTTAATGTTTCAAGCTGACTTCGTTTTAAAATAAAAAAACAACAACTGTAAACTGTGTGTGACATAGATGGCTTTTCACAAAATCTTCCACAGACTAATCAATAACAATAATCATCTAACGATCTATCAGGTCAACATTTCACTTTGTCACAACACTTTGGTTTATGAGCAAATACTTGCCAACTAATGACATTCCTACCATCCTCGGCTGTAGTTTGTATTTAGGGCTAATTAGCAAATGTTAGCATGTTAACACACTAAGCATTGCTGTAGACCCAGTAGTCTTGTTAAACAGTATGTTTCACTTTTTACGTTACCAGAGAAAAGGCTGTTTAGGATTAAGACATGTTTGATTAACATATGGCTACTTTAGGTAATGTTTCCTTCCATCTACTCATCCAAAAGCTTTCTTCACACCTGCTCCTTCTACTTTCCTCTCCACTTTTGAACCCCTTCCTCTGAAGCCTGAGCACATCACATGAGTGGGGGTTGTCTTAAATCTAAAAATGTTCCACTTCAGTGGGATTCAGGAAATTGTCTTCCCTGCGGGGAAGTTAATGCAGATGGAGGGATGGATATATGGAAACATGGAGAGATGGATGGAGGAGTAAAATTGGTGGAAGGATTTAGAGAAGAGGTATTTGGAGGATGGATGGATTGGTGGTGAGCATCAGAGAGTGGAGGGAGGGAGGGAGGGATGGAAAAAGGAGGAGAGAGGTGTGCGAGAGGAGATGGCTGAGCTGTCTGTTTGAAGATAAATCAGAGAGGCAGTGTATTGAGGAGGTCTGTAACCATAAACACACACACACACACACACACACACACACACACACACACACACATACACACACACAAACAAACAGATGTGTGTGCGCACTCACGCTTGAACTCACACACATGCAAACACACACAAACACAAATACACTCACTTACTGGACTTGCGCACACTCTGGCCCACGGCGAGGTGGTAAAAGGCTACGGCTGATTGGGTGCTGCAGGCTTATTTTGCCTCGAGTGGCAGAGCAATGCATGTTGGGATTTTTGGATACAAATGCAGTCATCCATGCAGGCATGAGGTAGGTCACCCTCTTCTCTCTGTCTCACTCATCCCTCTTTTTTTAACATCTCCCACTTAGTCTTTCCTTCCATACATTTCTAATTTCTTCTCTTCCACTTTTGTCTTTCTTTTCCTATCCTATACCTTCCACACATTTCCCTACAGGGTCCACTAATACATCTCCAAATCTGCCCTTCCCTCTGTTCCTATCAATCCATCTTTCATACAGACAGTGTATTCTCTCTGGGTATTAACAGTTAGCTCTCGGTTGTCCTCTCTTTCTCCCTCTCTTTTGTCTGGCTCAATTAATTTCCATCTGTCGCCCATCTCTCTCTTTATCTTTTTCTAGCTTTACTCTCCCTCCATCTTTTTCCTGCCTGCAGCCACACACACACATGCACACACACACACACACACACACACACACACACACACACACACACACACACACACACACACACACACACGCACGCACGATACGCACACACACGCGCTGTGCTTGATGTCTCAGACAGTTCTAATCCTTCTAAATGGCCACCACATGCCTCCCCTCATCAGCCCAGGGCTAGGCACACGCACACATAAACCATACACACTCATGCTCGTACATGAACACACAAACACACACACAGACACACGCTTGCAAATACGCATAGTTACAAATGAGATGCTTCCATTTATGTTCAGAGTTGTTTTTTGATGCTTCTGTGTCAAAGATTTTATGCTTCCAAACATTAAAACTAGTAGCTGACCATGCTTACAAGGAGCATGCATCCTCACCAAGTGAAGTTTTTAATACTAGAATATATATATATTTTTTTAATCTCACAAAAATAGTAGGAAAGATGACTAAATTGTGGCATTTAGATAGTACCATAGTGTCATGGAGTTGCATTGAAATAAAACAAATGCTGTAATCAAAGCACTATGCTTGTGAAGGTCACCTTACTATAATTTCTCAATGCACCGATATTTGTTGTTATTTAGACATTTTTACTATATTTAGTATTATATTTATTTTTGTTTTGTAGTAATAAAAATATACTCTGTGGTCAGGTTGACTATGTCTTCTGTTACCTAAACATTGCACGCATCCTCAGAAATGAATGCTTGCAAGATGCAATGACGTAAGCTCATGACCAGTGTACATCAGGATAAGAACGAAGGTCAGCAGCAGCAAAATCTGAACAAACAACAACAGCAGAAGCATTTGAAGAGAAACTGCTGCACGATGGTGCTACTGCTGATTTATCTGCCACGATATCAACATTAACTATTGACCTTATACGTTGTAATCCTCCAGGTATGGGAACAATGGTGATTGTATCGCAGCTGCTATATGCATCCACACTGGTAAAAAGCAAGTATTAGACGCCAAGTCATTACGCACCAATTTTCAGGGACTGTATCATTTTTCTACAAACAAAAATTGGTATTTGAAAGATGTCATAATCACATACACATTTTACACAAAGTAGCTTTAAAGATCAGAGGATCAACTTAAAACCACACAAATCCAAGTGTCAATTTGCACCCAAACTTTCCTAGAGGGAGCATCCTCACTGGAAATGCAACTCTGAAAGAGGTAGTGAATCTCACCTCATCTGCTATAAAATGGATTACCTGCATGTGGTTTGAAGCCCTCTGGAGTTCATTCAGGACTGTAACAGTCTCTGAGAGCTTTGTGCCTGGACAACGATGTGTGTGTGTTGGCTTGAACATTTGTGTTGGTTTGGATATTTCACATATCCATTTTGTGTCTGTGAGTGTATGTTTTTATATCTATGTGGCTTTGACTGTGTGTGAGTAAGCTCTTTTTTCCCAGTGGAACATGACAAGCATCATTACAGTGTTGCTCAGAGTCAACATGGAATAAATACAAACAGATAGATGTGTTTTCTCTGTTTCGCTCTATTAAACATGCACTCATGCATACATGCACACATGCACGCACGCACACACACACACACACGCGCGCGCACACACACACACACACACACACACACACACACACACACACACACACACACACACACAAGCTGCTGTAATGTAATCCTTAGATGCAATGTGTGTGTGTGTGTGTGTGTGTGTGTGTGTGTTTGTATGGCTGTGCACTGTGTGTATGCTGTCTGTGAATCCTGTAAGGACGTGATAGGAAACAGAGTCAGAGACAGAGTCATGGAGAGGTTTACAGCTTTGTGCTGCTCTTCTGTGAGATTTCCCCTGAGAAAAGACTATCATCACAAGAGAGCCACTGGTGAGAAACAGACAAAACATTAGAAGGAGAAGGAAAGAGAGACACAGAGTGAGAGATATCTCATATTCCTGCACTGACCATCTGCACTGTGCTGATCTCTGTACTAGACACACTGTACATATGTACAGAACAGATACTTCGAAATACCTAAAAAATGTTGCAGTGTTTACACAGTTTTTAACCCCACATTTTTTCAACTTTTAATTTTAAGTTATCTTTACTTATTGACGATGGTACCAGACCTGGCACCCTCACTATGACAAGACTTCAGGAAGCTGTGCGTAGTCACTGCATACAGCTATTGATCGCCAAGAAATAGTTACAGCACGCAGCTTGTCCTAAAATGTCACGTGGTTGCTTTTACATTTCTATGTTTACACAAATTTAATAAATGTAATATATAATATATATTTTTGCTTTATTCACTTTGGACAGAACCAAGCTACCTGTTATCGATCCTCTCATCTCACTCTCAAGAGAGAAAACGAAATAACACATAATTTCCCAAAATGCTCAACTATTCTACTAAAGAGGATGTGATATATATGAGTGCAAGGGCATGGTCAGTATTAGCAATGGGTGTACTTGTTTTCTTACATTAATCATGAAAACCCTCAAAACAAACAGAAGAAAATATAAGGTTGAACACATAGTACACATTCCCACAGCTAAACATACAGCCATCTTAAAATACATGTGTGTTTAGTTTAGGACACACAAAGACAATCACAAGTCTCTTGTCTGCGTATGTCGCCGCTGCACAACCACCATCATGGCCATGATGGGCAAATAATCCCATTCAGACTCGCTTGTATAGTTAAAAACCTTCTTACGTAATTTAACAAAGTACATAGGAGTATTTGAGGGATTACAGTCTCACAATCTGTGAAAATATTGTTATATAATATTGTGAAAACTATTATAACTAAACAGATGGTAACATTATCAACTATTACTTGTACCTTTTACTTACTGACTGTTTTTCCTCCTGTCAGTGTTAATTGTATGAAGCTATATGTTTATATAGACTTGCCCAGGTGTTTGTTTGTTTTACGCGGATGAATCTAATC
The DNA here is from genome assembly GCF_031162955.1 of Sander vitreus. Taxonomy (NCBI): domain Eukaryota; kingdom Metazoa; phylum Chordata; class Actinopteri; order Perciformes; family Percidae; genus Sander; species Sander vitreus. The sequence continues at coordinate 19,423,368 of NC_135859.1, read as the reverse complement.
ATTATATGATCAATTCACATGAAATAATATATTCTATCTATGCAGTATGTGATGTGACATAATTACACATCACAATATTTGTTCAAATGTAAATATTTTTCACATGCAAAAAAAGTTCAAAGGAAAAAATGTTTTTTGGAAAATTCCATGTTTGGTTACTGTTATACTAGTTTATTGTTTGTCTTCTAGGTTTGTTTTTGCAACATCTGGGCCCATGATCTAAATGTTGAAAGTCCAGATCAATCTGTGTTTTAGTAAGTGCACTGTCATGCCATGATAATGCAAATTCAAATAAAAATGTAAACTAAAGGGAGGTTGACGTTATTACAAAGAGATTTTTTATAGTGAAATGAAATTAAGGAAAGTATATTTCACACACTTCCTAATTGGGCTAAAATGTGCAAAAATCAATCAATAGTACTTTGCTCAAGTTTTTCACTTGCATTGCTGTGTGTGTGTGTGTGTGTGTGTGTGTGTGTGTGTGTGTGTGTGTGTGTGTGTGTGTGTGACCAGTAACCCATCACATGTGTACATTGAACGTGTGACCACACACACCGTGAGCCCCTCAGTGAGCTTGCGGAGATCAAACACTGGTGCCGTCATATGGTTTGAATTAGGGTCAGTCTTCATGTTTCATCATAAAACTTAAATAAAGCAAGACTCATACGACACACACACACACACACACACACACACACACACACACACACACACACACACACACACACACACACACACACACAAATGCACACCTGCATGAACTCATCTGAAGAAGTTTTTCAAAGAGACATTATTTAGTTCCTTTTATACAAGCAAATTTTTCTCAGTGAGAATCATCTCCCTGATTGTTGTTTCTTTGGTTTATGTGAGCATTGTTTGTTATGATGTGTGTAATACGATCAAGGTGTTTTTTCAGTGTGTGTGTGTGTGTGTGTGTGTGTGTGTCTGTATGTAGTTTGGCATGGTTATGTGTGTTGTGGTTTGTCAGTGCGTGTGTGTGTGTGTGTGTGTGTGTGTGTGTGTGTGTCAGTGTGTGTGTATGTGTGTCAGTGTGTGTATGTGGTTGTGGTTTGGAACATTTTTTCCTCAACCACTGACCCATAAGCTATGAGAGGTTGTGGGTTAATGGGCCCACCCACATACACACACACACACACGCACACACGCACACACGCACACACACACGCACACACACACACACACACGCACACACACACACACACACACACACACACACACACACACACACACACACACAAATGCACACCTGCATGAACTCATCTGAGGAAGTTTTTCAAAGAGACATTATTTTGTTCCTTTTATACAAGCAAATGTTTCTCAGTGAGAATCATCTCCCTGATTGTTGTTTCTTTGCAGCTTCTTCGCTTTAGTGTTTACTGTGATACAGTAATAAGATACATTTCCGTTTCTCCAATAAAAAACTGACATTGAAGAGGATCACGTACATAATAAGATACGTAGGCAAGAAAACCATGTGTTTTCAGTTAGAAATGATTATGTTCTGTTTTTATGTTTTCAACAAAACTGGGCCATGACCGTATTATAAAATGCTAATTTTTTTGTTTTCTGTCTTCAGAGGTCCATGGTAAAGAAATAACAGGCCATCCTTGGCCTTTTCTTTTGTTTTCCATAAGGCTTTGTTTATGTTCTAGCAAGTAGCTGTGACACGAGTAGCATTGTTTACAGTTTTACCTGTGTACTGTGTACATGGAGGATTAAAAATAATTATCCCTAGTCAACACAGAAATACCTTTCTTGAGAACTGCTTATTTTTTTCATAAACACAAATAAACACGACAATACTTAAGAATGTTACTATGTTTTTTATGTTAAGATCATAGCAGACAAGGCAGCAGTGACAACAAGCTCCATTCATTTTCTCCACAACTTTCTGCCATTGTTACTGTCATCTGAACAATGGCTACTGCTAATCTTACTTACTGCTTACATAGGTTAACACACTGCTGCCACCATAGGTAGACCCGGGCCAGTGTCAAAATGTTCAAACCGGTTTGGAATTAAGATAAACACCGGACTGTATACCGAATTTTACCATAGGTTTTACACTTGCCTCAGCCGCTCCCGGGTGAGACTGATATCGCCCATAATGACAGTTTAGCGAGTCCAATCTACTTGGTGGCGGTAATGCACCTCTAAGCAATGACTTTTGTCCTGCAGTGTTTACACTTTGCCTTGTGTTTTCAAGCTCATCTCCTTCGTCTGCTTCAAATCCGAAATGTTGCCATATCAGCGCCGCAGTTTTAGTTTTCTTTAGGACTAACTCTGCCATACGTCTTGTCACCTAAAAAACCCACAAATTTCTTGGTAGAAGTTAGACTCCTTTTAGAATATTACTTAAGTAAAAGTCTTAAAACATCTGATATTTACTGTACTTAAGTATCAAAAGTCATTTTCTGATGTTAAATGTACTTAAGTATTAGTATTACTTTTACTTATAAGTATTAAGTAAAAGTAAAAAAAACTTTGATTATGAACTTTATGGCCAGAGGTGTGTAACGTTATCTTCATCACCACTGTCGTCGGGGCGTTCATCGTCTGTTACCATGGCGGCACAGCCTGCACCAGGTGCTTCCATGACACTATGAGTCATTATGCTTCCTCCTCTTCTTCTTTAGTTTTGGCCTATGGTTTTTTTTTGCCACTTGGCAACAAACAGGCATTAGATCACCAACTGGAATGGAGGGTGCATTTATCTTGGCAATTTAGGAGCAATGATTTGCCAAACCTGCTTTTTTCCAGTGTAACAAATTACTTTTATTTCGTAGTAACGAGTAACTAAGATGCTTAGGGGAAATGTAGTAGAGTAAAAGTCACATTTTATTTAGGAAATGTAGTGGAATAAAAGTAAAAGTTTCCCAAAAGTACAGATACGTGAAAATTCTACTTAAGTAACAGTAGTACTTTGTTACATTACAACACTGACCATAAATCACTCTTAAGTTTATTGATACAAAATGTCCGTGGTCTGTCATTTACATTGTTTCTTTCAAGGTTCCCAGAAATAAAAAGCTGACTGGAGTGAAGTCCTTTTTTTCTCATTGTGCAGAGAGAGGTTTAGACGTTGGAGGTCATCATCAATATCACTATCATCAACACCACCTCTTCAGGTTATAGGCAGAGTTCAAAATTAACTTTTTCGTCCACCAGCCAAATGGCTAGTAAATGTTCAAATTTGACGAGCCACTCAATAGAAAACCAATGTATTATTGGCTGGTGAGTGAAGTAAATCTACCAGCCAATTTCGTATTTTACCAGCATTTGGCTGATAGATAGTGCTTATTTTGAACCCTGGTTATAGGGTGCTTTTTAGCAACACTGTCAACAGAATCAGCTGCAGAAAAATAAATTAAAGCCATGCGCTTCTTGCTTTCCTCCTGACTTGGATTAATATGTTTAGTTTTTGTTGTGGACATTGTTATAAGGAGCTCTGCTTTCAGGGGGAGTCATTGACTATATGGATATTACAAGGGTAATTGTGTGTGGAATCTTTAGTTTTTGGGTGCATACATTTAAATGCAAACATCACTTTTGCGGGCCCAGACATTTGCCTACAGTTGCCTAGATGTAAAATGAGAAAATGTGATTCAGTAGCCTGACAAGCCAGACCCACATCAAGATGTTGGGTCTGGGAACTCACCATTGACGGAGCTCAATCCGAGGGGCGGGATAAACGGTTGTCTTTCAAATGCCCTCTGCACGCAATAGGATAGCGCTACAACCAGGCAGAGCAACGAAGAAGGTAGTGACGCTAGTTGATAGATTGCACTTTTGCCGTATCCGGTCGGCAAAACTCCGAACACATCTTCCTTTTTTAAGAATGATTTCAGTGCCGTTCTTTGTTCTTTTCTCAAAGAAAAGCTTAACTCCAAGTCTTCCAGAAGAGGCAGCAGCAGCAGCCATAAGCCCGCCAACCGACTCTATACACGATGCGATTGGCCTGACCAGAGTTTGGTTTTTCCAGCTCTCAAGCCAACGGAGAGTGCCTAGACCCCTCTGGCTGCAAAATAAATTTGCTGCCACTAGGGTGCGTCTAGATTTCTAGGCTAGTGATTCAGTGTCATAGGCTGCCCTATGCTAGGAAACTTTCTGTGTGCTGGTGCCCTTATTATTCTTTTCGCCCCTGTCCCTCAGACAGCCTGAGTCACTGAGACACTGTGCTTCAGTAAGAATCAGTCAAACCCTTTCAGCCACATTTTGAATATAAGCGTTGCTTTGAGCCCTCTTATGAAAGAAAAGGTGTAACTGTAAAAGTGTTTTGAAAGCATTTTGTTTTGAAAATACAACTGGGGCCTTGCTGAGATATAAAGACAGATTTCACTACATAAAAGTTTTGCCAGCTGGGATGTCAAATTGTTTATCTCAAAACTCCGAAGAAACATCTCAAACCTCATAATTTTAAGCTCACAATTTGTCAGTGTTAGGATAAGGATTTTTGTCATGTTTGGACATTCGGTTGTCTGAGCAACAATTTATTTCTTGGAACACTTTTGGTTGTGGAAAAGCAATTTTACTGATGTGGGGTTTAAACTCAGCACCGCTGGTGTCACATGCATCATTGCTAACCACTCGACCATCTAACCCCTCTAAAGTGCTTTCAGATATCAGAATGTGGGCTGAGAATTGTGAGTTTTACTGCAACTCACAATTTCAGTGGGGGTTTTATAAAACAAGAGTTGTTTCTTATTCTTCTTCGCTGCAGTGCATGTGTTCATGTGAGTTCAGGATGAAGTAAAAATCCACGTTTTAAGGGCAACACAAGTCATTAGCATGTTGTCAAGCTACCTCAGTCTGCCTGGAACTTTTGTCTGTCTGCCTTTCATTAGGTCCTAATTCCCCCAGGAGTGTTTAACACACACATACACACACACACACATGCAAGCACACACACACACTCACACTCACACACACACACACACACACACACACACACACACACACACACACACACACACACACACACACACACACACAGACAAAGCCCCACTTCATGCTATCTCGGCTACTGTACTGCTTTGTTCTCAAGATGGAAAATCTCTTTTACTGTAACTACCGCAAGTGCAACGGTCTCACACACACACACACACACACACACACACACACACACACACACACACACCACTGTACATCTACTGCTCCAGCTGCTGCTTCAAATACGATAATATGTGCACCTACGCTGCCTGAGTGTTAGCACACATGTGTTTTATTATCCTTCTTATGCCACTCATTTTGCAGCATTAATTCCCTAACCAGTAACTCTGACCAAAAAAGGTCTATCCCTAACTGTTAGCACTAACTGTAACCAGCCCTTTTTCAAATCTTGCACTAACTTGAAAACTTTGCCCTAAAATCTACATAATATGAGAAGTAAGTACCCTTAGTAGGACAATTTATAACATGTCAGAAAGGAAAGTCTAACAGAAGCAACAGTTTAAGCTGCAAATGTGGACATGATGAGTTCACAATCTACAGGCAAAGAAAGTGCCACCTAGAGGCAAGGCATGGAGGAGACATTCTCATGTGAATGTCAATTGATTCAGTGTTACAGTAATATAAAAACTATGAATTAATGCAGCTTCAAGGGGAGTGTCGGGGTTCTAGGGCTTATGGTCTTTACAATTAAACTTGGTTTGTAATTTCAATTTGAGTAAATGGTGTAGAGCAGGGGTCAGCAACCTCAGGCACGAGTGCCACCATTGGCAAGCAGTAGCTCAACCAATGGCACACTAGCAATAAGTGTGCAAGAGTTTTTTTGGAAATGTTCCAATTCGCAATTCTACACATCTTGTTAAGCGGAGGTAGCTAGGTGAAGTTTTGCTTATATAAGGCTTCTATTCCAGAAAACAATGCTGCAGAAAACAACAACTGAATGCTTAATAATTGTGAAAACGGTGCAATTTAATAGTGGTATTTATGTGCTCCAACCCATGTGACTATTGCAGACAGACGCACATATGTACACGAACACACACAAACACATATCTTTCTTTTACATTTTGACCCCCCCAGTCTTCAGTTGACCGCAATGACACAGCTACTTATCTGAAACATAAAGTCATCTCTAAAGGCAGAATCTCAGATCTGTTTCCATGTGTGTTAATGTGATTGTTAAGCACTGGATAGTTTGGATGTTGCATACCAACACACTGCCACTCCCTCACCCAGCATGTAGGAGACTTGATGGAGGGTGTAATTCACCTCAGAGTTCCTTGCTTTTCCTCAGGAAACTGTCTATGGCTTCTCTGCTCTGTTTCGATGCTCAGAAATAAAACCTGCCTTGTACGTTTACTTAATAACTGAATCTAGGAGCCAAATTAAACTTTTGGACACAGGGAGCTTTTGACATACTACTTAAAAGCTGTACTTTGCCTTCCGCCGCTGAGAACAATACTGTAGTTTGTTGGTGGTAGCATCTGATGTTTTTCTACTGCTACAACCTTGGATACGGGTATTCACAGTATTACTGGCTGCAGAAAATACCATGTCATCAGTAACTGATCTCTAACAGCAGACATACTGAGACACTTTGTGTTCTTGTCATGTCATGCTGATAACACAGTGTGATTAATCACTGTTAGGCATTAATAATCATCTTTTTCCACTTTCTACTTCCTTTCCCTATTTTCTTCCATCATAGTGTTTCCACGTTGCTTTCAAATGACATGATAAACATCGGTGTATAATGTTTGTGACTCATCACTATTTAAGTTATGCCGATGCCAGTCTCCAGTCCATAGTGGAAGGTGTTTAGCTGATGGTCAGATTGCACAGGGTTACATGCATGCAGGACAATCGGGGCAGGAAGATGAAGCAAGAGGTTGTTTATTAGATTGTGTAGTATATATATATATATATAAAATAATTTCCTAAGAAATTGAAAAATTGTTTAAAAATATCTGATGATATCTGATGATACTACTACTAATGATAATAATTTATTTTAAGAGATTCCAGGACTGTAACTGAATCTCAGTAAGTCTCTTCTATGTATCCCTTGAAGCTTGGTCACACTTAATGATTTTTACACAGACTGTGAGCCCAATTTGACCATTTCAGCCTGTCAATTGAATTATGTAGTGTGAAAGAGCTCAACATTTGACAAATCTGCCCTTGATGACTTCACGCCTCCTGGAGTTTGACAGGGCATCTGGAGTTGACATAAATAATTTGATTACTTTCATTTGGCAGATGTCTTTTGACCAAAGTGAGAAATATGTTTTCTCACACACACACACACACACACACACACACACACACACACACACACACACACACACAGTTTGTGTTTCAGCGTCTTACTGAAGCACACTTCCACATATGAACAGACGGAGATCAAACCACCAACCTTGTGATTGTGACAATAACACAGTAAACCCTCAATAAGAATAACATTTGAAAGCGAGAGGAAAATCAGTTTAGACTGATCCGTCCCTGTTGACCTGCAAGTAAGGTTCTAAATAGTTAGAATACATCCTCTGGGAACCACAAATGTCTGTAAACAATTAGCTGCCAATCCATCCAGTGGATGTGGACATATTTCACTGGATAAGTGAACTGCTGGTGGCGCTAGAGGAAAACTAGGGGATCACCAAAGTCATTAGGATTTATCCATCTGTCCAAAATGTTTACAGCAATCCATCAAATAGTTGTTAAGATATTTTAGTGGTGGACCCACGATACTCGCTGCAAGTATGGCTAAAAACATTAAATTAACCAAAACCTTCATATCACTGTAGTGAGTAAAACTAACTTTGCATGTTGATATAAATTAAAAGGAAATGTCAAGTAATTGTTTCAGGATAATACACCTCTATTAAAACGTGTTTACAAAAATCTATTTAAAATGACAGGCCTCAATGGTAATGACACTGGACATTCTTGTTTATGAGGCTTAGTGACCACCTTCATGTGATATACTTGGATTAACTCACCAATATACTCCCAGGATGTGTAAACTTGTAGGAAACCCCCTTTTTCCTTTCCACACTCTCCCTGTGGCTGTTACTGTAAATACAAATATGCTGTCAGTTAACTGCTCTGTTAAAAAAAGGGCTGAACATTTAAACAGTGGTTTTCCATTCAAAACCACAAAGCTGCTGAATTTTCTTCATCTCTTTTCTTCCCCTCTCGTCTCTTCTTCTCCATCCATCTCACAATGCTACACATGAAAGACTATACGGCTAATTCATGAAAGGTTTGTCGTCTGCTTTAGTCTTGCAGCTCGATGGGTCACTATCTTGTTTGAGGGAGAAGAAGGCCAGGATGGAGTGAGCTCAGGGAAGTGTGTGTGAGCGAAAAGACAAATAAGTAATCAATCACTGGTTTCATCTTGTGTTTGAATGTGTGTTTTCTTTAATATGTGTGTGTTCCTGTGTGTGCCACTTTTGACCTACATGTTTATCGTCCAGTCATCGTCAAGTGACCTTCTCCAAGCCTCATAATTGGCCCACATGTACTGACCTCATTAAAGCTACCTCGGTTTTATAATGACCAATAGTGGCTTTAGCACTAGTCTGTATTTACACCTGAGATCCCAATAGACACAGGGCTAGCCGTTACACACTGCCTTAATGCTAATCTGTTCTAATTAATTAGGCATTGATCTGTGAGGCTGTTAAGCGTTAGCAAAGGTTCATAGAAGGTCAAAGAAAAGAGCTGCTACTATGACGAGTTGGTTAGCTGAGGCCATTGTGTTACTGCTAAACATGACCTCACCCTATACCTATGCTCTCTGGATACCAGTGGCATACTGTGCTTTCATAACAACAGAGTGATTTTACCCTCATTTACTGTATTCTCTTTGGTGTTGTGTCACTTCTCTTTGTAGTCTTGTGTTGTGGTGCTGAATGGAGAGCTCTGGTAAAGTGAATTTGTTTAAATCTTTCGATTTGCTGCAGCTGTCACCAAAGTGTTTTCAGTTAGACCTGACAGGAGTATTATGAAAAGAACCAACATGCTCATGCCACACCTGAACAGCAATGGGCGTAAAATAACATGAGGTTGACACATACATTTCTAATCACATTTTACATATAATGAAGTTGGTATTCTTGTTATGTCTAAGTTAAAAAGCTTATAAATGCTGTGTGTGTGTGTGTGTGTGTGTGTGTGTGTGTGTGTGTGTGTGTGTGTGTGTGTGTGTGTGTGTGTGTACCTCCCCCTTTGAAATTAAGTCCACGGGCCAGTTCTTAGTTCGGTCTGATTCACACTGATCCTGTTGGCACACACACACACACACACACACACACACACACACACACACACACACACACACATAGTGCGTTTCACTATCTTTGTGGGGACCCGTCATTGACATAATGCATTCCCTAGCCCCTTACCCTAACCTTAACCATCACAACTAAATGCCTAAACTTAACCCTTACCCTAACCCTAACCCTAACCATAACCTAATTCTAACCCTAATCCTAAAACCAAGTCTTAACCCTCAAACAGCCCTTTGAAGTTGTGGGGTCCAGCATTTTGGCCCCACAAAGCTGTCCGGACCCCACAAGTATACTGTATTCCCGGTTTTTGGACCCCACAAATATAGTTAAACAAGAACACACACACACACACACACACACACACACACACACAGTTAGATGATGACAGACAGGCAAGTATGTGTATGTATGTGTCAGTGTTTGTTAGCATGTGCACATACATTTGTGAGTGTGTGGTTGTGTAGGTGGGAGCGATGCTATAATCATAAGCCTCTTTAACATCAGTGTTGAATAACTCAGTTACAGTAAATCTTCTTAGTCTGCTCTCTCACCCACAGCCTCCATCTCTCTTCATCAGTTCATCTTCTCTTCTCTCACTCCCTTCATCCCTCATTCATCTCTCCACTGTCACTTTCTCCCCCCATTTTTGTCTCTCCCTTAGTCCTCTTTTTCTTTACCTTTCACTACTTCACCAATACACACAAAGACTTATAAAGTTGCACCTACATACCGTACATACGTATGTATGCAGATACATATGTGCACACACTTACCTCAAAGAGCTCATCATCCTGTTAGATTCTGTCTATATTGGAGTGGATTTTGTTCAAGATCATATTTACTTGGTATGAAACGACTGAAATTAATTCATATAGCCTAGAAAAAAAGAAAGGAAGAACATTTTATGTATTTCTCCCAGTGCTTGAGCTTTTGTAGTGGTATTGGCGTGAGCATACTATCTGTTAATCTAATGATAAAACAGAAATAAAGGGAATTAACTATCCTCCTAAATTATTTTATGCTTCATAATATATATTTTTTATTATGTGGTAATTGCTCAAGAACACATAAGCAGTGTGGATGGCAATGTGATATGAGGCCTTCTTTGTTCTTACTGCACCACCTGATTGGGCTTTGACGTTGAGGTCTTTAAGTGCACATGTTCAAAACCAACACTGCCACAACTGAAAGGCATGGTTTGATAAATAAAAAAGAGAAAATTGATTAGAGGTTCAAACAGTGTGTGTGTGTGTGTGTGTGTGTGTGTGTGTGTGTGTGTGTATGTGTGTGTGTGTGTGTGTGTGTGAAGGACTCTGACACTGAAGCTTCTTCTATCTTTATCTTCTCTCTCAATGTCTGTAAGAGCTCAGTTGTGGTTTAACAGTATTAGAGCTTAGTTTACTTAAAGGGTCGCAAGAGTCTCAGTGTCTAAGCCTGTCTCTTGGATTAGCACTGCAGCTGAGGACAACACGTGTACACGCACGCACGCACGCACGCACGCAAACACACACACACACACACACACACACACACACACACACACACACACACACACACACACACACACACGCTTCTATTTGCATTCCCATGACCATAACAAGCCTTTGATTATCACTCATGGTGGGTATTTCCCCCAAGCCTGTTTGCATGGCTGTTAAACAAACTGGGTGTTGGTGTATCTAGAGAGGCATCTTTGTTCCTTTTTTTACACAATGGACCAGCCAATTCACATCCACACATGATAGGCTAAGAGCACTGGGTAAGAATAAACACGCATGCACGCACACACACACGCACGCACACACACACACACACCTGATGACCGTGAATTTATTCCTTCCTGAGTGGCACACACCTACAAGCATGCAGCCTTGCACAAACAAAACACAAATGGGGAGGACATACTCAACAGCAACAGAGATAATAAAGTATGCATGGAGGTGCATGCACAGGACACACAGGCACACACCCAACACACAACAACAAAGAGAATGTATTTAAACATGCAATATTGTCTCAAATTCAAAGGCTGTAGAAGTAGATCAACTTTATTTTTCATTATAAGCTCGACATAAAAGATTTCATGTTTTCGTGGCTTTGCAGATAAAATTCTGCTTTCTGTTTTATCCTTGTTAAAGTAAAAAGGAAAACTAAAGGAGAGTGCTTCAAATAGAATAGACAGATCAAACACGCAGATCAAAAAGACAGATCAAAATACCCCAATGGTATAAAGTTTGACTCTCTGCTTTAGACTTTCCAACATTCCGATGTGCTGTCATGAGATATTATGGAATAACATTACGTGAACATAGATGTGAAAAATCCTACAAAGCAGTCAGAAAACATTTCAAGGAAAATAGAGAACATCAGCTTTGATCTCACATGATCTTAAGATCTTACACAATGGAGGGCACCTTCTGGAGGACTTTATGTTAAGCACTTAACACGACAATGAATGAACAAATGTTAATTATAAGCTGTTCGAGTATGATTTAACGCCTCAGCAGCCTTAAGACGACGTGTTGGCCCGCCCCCACCCCCTGGGCCATAAGCATTGAATGACCCTTCACAAGCAATATAATGAATATGATGATCTTTAGAGGGCAATCTACTGGATCTTGTGCAATAATTGCATGTATAGTAGTGTAACAATTTAACTTATTCAAGTGCAATAATTACATTTATACCAGTTAAATTTAATAGCAATACAAACTCTTTTTCTAGTACAAAATCACATTGGATTTATTTATTTTACTTAATATCTCTGAACCTGCATGGTCGACTGTGGGTGTTTCTTTGCTAAAGTAGTTTTTGTCTTTGTGATTTTTCTCCTGTGTCTTTTATTGCACTGATCAGGAGTAGCATTCCTAATTTTGCTGTATTCTGTACAATGACAATGAAGGCTTTCTTCTAAAACAAATTATTTAGAAATTACTGTAGCAATAGAGCACGTAAGGCGAAGAGTATTACTGATTCTTTTATTATTATATTTTATTATTATTTATTATAATTATACAGACAGATGGGTCTCTTAGTGGGCATATGTTGGGGATACAAAGCAGAGCTGTTAACATCTCTTCTGTCTCTAGTATCTTCAGTGCTCAAATATGTGAAATAATCAAGTATAATGTACGTAAAAACCTGAAGCAAAATCAATAACATCCGTGTTTTTGTCACTTGCTTAGATAGTTTCTACTGCATTTTCTCTCAAGTTTTATTTTTATTTTCTTCTTTACTGTAACATTTTCTGCACTGTGCTCATTGAAAGAGGACCTTTTCTGTGGTGGTCAGCATCTTCCTGCACCAGGAAACACAACATCTTTTTGGGTGCACAAAGTTAAAATCCAGGTGAAAATTGGTTTAAACAAACCTGCTCCTTGTTTTATTCAGCTTTTATTCAGCTTAGGTAAACATGTTTATCTGTATCATAGACCAGTGGAATTCACTTTGTTACTAAACTGTTTTGATGTCTGATTAGGCTTCAAACTCATGGATCTGACACTCAAACTGACCTTCATGTATCACATTTCTTCGCCCCAAATACAAACAACACTCCCCCACCAACGCAGCCTCTTCAGTTGTTTTAATCATAGACAGTATATAAGAATGGACCAACAGATCCCGTTGCTCTGGACGGAGACCAGTGAAGGCCGTTAGAAGCACTTTTCCGGTGATGGCTGAGCGTTACTGCACAGCCTCCAACTGAGAGAGACGACGTTAAATGTGCTGTGAGCAACGTGTCTGAAAGTTGGAAGTCTTCTGGTAGCTGTGCCAAGAGAAATCTCAATCATTCCGAATCTTGCAGAGACGGAGAGCGTAGGTATATGTAAGGAGATAACATGGACACAGGCTAATTATTGCTAACTAAAATGCTAGTTAACATTAGTAATTACACTTAAACAGCTAATGTGAGACGAAACTGCCTGCGCGCTTCTCCTGTACTATACGGTAATTCCTCTACTATGCGACAGTAAGTCGCGTGGTTATGACACAATCGTTAGCCTATTTTTACAAAAACGTCTGCTACGGAGCCATAACGTGCGGTACAAGGTAATGGAGCCTTTTATACATTGTTGTGTTTGTTTAGAAATAAACAATGGACAAATAAAGTCTTTAAACGCTTCAGATGTAAAGTTATTTGCTGTCAAAGTGGCGCCAAAATGAATGGCAGTCAATGGAATGCTAACGGGAGGTGATGGCTTATTAGCATCAAAATGGCGCCATAGGAGGTTCGCGGTCCGAGGAGAAGCTTACCCCCTTGGTTTAAATCAGTGCTGTTTTTGGTCTGGATGTCGGTCATACAACATTTGAGGTGACGAGTGGACATGTAGCAGGTTGGTTAAGGTCAGTATCCACACCTCACATCATTTCATTCATTCACTCTTTTTACTGAGGAACAAGAAGCCTCTTTTACAATTTTTCAGAATTCACACTATAAACACGAAATACGGATAATTCATGTTTCATCTGAGAAAATCCCTGATTCCCCACAATGATGTCACAGCTACAAATTGAGAGCATTTTTTTTCCAGTTCACTGCCATGCATCCATAATGTTTCATGCTAATAGTAAACTCTGAGTCTCTTCCTTTCTTTAGAATCAAGCACTATGAATGTGACCAGATGTGGTTTGTGCTAATCGCTATATGTTGGCTACATAGTTACATGATGTCTTCATTTGAATTATTTTTTTTAGCATTTAAAGTGAATTGTTATGTTTTATCCACTGTGATATATACCATAAGCCATTTTCTGCCCACACAGCTCTTTTTGAACTTGTGTATGTGTGTGTCTTTTTTGTGTGTCTTGATTAGCCAGCCTTTAGCTCAACCATGTGCTGTAGATCATGGCTCTGACTGCCACTACACATGTTAGGACACACAGATTAACCACCAAAACCTCTTAAAAAACATCCACACGACCCACACACTCTTTATTCTCTCCTGACAATATCTAGCTTGGCTTTTGTGATGATCAGAGATGCAGACGGACGTCCTGGTGGCTCTGAGCCAAGGTATACAACACACATTGTGGTTTGCAACTGGCGTATCCCTTTTGTTGCATGTCACCTCTGCTGTTCCTATTTTACGTCACTAAAACAGGAAAGCCATAAGATAAAACAAAGGAACAGAGCAGAAGAGAAACGATCAGTGGCTACAAAGCAGGGTGAAGCAGAGCAGAGCAGAGGAGAGCAGGTCTGTCTGACAGACTTTTACCCATCTGGACCTGATCTCCTCTGCAGCTCCAAAGCTCTGCTCCACATGTTGCCTTTGATACGATTCCGCTCACAGCTGGACTTGATAAAACTGGAGGTTTTGTGGTACGTAGGTTTGTGTGTGTGTGTGTGTGTGTGTGTGTGTGTGTGTGTGTGTGTGAGTCTGTATGTGTGTGCAGTTATATGTGTTTTCAAGTTTTTATGTGTGCGTTTTTGCCTCACACTGTGTCACTTCCACACCGTCTAGTTGCAACCCCCCACACATACACCCCCCCCCACACACACACACACACACACACACACACACACACACACACACACACACACACACACTCACACACAGTCGCATATGTTTTCCATTTAAGTTTTAATTTCCCTCCTTCTCCCCTTTTCCTTTCGTCTGTTTAAACAGCCGGCAAGCTGCCTGTAAAAGCCCTGATCTGTTTACATGATGGGCTGCCTGGTGCTAGGCTGTTTAATGCACAGTCATAAATTATACAAGAACTTGGCAAACTGGGAATGAACACCATACTGCGGCTTCAACAAATACCAAAAACCTGTTTCACATAGCTTGGATCTTGGACACCCTCGAACTACAGAATAGATCGATTCTTGGCTATTTTACCCCCACAGATGAGAGGAAAACAAATAAAAATCCCCCATGTGATATACAGATTTAGTAATAAATTATAGACATGACCACAAAATGTTGACTCCTTCCTTCAGACTTTATCTTGACGTTTTAACAAATATCTCTTCAGGGATCAAAAGAGGAAACTGGGGCAGGATCAAATAAGAACCTACAGTGCAAAGATAAAGCGGCTAATAATGAGGAAAAAAACACTCACTTTGAATAAAGTAAAGCACAATATTTGTGCTTAACTTTAATTAATTCTTTGTTGTTTATATTTAGACCTATATGAAAGTGAAACCTAAAAGGTGTCATTAAAATATCCCCCTGACAGTCAGCAGGAGCAGTTTCTATCTGCTTCAACCCAATTTGCATGAAAGACAAGTTACGTGTGAAAATGTATAGTGTTGGCATGAATAAACTATTAACTGTGATGAATGAAATCCAGCCTTAAACCATGTTCACATATGTTATCGTCATCGTCTGTGATGCGTCGGTTTTGCTTAGTGATCACAACATCACTCTCTAAAGGCGTGAAACCAGAGGCCGTGGGGATGATGTCAGACCAACACTGAGCATGTCGAGACGCTGTGGACACATGACAGGAGTGATTTACTGAAGGTACGGGGGGAGATTTAGTGGAAAAGGCTCATACCTGTAGGTAGTGCAGTAAAATCCATCAAGGTTGCAGTGAATTCACAGCCACTGAAGTTGCATTTCATGAACACTTTCATGAGGTGAACAATTTATTGTATGTCAAAACTCACAATGGCTACATAGATGTGACAATGTTAAAGGTAGACTAGAAAAATGTTGGCTGTGTTACATGTACTCCTTCTCACTCATTGAATTCCAGAATCTATGAATATGCAAATATTGTTCATTGCAAACGTTTAATTTTCTGACACAAAAGGTCTCTAATTCAGCAACTGCTAAAAGTGAGTTGAGTTGAGTTTTAGTCGAGTCGAGTCATTAGTTTGTTTGCATCATCGGCCCTCACCGGCAACAGTTTGTGTTGACACTGCAAATGAATATCCTCCTGCATGGGTTTGATCTATGGGTGATCCTGCTTAATACTGAAATGTGAAGTGTACTCCTTTATGAATAGTTAACAGATTCAGACTACATGTGCCCAAAGAAAGCACCTTCCTGATAAATATAAATGATATCCTTTGCTCCTCTTCTCCTCCTCTCATACAGAACCTCAGTCCAAATGGGGCACAATAAGACTGAATTTGGCACAAAGCGACTCAAATCCTTTCAAAGAGGAAACCAACCAGCCCCCAACTCCCTCAACCAAATTACAGTGAAAGTGGCAGACAGGCCGGGTTGATGGTATCCAAATGATGTACTTGGTTGTCCATTAAAAGCACAAGAGTCAAAACAAAACAAAAGGGCTCCATGGGACGGCTTGGCCAGAACCCTCACGCAAATCATCTGCTGTTGACACACACACACACACACACACACACACACACACACACACACACACACACACCACCTCATTACTATGAATACACTCTTTAACACCCTCTCCTGACACACACGCACACATTGACACTAACCAAACTAACCAAATGTGCATATACACACACATTCAAATAGCCCACAGCCCAACAAAACACATGTTTGCATATAAGCTCACACACATACACACACACACACACACACACACACACACACACACACACACACACACACACACACACACACACACACACACACACACAAACACACACACACACACACACACACACACACACAACACACACACATCACACATCACACACACAACACACACACATCACACTAACACTCTTCTTGTAGTAAGTGGTACGAGAGAGTAGGATCACTCCATTTGTCGTCCCACACAAAGCTGCTTGTTCAGTCATTATCTGGGAGAGCCTCTTCTCTCCTCTACAGGCAAGATGACCAGGTCACAGCTAAAATAGCCACTTCTCCCTCATGTCACTTCTCTCTCTCCCTCTCTCCGCCACTTTCTCTCCCTCCTCTTTTATAAACAAAGCTCAGCCATTTGTTTTAGCCACTAAAATCAGAAAGAAATGGGACATTTGCAAACCAAATGAGGCTTATATGGCAGGTTCTTGTACCCCATCCAAAGCAGAGGCTAATTGTGTGCTTCTCCACTCTAAACAAATGACTCAAGGAGAGGGAAAGACCTCCGAAGTGAATGAGGGGATGGGCTATTTGTTAAGGAAATCAGGAGGCCATTGAGCTCATGTGCAATTTCCTATTTGCCTGGTGACTGTTGCTGTCTGATCACTAAAGTGGAACACAAAGTATCACTCAGAACGTTTGGACGTTACAAGTTGCATCTCTCTGATCAGATTTGCGACGTGTGTGAGACATGAGACACTGTGTGGCAACACACACGATAATACATGTGTCTGTGACAAACACTGTGTTATGTGACTGTCAAACAGTTTGCAATGTCTTATTTCTATAAGCTTCAAAACTAAGTCTTAAAACTCTATGAGCAGAGAGCATTTTGTAACTTCTGTGTAATGACATTTCAGTGGTCATACAGATGTTTAGCAGGGATGCATTACAAATGGTTAAAAAAGTTACAGTTACAGTTTTTGCCGATTGCTTACACACTGAAATCAAAGGTATTACACAATTATCAAAACCTTACACTCAAGGAGCAAAACATTTTTCCAGATGTGCACCACTATAAGCACAATGCCAGTCTCACACTTTTTGCAAAACAATACACACAGTGATTTGCAAAACACTAAACACACTTGTATACATTAGACAGAAGTATATCATGATGTCACTTCCTTGCAATTCCAAAGCACTGACTGTCAAATTACCACACCTACTGTATGAGCCAATCTGTGAAACAGCCACCAGGTACGCAAACACATGATTGCTTAATTGCAGACACACCAATCAGGTTTAAGCACTATACAAATGCAGCAGGTAAGTTTAGTATTTTCTGTACTGTATTTTCAGTTTTTTTCAGATCTTTTTTTTTGTTTGTTGTTGTTTTGTTTTTTTATGTAATTGTAACCTGTACTGGATACAGTATTTTATGTTTGTCTGTTGTTTGCTGAGCTAACAGTGGTATGCACACTACTGTACTACTACATGAAAACTGGGACATGTTTTGTTGTGATTCTCCATGTTGACATGTTGACTGATTTGGGTATATGGAGAGAAATAAATTATATTTGCCTCAGTCTGCAGCATTGGTCTTGTGTAATGTTTGGTGAACTTATTGTATATTTGCACTTTCTCTGTGTACTTCATTTACAGTACTCTAATCACTGAGAAGTAGAATTGCTAAAAGTGTTTTAGGTTAGCAACAGCAGTGTGTAACTGGTTCAAACAGAACTAAGTCTAACAAAGGTAACAAAATCTTTTTTTTTTTTTTTTTTTAAATTAGTGTATAGTTTTTGCAAGTGTTTCATTTTGCAAAGGGTCTGAGGTGTTCTGCTAATTGGGTGTGTGGTTGTGCTAATTGTGAGTAGTGTTTTGAAAAACCGATCCCTGTTTTCAAAATAGTGCTCAAGCAATCGAAAAAAAACTGTAAAATAAAAAACAAATGGTTAAACAAATCATTGAACAGGAAACCATGATCTTTTGCTTTGCTCATAAATGTAGTTTAAATAGCTTTCACTCTTTTATTTACAAACCGTGCTGTTCTTTGGGGTGAGGAACTGTGATGTTACACTGTGTTGCATTCTTGGGCAGTGCCATTTCTAAAAGGATTACTTTTAAGTGCTGTGTGGTTGGTCCACAGCTAACTTACTGCACCTTCATGTGTGACAGACGGCTGTCAGAAGATCTTTCTTTAGATAGGAAGTTTTTAGGTGAGTTGAGGACTGATGGTGAGGAACAGATGTTACCAGGTGCATGCAGATGATGTGTAGTAAATATGACTAACACCTAATATCTTGATGTGATACTGCCCAGCAGATGCTCTTCTGTGTGGGTGAGGACTTTTTTTTACTGTTTGCTGAGCTGTGCCAAAGTATTGTTTAGAGAAGTGAGAAAGCATTGAACCAAAATTATGAATCATTACCTCTTTTTTATCGGAAGCCATTGTCTCAGGTTCTGCTTTTATTTCCATTTCCACACTTTCGCAGAGAAGTTCATTGACTAAATTTGGTCCAAGCTGGACAAGTTTTTAGCTGTGACTGTCCACGCACGCATGTGTAGTTGTACTAAACCCACTAAAAAGCATGTGTGTGTGTGTGTGTGTGTGTGTGTGTGTATGTTCATGAGAGCTGGGAAAAAGGTTACGGCTGGTGAGTCAGGAGTCTCTCATAGGACTGGATCAACCGCTGCAAAGGTCAAAGGTCAGGGGTCAGGGGTTGAGCTCTCTAAGCCAATCACAGGTCAGCGTGGAGCTGAGGGGCTTTCCATGTGAAGTGAGCGGTGCTTAGACGTGATAAGAGGAGGAGCACAGTAAACCCTGAGCCTGTTTTACGACCCAGTTTCAACCATCTCACCAATCATGATGTCACTTTATTACATCTGTTGTTAGTCAGTCCCTTAGTATTTCATCAGTTAATTAGCTGCTCAGGTTTGTCAGATCTTAATACTGCTGGTTATACAAAAACATAACAAAGTCCAGGACGGGTGTTGTTACTTATTTGTCATTATTCTGGCTGTAGCTGTGACTCCCACATGCTTGTTAGCTTAACTTGTGATGGTGACCAGTAAAGCGGTATGTAAATCAAAGGAGATTAATAATTGGGACATCTTTTATCTTGGTTTTGGTCGCCGGTTCAAGTCCCTGCACGAACCAAGTACGGAGTATGGACTGGTAGCTGGAGAGGTGCCAGTTTACCTCCTGGGTAGTGCTGAATTGTCCTTGAGCAAGGCACTGAACTTTGAATGTCCTCCTACATAATGCATGTATATAGATCCTGTTGTGCATTTGTGTATTTGGGGACGTGTGTGTGTGTATGTTCATGAGAGCTGGGAAAAAGGTTACGGCTGGTGAGTCAGGAGTCTCTCATAGGACTGGATCAACCGCTGCAAAGGTCAAAGGTCAGGGGTCAGGGGTTGAGCTCTCTAAGCCAATCACAGGTCAGCGTGGAGCTGAGGGGCTTTCCATGTGAAGTGAGCGGTGCTTAGACGTGATAAGAGGAGGAGCACAGTAAACCCTGAGCCTGTTTTACGACCCAGTTTCAACCATCTCACCAATCATGATGTCACTTTATTACATCTGTTGTTAGTCAGTCCCTTAGTATTTCATCAGTTAATTAGCTGCTCAGGTTTGTCAGATCTTAATACTGCTGGTTATACAAAAACATGACAAAGTCCAGGACGGGTGTTGTTACTTATTTGTCATTATTCTGGCTGTAGCTGTGACTCCCACATGCTTGTTAGCTTAACTTGTGATGGTGACCAGTAAAGCGGTATGTAAATCAAAGGAGATTAATAATTGGGACATCTTTTATCTTGGTTTTGGGTCGCCGGTTCAAGTCCCTGCACGAACCAAGTACGGAGTATGGACTGGTAGCTGGAGAGGTGCCAGTTTACCTCCTGGGTAGTGCTGAATTGTCCTTGAGCAAGGCACTGAACTTTGAATGTCCTCCTACATAATGCATGTATATAGATCCTGTTGTGCATTTGTGTATTTGGGGAAGTGTGTGTGTGTGAATATATATAACAACAGATGGAAATAATCTAATTTACCCTTGTGGGATTAATAAAGTATACCTTCCTGCTTTAACTGACTCTACCCTACAGAAACATAACCAACGTTGAAACAGATTGTGTCAGTCATTGCTTGTATCGACAACAGAGGAAGATGAACTGAGGAGTCACTTTAAATATTGTAAATAGGCTATTTTCTTTATTTTTTTTTAAGTCAACTCTTTTGAACTCATTTTTTTTGTGTGTATGTACCATCAAAGTGTATAATATTCTCAGCACAAGGAAGACACTGGCACAGATAATAACTTCACAGATAATAACATCAGTGCTGGGTGACATGTACTGTATATGTATTATATTTGTATACAGTTCTTTGTACACAGTGTGTATTGTGTACTGCCACCTGGTTCATGGTGGACTTTTCTCACTTGATATCTGCACTCTCAATTTCTGGTTCATGGATATTTTTGATGAGCAGTTAACCATAGTCCTCATAAATTAACAGTAGGCCTAGTTTAAAATTCTAACATTATTATTATTATTATTATTATTATTATTACATAGAGAGGGAGAAGAGGAAGAGAGAGAGAGGTTTGAGATGATTTGCCATGACACTTGTCAGGAAGGTTCACAGCAGCTACCATATAATATTAACAGTCTATGGCAGCTTAAGAAAGAAAGTATTTGTTTCTGTGTGTGGGCTGATTCGTTTGTCTATCAGCGTGCATGTGCGTGTCCACGTGTATGTGCACGCGCACATCTTCAACCCCGCTCCTGCTGAGCCCACGTTACTTTGATTGACAGGTGAGATTTTCCTTCACACACTGCACTGCCCGCCCTGCGCGCCTCCGGAATAGCTCCTTACTACGCCCTGATTGCTCAGAATCCGCGTAGCCCAACCAGGTCAACAGACTCGGGGCAGTTTACAGAGCGGCTATTGGTCAGCTGTATGATCTACATCACCATCCCCACGTGGAGCAGCGGCCCTGATTGGTCCGGGGCCGTTTTGTGGGCCGACCTACAGTTTCGGTTAGCTTGGGAGCGTGAAACCGCGTGAGAAAGTTGCCATTGAGGTAAAGCAGAGCTAGACGGTGGACTGTTGCCGCCGCGGTGGAAGTTGTTGTTATTAAAACTAACATATTTCCTCTTTGTTTCTTGAAATCTGTTTTGGACGCATCCACACTCAGCGGGGAAGTAAATGTTTCTGTTTTGTTGACTTTTCAACCGCCAACGAGCGACCGCGGCGAGTCAAGTGGAAACTCTTCACTGCAATTAACTTGTGTGGATTTGTTTCTGATGCTTTGACTGAGAGCCAGTGTGCGGCTGTCGTTTGATGGTCTACTGGCTTGACTTTTTCCTTGTCTGTATGTCTCTCTGTACTCGGAATACATCGGATCCTACACAAAACAAACGCTAGAGTGATTGAGGTGGCTCCAGCATTTTCATTTCTCACCTGGTTCATACCCTCCTCCCCCTTCTTTAGCTGCCTTCAGCTAATGAGCCGTTTCCCGTGTTTTTCCGGTTGATTAACAGCCGTGCTGCCGGTGGAGCGGAGGAGAGACAACGACCGAAACACAGCGAGAGACAGCGAGGAGCAGGGATTCACATTAAACGGTCCGTGAATTCGGGCGGAGCGGTCGGTTTTGTTTGAAATTAACGACAGTCGGTCCTGCTTATAACGGCGGATGGATTCGTCTCCGTGATCTGGGGCACCCCACATCTTCACTGTGCTCTAATCTGATCCATCGAAGCGTGTTTTTGAGAAAGAAACGGTTCCATCCTCCCGGAGATAACAATGTTTCCCCAGGGGCGACACCCGGTAAGACTCTTCCCTTCCTGCTTTAACAGTTGTTCAGAGATAACATTAGCTACCTCTTTGTCTGACCCGCGCTTCTTGTTGTCTTACTTTTAACAGCCTTCAGGCAAAGCACATGTTTAATCATTTGAGTTCTTCTTGTTAATTGGGCTCTGCATCTGCCCTAAGAAGTAGCGTGGGATTGATAATATTGTTTGTTTAATAACGGCTAATAATTAAAAGTTGTTGACATTACATGTGAGCCTGGAGAGGATCAGATGCAAATTGTAGGCCACATAATGAGGCATGATGTTATTAATCCCCTGACTGTGTGTGTGTGTGTGTGTGTGTGTGTGTGTGTGTGTGTGTGTGTGTCAGACGCCCCACCAGGCTCAAGGCCAGCCCTTCAAGTTCACCATCCCAGAGTCACTGGACCGCATCAAGGAGGAGTTCCAGTTTCTTCAGGCACAGTACCACAGGTGAATAATACAAACACGCACATTCACAGGGAAGGCTGCTGTCTTTATGGGCTGCACAATGACCATTTTTTTCATTGTCATCTACCCTATAACACTAAACCTCGCCCTAACCACAGTCATCTCCCCTGCCATAATGAACAAAACCCCAGCTCTGGCCTCATACTAACTCATAAACCTGGATTACACACATTTACACAAAACCACACACATATGCAGCAGACTCAGTCATCAGTGTTAGCGCTTACACTGCGGTAGGTCTTGGTGATGGGTGAGAGCCAGAGGGTGGCGTGTGGGCTCAGGTTTTCATAAATCACTCCTTATTTTCCCCTGTGTGTGTTAGGAAGACTGCTGAGTATGTGTGCAGGTTTTCTTTGCTTCGTGTATACTTTTACTTAGTTGTTTTATTGGGGAGGGTTGGCCACAACAGATGAACGCTACTGACCTACAAACCGGCTGTTTTGTTTTCTCACATCCTTATTCACACATACAAAGAGCAGGGTTAAACCAAACATCCCACAGCCAACATACCCTGGTTATCATAACTAGACAGGAAGAACCATCTTCTCCATTTCACTTTCTGCTCTGTGCCCTGCAATGTTTAGAGACCGTAACCTGTCTACAAAGTTGTATGATTTATTTTTATTCTTATTTATCTTTTAGGAAAACAGTTTATTCTTAGTTTGAGTAGATGTTTTAGACAAAAGAGAGGCAGTCGCACATCTGTTTATGTGCCGGTATTCATTTATCAGCTATAAAACTTGTTTGTACTGTAAAATCAAGGTTGAGAAAAACTAAATCTTCCACAAGGGCTGACAATTTTTTATATATAGGTATAATATATGAATATATACATTCTCAATCTGTGGAAAACTGAGGTGCTAGTTTACACCGACAGACTTGGGTTGAATGAGATCAAATTTGCTTAACTTGAGACGTTTTCTGTTTCTCTTGAAGTAAACGGTTTATTGTTGTATTTTTCAGTCTCAAGATGGAGTGTGAGAAGCTGGCCAGTGAAAAGACGGAGATGCAGAGACACTATGTCATGGTGAGATCCATGTGACACTCAATTAATTTGTCCCACACAGCATCACACGTGACATAGTGAGGCTTTTGGCCTGCTGGAGTGTCCTTGAGGAGGATACTGTGTCCCAACCACCTCCATGTGTTCTGGAGGTGAACTTTCATCTTTCCAAAGGCTGATAAATGAAAATAATAAATATAATAAAATACTCACTGTATTTTTATCTGAACAAAGGGAAGCAGCATTATTAAAAAAAATATATATATAAATAAATAATGCACTTAATGAACTTTTTCTTTTACGTTTCCTTACTCAGTCACACTAATGAAGATGATTAGAGTGTCAGATTAGACTGTGCTACAATTTTGCAATCTATGAGTAGGCAGATTTTTCATTTTGATTAAACTGAGCTCCAGTAGAGTCTGTATTTATCTGTTCTTTCTAAGGAAAAATATAATTTTACTTTGATAGCCATTTAACCTGAAACAAAGTGAGGTCAAAGGAGGCTTAGTGTGTGTGTGTTGAAAGCCTTTAGTCCGACACAGAAACAAAAGTAGACAGGAATGCCGTTCTGAATTGTTTGCAAACATATATCTCTACTTTGCCTCTATGGTGACACTCTTACACAGGTAAAAAGCATTTCATTTGGACGCTAGATCTTTCAAAAGCAGTTTGAATGCTCGGTGAGAATTACCTGGTGCGACACATAAGATCTGCAAGCCTGGTTGTTCCAATAAAACACCTGTAAGGTCACGCATATTTTCTTAGTTTTTATTTTTTTATTATTTTTTATTTTTTTCAAAAGTTCAGAATACCTTTCACTAATCTGACTCTGTCTTCCTCAGTACTATGAGATGTCTTATGGCCTCAACATCGAAATGCACAAACAGGTATGGATGCTCATCTGTCTGCCTCTGTCTACCCTCTGCGTCTTTCCTGTTTGTCTATCTTCACCTCTCTTTCCCTCTGTCTCTCATGGCAGGGTTTTGATGTATTTGGTATGTGTGCCTGTTGACATGTCCTTTTGTGTGCCAAATGCATTTGTGCGTTCATTCATTTGTGTGTGTGTTGTACTGTATGGTTGTGTGTTTATTCGTGATCGATGGGGCTCTGTCTCATTTCCCCAGTTAGGGCCGGCCGGCTGAGCCCAGAGGCAGGATGAATGGCTCTGTAGATTGATTGGTGCTGTCTAGGGGAGCGGCCTGCTTTATTACATTAGAGGGGCAGGGCTGGGGAGGACAGAGGAATCGATCACAGTGAGGCCGGCTGAGGAGAGACAGCGGAGCTCCCCCTTTTAGTAGGAGGGAGCAAACAAGAAATGCAGAAAGGACACTTACCTGTTGTAATGTAAGGCAAGGACATTTATGTAATGTATGCAAACGTGATGACAAGGAGCAATTGAACACATACACTGTACAATACACAGAGTCAAACATGTATGCATAAGTACATACACAGACACATTAAAAGGCCAA
This sequence comes from Sander vitreus, assembly GCF_031162955.1. Taxonomy (NCBI): domain Eukaryota; kingdom Metazoa; phylum Chordata; class Actinopteri; order Perciformes; family Percidae; genus Sander; species Sander vitreus. The sequence continues at coordinate 19,397,853 of NC_135859.1, read as the reverse complement.
CATCTCTCATGGTTACATACGTTTGTATGTAAATACATAGATGAGGAGGGGAAAACTCTCACTCTCTTTCTCATGCACACAAGTTTACACACATTTCCCCACAGGAGTGGTGCAGGGCTTAGAGCGTTTACCAGTAATTACCACAGCTATCGACCAGACGGACCAGAGGAAATTGTAGGTGGATTGGCCTGGCTGCTTCACCGAGGATTGGGGATGCTTCTCTGACTTTCTCACACTCCCTCCCATTTTTCCCCCTTCTTTCTTGTGTTATTCTCCCATTTTTATAACCCAAGTTCTCTCCCTTTCTTTCTGCCTTCCTCACTCTCCATTCAAAATTATGGGATCTCTTCTTCCTTGTGCTACACCCCCACCCTCGTTTTTTTTTCCTGGCTCCTTTTTTGTTTTATGTCCATGAGAAGCTACTGTTCTTTCATTGTGAGGGAGATGCATCTCCTTCTATTGTCCACACACATAAACACACACACACTAAAGCTCCAGGGGAGGTCATTAGCTTGGGGCCGCAGTTGTCAGAGCAACAAGCTTCTGTGGGCGGGGGGAGGGGGGGGGGGGCGGTACAGAACAACTGTGTGTGTGTGTGTGTGTGTGTGTGTGTGTGTGTGTGTGTGTGTGTGTGTGGCTCCAATTATGTGTAATGGGAAGTCGGTTCTCTGTTAACACATGGTGTGTGTGTACATCTTCTCGCTGTATCCTCAACTTTTGTTTACCTACTCTCAATTATATGAATATCATAGTGTGAATAATGTACCATAGCAATTCTCCAATGTTATTCAGGAGCTGATATGAAAAAATTGTTACAAGTGTTACGACACATGAATTGTAAGTTTTTGTTACCTTAAATTTCATTTTCCATGTGTCTCCAAATGTTCTTAAGTCCCGAATTGTAAAGATGCCTCATTTGGGGATTGTAGCTTCGGGTATTTGTTGCCTTGTTTGTTTGATCCTTGTTAGTTTTGTCAGTTAGCTTAGCTTAGCTGACCTGATAGTAGTTGGTCAGACTATTCTCAGACGACTTAGTCAGCGAGCCATTATACAAGGTTAATCCGTGAGCCATTATACAAGGCTAATTATAGGCTTACAACCCAGGATTCTGAGAATGGCTGTGTAGGTATAGTCTGCCTGAAATAGCTCTTTAGTTAAGGCTTTCTATGCATGGAATAAGTTGGACATTATGAGATTGAGTTACAGTGTGTGGAAGTCAGCAACTCATGAGCTGGCCAGGGTGCAGGTTTCTACTGGACTGGAATTATGCTGTTAAGGTCACTTTCTAATTCATTGTAGAAAGGCTGTAGTAACGGGTACATTAAGTGCACACACACCACCTAGACAGCACTGACATTTGCACTGAGAACAATGGCAAGACACATCACATAAATGTTGCACAGACTGGTAGGTCAAAACAGCTAAATGCTGTATGGTGGTGGACTGGTAGCTGGAGAGGTGTCAGTTCACCTCCTGGGCACCTCTTGAGCAAGGCACCGAACCCCCAACTGCTCGGGGAGCCTTTCCATGGGCAGCTCCCTCACTCTGACATCTCTCCATTAGTGCATGTATAGGTACTGAGCATATGTATGTAATTCAGGCCTGTGTGTAATAACACATTGTGTACTGTGTGTAATAACAGAGTGAAAACATTTTTAATTTCCCCTTGCGGGATTAATAAAGTATACATTATTATTATCAGACTAACCAACTTCGTCTTTCACCTACTGTACCGCCTGTTGTGTGGCTCAATATAGAAATGTAGCTTTCCGTAACGTGCACCGTAAAACAGATGTGCAATTGCCCATAGCTCTTTACACACACACACACACACACACACATATATATATATATATATATATATATATATATATATATATATATATATATATATATATATATATATATATATATATATATATACACACACACACAGATATGAAGGACAAACAGAACTACAAGCAATCTAAAGGCTTATAACTCCGTTTGAGTCCATATTCTCTTTGATTCTGGATAAAGAGTCAATTATTTAGTGTTCACAGGGTGAAGCATATTTACTTACCTCTATTTGTTTCTCCTATCTTTACTTAGCATATTTACATAACCACCTTATTTACATTCTTCTAGGCAGTGTCAATTGTAATTAGAATTTTCCTCTTTCCTATTATACTCCCTAGTTCTATTGTAGGTGAAGCAGTTACTTGTTTAGTTCCAGACTCATTCTGAATAGGCTAGTACTTTTATTTAGCTTATCTAAGTACATAATTGGCTGAACTGTGGCAGGGTCAGTGTGAGACAGAGATACCCAATGAGAGCAAGTAGGCAATGGGCCTCCCCAGAATTTCAGCTTTTCAGGAATTATGAAACCCATTATATATTGTGCTCGTGGCATGGCTTTAGGGATGGCAAGGTCCATCGGTCCCTCACTTTGTCTAGTTTGAAATATCTCAGACGGCAACTATTGGATGGACTGAGATGACATTTTGTACAGATATTCAACTATTGGATGGCTTGCCATGAAATTTGTGCAGACAATTATGTCCCCCTCAAGATGAATTTAAAAAATAGGTAAACTTTGATCCCCTGCCTTTTCACCGAGCCTCATCGTCAGGTCAACATTTTACTTTTATATTCCAAAATACCTATATTCCCATCACACTCGGCTGTAATTCATGTGTAGTGCTCATTAGCAAATGTTAGTATGCTAACATGTTAAACTAAAAGCACCGTGGTGCCTAAATCCAGCCTCACATAGCCGCTAGCATGGCTGTTGACTCTTAGTCTTGTTGACTTTTTAATAACAAAGGGATTGCAGGAAGGATAGAAAATTGATATGATGTCAGTAACATTTTCAATATTAAGACCAAGTTATGTAGGTAGGAAACTGGAGCAGTGTATATTTCGAAAGTCTCTTTGAAAGTAGAAGTACTGTATATTATTACTGTAAAAGGGAGAAACTTGCTATAGTAACCAGTTATTAACCAGTTATTTCTACACCAGGTGAAGTCATTGTTGGGCCAGTTAAAGCCCCGAAGATGGTCACTTTACGCTGTGGGATACCAAATGTCTTTTTAGCTTGATGACTGTATTTTCACTGAGTTTTGAAAGGTTTCCATAAGCCCAAGTGTCTTAGGCGTTTTCGACATGTAATAAAAAAAAAAATCATGCAACTCTTCGTAGGTTTTCACATAACAACAACACATAGCCCTTGAAGCTTTTACATCCAGTGTGTGTGCCTATGTATCTATTTATGTGGGATGTGTGTGTCCGATGAGCCATTACTACGTTTCATGGCTCCTCTAATTCCCTCTTCACCCTGGCCTCCTTGGTATCAATTTGATTGGATGATATGTAATATGAGTCACCTTATCTGATTTGATGCCACTGTGGGGGTATCTGGTTTCAGCCAATTGTTGCCACCTCCGGGGGTTTGGGGGACAGGCGGATGTGTTGGCATGGATACTGGGGGAAAGCAAATGAAGTTAGTCGCTGATGAGATTATGTTGAAGTGCTGATGGGAAGAGGGACAAGAGCACAGAGGATAGAGCGAGAGCAAAAGAAATACAACAGGCAAGAGAGAAACTTGAGCTCATGCTGATGATTAGAGAGGAAAATCTCATTTTGTGTGTGTGTGTGTGTGGAGATTTATGTGTAGAGGGATGGTGTGTGTGTGTGTGTGGATTTGTGTGTAGAGGGAAGGGGACGGGATGGGTGTCGTTATTGTATCACAGACTGGTCGGGGCTTCTGCGTGTGTGTTGACTTGCTGTGGAGGCGGCAGTCTCCAGTGTGTTTGTGTGTGTGTGTGTGCTTGTATTACTTTATTGGTGTAACTGAACAGCTGTCTTTTCTAAATGAATGTAATTATGTTATTAACAATTAAGTTGCTTTCTGTCTCTGTATCTCTTCCTCAATCAGACCGAGATTGCCAAGAGACTAAACACCATCTGTGCACAAGTCATTCCCTTCCTCTCACAGGAGGTAAGTATGTGTGACTTTGAGCTACAGACTAGGCTTGTGCCAATTGGTGAGCAGATCATTTATCATGGATTGAAGCGATGATCTGTTTTTCTCACACCGTATTAGGGGCATTTGAGCTATTTAACCTACTTTCAGAACTAAATAAAAATAATCTTTCTGCGCCGTACTGTTCATTTACAGACGTTTCTGGTGGAGCGGCAAGTCCACCCGCTGAGCTCCGTTAATCAGCACCAGTGACGAGTACATTTTAAATCCTCAATTACAAACCAGTTTGCCTATTTTTCCCATGAATCTGACACCTGATGGGCTATGTTTACTTTGGACAGTCAACCAGCCTCCCTGGCTTCCCGGCTGCTGCCAGGGGACTGCTAACAGGAGATACATTCGGTCAGCCCCACCGACTACTGGGGGCTAAGTTACAGCAGCCAACGTTAACGATTGAGTTTCCCTGGTATCGAGCTGTGCTTCCAATAATAAATAATAAACTACATGCATTTCATGTTCAATTATCTTTAAAGTAAGGCAGAGGAATAGCTAAACATTTGGCACGCTGATCAACGGATAGCAGGAGAGGGAGAAACCATTGCTAACGGCTAAGCTACAGTAAAGTAGCTAACAGATCTTAATAGTGTGTAAACTCTTGGCTAGTGAGAAAGCCGCTGAAAGAAGAGCCCTATGAGCGCTTGAGCGTACTAATGTCAGTTTAAATGTGAAGCGGATAATAAGCCGCTGTAATAAAGAATATGACAAAATAAACTGGGTTGAGCTACCGACGCAAGACACCATTAGCAACACAGAGCGTCGTCAACTGGTAATGAGACAATACGCTTACCGCTGCATGTCAGCTAAGCTGGATGCAGGACAGCCAAGCTGGTGTAGCCAGTTTCATTGATTATAGTGAAATCGTAGTGTTCAATGTAGCCTGCCTGTCAGACTGGCGATCACATTGCCTCGACATTGGCGATGTCGAGTGACTACCATTGGACGATACCAAAACAGAAGGGATTGCCCAGGCCTGCTTTTTTTTTTTTTTTTTAACACTCTGATTGATTTTTATTTTGGGTTTAAAAACATCATACATAAAAACATATTTTGATGTCTAGTTGTCTTTGCTAGCTTTTCTGATAAATCAACCTTTTACTCTTGGTCTTTAACAACATTGTGTTCGTCTGTGTGTTTTGCAGCATCAACAGCAGGTGGTCCAAGCTGTAGAGCGAGCCAAACAGGTGACTATGGCAGAGCTAAATGCTGTCATCGGGGTACGTGGACTGCCAGGCCTTCCACCTACAGTATGTATTTCTTTTACTTACTCTTTACCTAAATCAACTGTCTCCGCATTTCTGTGTGTACTCTTCTTTGGCCTTTTTTAAAAATCAAATTCTTTCCATAAGAAATACATTTCTTTCTCCACACATTAAAGGCAGAGATGGAAAACCTTTCCTACTTTGATCTGTCAATAGTTTAATTTGAACCTCTCCGATGCTGCTTGCCTGCCACAAATGAAAAATCTTTCAGGAAGGACCATTTGTTATTTTACTATTTGTTTACATAGTAATGAATTTATTGCAGAAACAAAGACCTAACTCCAACACTACATCCAAGTAAAATTAATTCTTTAAGCAAACATTCTTTGCCGGTTTTCACTTGAAACCTTCCGAATTGCTACCAGAGCTTGACTGTGGTACTCGTGTTAAAACTTATACACCTGCACATATAAGTTTACATTGTAGGCATATGACTGACTTTTAAAGAGATTTCAATTACTTAATCACTTAACTAAACTCAACGTAACATATGACATATGAAAGAGTTGATAAGACAATGAAATAAAACTAAAACCCAGGATGCAGATAGTTTCGTTTTTCATGGACTATGTGTCTGGAAATAAAACCGATTGATAGAACTGATCTTTTTCACTGTGGAGTATAGAGGATATGAATCAGCGGGGAAGTGTGATGAGAGGTGTTTATTGAAAAGATGTCGTCAGCCTGCAGCTGTAAAGGGATTGACACGGTGAGTGTGAAAAGAAGAAAAACTAACTTTTTGCTTGAAGTTTCGCTGTGATATCTATGTAAAAAGAGAGACAGAGTGGAGCTGTTAGTGGTGACTGTTTGGGTGGGATGGGAGGTAGTTGAGAATACTCTGCTTTATAGTAGCTATAGGGGCTTGACTGGCGGGAGGTGAGACCAGGGGGTTGAATTGAAGAGAAATGTGGGAAAAGGGATTTGGGGGGGGGGGTCCTTCATAGCGCGCTGTGTGTGTGTGTGTGTGTGTGTGTGTGTGTGTTGGGGGAGAGGTGGGTGTATTTGGCAGTTGCTGTTTGAGTCTTAATTGCAGGATTTCAGTGTTTGTAAAACGGAGGGGGGGGGGGGTCACGGCGGTGCCCTTACACTCCCCTCTTCACCCACCCCTCCCGTCTCCCACGCCAGCCTGTCATTCACCCCGTTTGTGAGTTAAATGAGTGTAATGAAGCATGTTGCCCCAACCTCTACACACATACACATACGTGCTCACACACCAGCTCACACTAACATCCCATGACAAACCGGGCTCCCCTTGCCTCCACCAATACTTCCCCTCCATTTACTCCCATCGGGGGTTCTGTTTGTGTATCCGTGTGTGTGTGTGTGTTTTTTTTATGTTTGTGTGTTCATTTGGGTGTACCAGAGGGTGCATTTCTGTTATCCCCAGGAAACAACAGGCAAGGGTAGGATGGTTGAGCTAGAGTGTGTGTGCGCCTGCCTTGTTTATCTAAACTCTGTGTATGCATGTTAGTGTGATCAAGTGTGACGTGTGGGTGTGTTTCTGTTTGATTGTTTGGCAGGCAAGCCAACTCGTGTGTGTGTGTGTGTGTGTGTGTGTGTGTGTGTGGGTTGAGGCTAAAAGACTGTTTGGTTGTCTTGCTTTCATTCATCGGGGCAATACACAGAGAGTGAAGGATGGATGGAAAGGAAAAGAGGAGGCGGGGGCTCAGCAGAGGAGGAGTGGGTTAGTCAATTAGGTGAGATAAAAGTCGGTTTGACCTTCAGCACTCCTTCCACCCCTGCCGAGTCTCCTCCTGTGCCCCCCTTCTCCTCTCCTCTCCTCTCCCTCCTTCCTCCTCCCCTCCCCGTGGCGAATCAGTGAGCTTGGATTCCCGCGGCTACTGTCTGAGGAGGCAATAATGATGTTTTGGAACACAAAGGCATTTCACGCTCAGACGAGCGCCTGATTTGGTGTGAAAGAGAGAGCAGGGCTGCCAGCCAAACTCTCTCTCTGACCCTCTTCTCTCCTCAGCCGCTTCACTCCTTCACAAGACCTGACAGTGCAGGCAGCAGCTGGGGCTCTCAGCTCTCCCCTCTGCCCCTCCACTTCTCCGTCATTCCTCCTTTTCCTCCCTGTCTCCCTCCCCCCTGCTTCTCCCACCACATCCTCGGGCTCTGGGCTGTGATCCCAGCTGTCAGTATTGTTCAGTGTTTGACCCCAGAGGGAGGAGGGTGTGTTTGTGTGAGCCCTTGTGTAGTGGGAGAGGTGGTGTTCACCGCCTTGTAGACTGCAGCAGCTTGTTGAGGTGGTGTAAACCGAGACACTGAAGAAACTGTCCCATCTGTTGAAGACGCCAATAGGGCCATAAATCTCTATTGATTAGGTCACCGAGTGCTATTGATTTTTACCTATTGATGGCTCAGTTTCATTCACTGACACTTGAGTTTTTGGTGTCAGGCATCAATGCTTAGCACTAAGGCAGCATTTTTGACTAGGGCTGCTCGATCACGATTATTTAACACGATTGCTCATTAACCTTTTTTGGGGGGGGGATTATTTGCAATTGTTTCTAAAAGCATCATACATCTTTCAATTACATTCCAGGATATGGTGTCCTTTTGGATCAGAATAAAATAACGTATATAATTTTTTTTCATGTTGGTTTTGAGCTGTATGCCTCCCCACTAACCTGGAAAACGTTTTAAACAGTAAGTGAATAAAGCGTGTCGGGGGAATACAACGCCTCCTGCAGCGGGGAGTCAAAGGCAGAGGGACTGCAGGATGTGCTAACGTTAACCTTTTGTCTCAGCTGGGATCTGATGAACAGTAAATACATCAAATTCAATACCCATAACGCTATTTTCCAAGCGACTGTAGCTGTCATATTTCATGGTAAATTAGCTGTCGAGGCTTTCGTCGTTGGTTGTCACTCTACCTGAAGAGAAAATCCTGTAATCGTGCTATTTATTTGGTTGTCATGACTTCGAATCGTGAGTGATGACGTCCTGTCACTGTTTGGTTGCTCACACTCAAAGGGGAGAGAGAGCGGATGACTGTTCCCGAAGTTCAGTGGGGCAGACGGCTCTGCAGAGTCGTGTAACTACGACTTCACGACATGTTCGATGGACCGAATGTATGTAGCGGAAACACTGCGTAATGTGCAAAATAATAGTTTTCCTCGATTACTCTTTGTGATCGTTAGGAACCAAAATCGTAATCATGATTAAAACATTTTTATTAATTGCACAGCCCTATTTTTGACTACATCAAGTTAGTTCAACATCTCATCTTTTTAGTCCTAAATCAAAAATGCACTGCTCTGTTTTTGTATTTTTTTTTGTCTGGGATATATTGCCAGCTTTAGACCTACAACACCTCAAGAAGGCTAAACTGTGTGTTGTAGCATCACTGAAACATTTTTTTCAACTAACCACCCCTTTCTTTCTTATATTTTCTCCCTGTCTCTAAGCAGCAGCACCTATCCCATAACCATGGTGGTGCCCCTGTGCCCCTCACCCCTCACCCTGCCGGCCTCCCCCCCTCTCAGCTAGGTGGTTCAGCTGGTCTCCTGGCTCTATCAGGAGCACTTGGTGCTATTCCTCCCCACATGTTGGGAAAAGATGGTGGCGATAAAAAGGCCCACATGTCCGGACCAGACTCGCACCCTTCAGGACCTGAGCACCTGAGAGGTGAACAAACACACTCGCCACAACAGAAATTGTTTGGCCTGCTTCCGAGTCAGTTTTTCTGTGTGAACTTTAGGTTCTTATTTATAAATGAAAAACAAAATGTAGACATTTCTCATTTGTAACTCATTCGGCTTCCTTTCTTATTTTTTTCCGTTTTCTGCTCTGCTGAACACCCAACCCTATGACCTCAACCACATTTCCAATGGCAATAGAGCGAGAGCCCGGCACAGTAAGTACTTCCTCTTTCTACAGCAATGTTTACTGTTCTGAAAAACCACTCAGTTTATTTTATTGTCTCTCTTAAAGGTGTAGTTTGGTTTTGGGACATTTGACTTTGTTCTTAGATGCAGGTTGCATTCCCTGTTGTGAAATGTTGGGTCAACCATTGAATTATCTCACATGCAATAGTATTTTATTGAAAATACAGTATCCAAAGAGTCACAGCACATTTATCCACATTAAAACTAAGACCTGCAACTTACTTATATCAGGTAAACGGCACCTGTTGTTGAGGCAGGCTCATTTTTCATGTTAATGGTATTACTTTTATAGCTGCTGCAGTGACCCAATTTCCCCTCAGGGGAGAGAGAGAGAGAGAGAGAGAGAGAGAGAGAGAGAGGGAGGGAGAGAGAGAGAGACTCTCCAAATGAGCTTTTTAGCATGGACACACACTCCTCCAGCCTAGCCTGCATTGTTGTGCCTATTTAACACCTCAGTGAGCAGATTACCCCCCTCCTCCCACTGCCCCTGATCCCGCGCTTAAAGACTCTCATTGTGTTTAATATCACCACCACTGAGAGGGGAGGGCTTGGGAAAAGGAGGGGAGAGAGGGGGGCAGCAGTCATATGACACTGAGTGTGTGTGTGTGTGTGTGTGAGAAAGACCATGCTAAAAGCAAGCAGGGGAGAGACGGAGGGGGGGAAATTGCTTATGTTTTGTGGGTCAGTGCTCCTGTGCTCAGCTCACTAAAACCTTTCAATAAAGGGGGGAGGAGGTGGGAGGGAGGAAGAGGGGAGGGCGTGAAGGATGGGGCCTTTGGCAGAATACAGATTTTCACCCCCCCCCTTGTCACCCTTTCTTATCCTCCACACTCTCCCTCCATCCTCTCTGTCCTCTAATCTCATCCCCTCCCTTTCCCATTTTTTTTTCTCACCCTCCTCTCTTAGCTATTCCTCCTTCATTTACCCTTTCTCCCCTCAAAGCTCAAGCGCTCGCTCGCTAGATGTGTGCACGCGCATGTGTGTTTGTGTATGTTGGATGCACATTTCATTGACAGGCTGAGACTATAATGGACTCAACATGAAGCTTTAATCCATTAACAATAGGATCCGTTGGTCAGGAGGCCAGAGGGGGGCAGCTCTGTGTGTGTGTGTGTGTGGGACACAGAGGGACACAAGCAATACACACACACACACACACACACACACACACACACACACACACACACACACACACACAGCCAGTGCAGTTTGTCAGAGCCAGGAGAGGGAGCACTGATAGATTTTAAGAGCCTCTTAATGTAATCATCAACTTCAGAGGCGTGCGTTTGTGTGTGGCTGTGACTGGCTTTGGTCAAGTGAGAAAAGAGGTTGCTGTTAAAGTGTTAGTGCTGCTTAAATCATGCTTCTGTGAACTTTTAACCTATTTGCAAGTAAGAGTCTGTTTTTCTAACCTGGTCTACACATAGCTGAAAAGCTGTTGTAATTAGTGGTAGATGGATCTGACGGTTTAGTGATCTCATGCAGAATGCACACATAACAAAGTAAAATCTGAACTATGAATGGCAAAATTGTCTAACATCTGTAAATCCTTTTTTTCTTGTTTTTTTTTCTTATCTTTTTCTGTCTCTGTCCTCCAAACTCTCCTTTTTCTTTTTTCCTATTTTCTTCCTACACTACCTATCTTTTTCTTTAATCTCTCTTCCCTCTGTTCTCCTTTTACTCCTTTCTGCTTTCCTCTGCAGAGTAACTCATTGCTGACAGAAAGTCTTAGGAACTCAGATAAGCGACGCAACGGACCTGAGTTTTCAAATGACACCAAGAAACGCAAGGTGGATGACAAGGACTCTAGCCACTATGTAAGAAATGGTTCTACTGACTGTGTGTTTGTGCAATGTGAGAAAAAATCATTTATAATTTGTCTGTTCATGTGCACATGCATTTTAGTGTTTGTACATGTATCATAGTCACACATTAAATGTTAAATGAGTGATGTTGCAGTTTGGTATTCATTTCCACTTGAATATTTACATGCAAGTTCCTTCTAACAGCCTGTTTTTCAGCGAACCAAAGGAAAGGACATATGTGCCAATTTTCTGTTGATCAGGCTGTGCAGAATTATTTATATATATATATGACACATATATATATATATATATATATATATATATATATACACACATATATGACATATATATATATATAATATATATATATTTTTTTTTGAGGCTTTTTCCCTTTTATTACAAGTGACTGTGGATAGACATGAAAGGGGGAGAGAGATGGGGGATGACACGCAGCAAAGGGCAGCAGGTCGGATTCGAACCCGCGCCGCTGCAAAGGACTCAGCCAACATGGGGCGAACGCTCTTACTGGGTGAGCTAGAGGCCGCCCCTGAAGTGCAGAATATTTAATGGTGTGCTAACTAATTGTCTTGGTTCGCAGGACAGCGACGGGGAGAAAAGCGATGATAATTTAGTGGTGGATGTCTCAAATGAGGTCAGTATGTTTTGATATCTTTTTGTTTGTTCATAGTTGTGATGATTGTTGTTGTTTCCTGTGGGATGGATTTATAAATTAACAGGCGTCACAGTAGTGTGTGGGGGATGGTTCCTTTTTAAATGAACCACATTATATTCATAGTTGTCCATGGGACTGCAATCTTCCATTCAGGAAAATACCAACATCACTTTTGTGCAGTGCTTTTGTTCTCAGGTAGTTAACTGAATCCTTGTCCCTCCACCAGGATCCAGCCTCCCCTCGTGGCACGCCTCTCCCCTCCCCTAGAGAAAATGGCCTGGATAAATCCCGTCTTCTCAAGAAAGACCCCTGTAGTCCAGCTTCTACTGCATCATCAGCCAGCTCTTCTTCCCTTAAGTCCAAAGAGATGACAATGGTAGGGAGTAGGGATGGACAAGACACAATTGTTTCAGCATATGGTTGGATAGAGCAGGTATACAGATCAGTTGGTAGTAGGTCCAGTAGTTTCATCTCTTGTATATTTCTAAAGTGTATCTCTCTCTCTCACTGGCAGCGAGACAAGGCAGGCACACCTGGACTAAAGTCAAGCACACCCACACCTAGAGGTGACTCCACCCCTGGTCCGAGCTCCACTCCTGGGATCCGGCCCAGTCTATCAAAACCCCCGTCCATGGAGATACCACATCCAGCCAGTACGTTCAGAAACATTTGTAAATTAATTGTATGATAGGTTATGCTAATCTTTGCCAGAGGACAATAAGTTGTGTTTGCCAGCAAACGCAGTTTCGGTTAGAAATCTCTGTTTGCTTATGCTTGACTTAACTTTGTATCACAGAGAGAGACAGAATTCGATTCGAGGGTTACTAGAAATACCAGATGAGTGTGTGGTAATGATACATCTGTAGAGATCAAGGCTTGTACCCTTAAATATTTAAGGGATTTTGAACTTGAAGGCTTTCTAAGTTGTTACCAGCTTTTTATGTGCCGTACTCTTTCCTCCTCAGCTGCAGGTTTGCGGACCCCCCTGGCTGTACCAGGCCCATACCCGGGTGCATTTGGTATGTTGCCCCACGCAGCAGGGATGAACGGGGAGCTGGCAGGTGCAGCTGGAGCTGCGGCCTATGCTGCTGGACTACACAACATGTCACCTCAGATGAGTGTTGCTGCCGCGGCTGCTGTGGCTGCGTACGGCCGTTCGCCCATGGTGAGTGGAAAAGGGTGACCTGTGTTTTAGTAAAGTGACATTTAGGGATGGATTTGGATTCGGGCTTTTTGATGGGGTTCGGTTTCTACCGAACCTTAGAATTGTTTTCCACCGAACCAAACCCTACGCTTGCACTACGCTAGTCGACGTAATGACGCCGCCGTTGATTACGGGAAGGTGTTTACGTAGGTGGACCGTTCAATGTAGTAGGCTGTGAGAAAGTGAACATGGAGCTATTGAGCAGAAAAAGTGTTGTTTGGCAGTACTTTCAGTCAAAAGAAGGCGATTCAAGTCGAGCTACATGTTCAATTTGCAATGCCGATTTGTCTCGTGGTGGCAAGGACCCTAAACTATACACAACATCGCCGCTGTTAAAACATTTGCGTATGAAATATCCGAAAGAATGAGTTGTGCATGAAGGAATCTACAGACAGCAGCCAGAATGCAGCAACTTCAGGTACGGCAAAAGGAGGACAGTCACAGCTAAAAACTTGTGTTAACCAGACAATGCCTCTTCCGGCAAATGAGTCTCCCTACAGTGGGAGCGGAGCGACTGAACGGCCAAACAAAATGGTCACTCATCTGGCGATAGCGATGTGCTTTCCTACAATGTGAAAAGAGCGTGTGGATTCAACATTAAGTTGTTACATTTAACTAGTTTAGAGGCTGTGGATGTTGTTTACTTCATTCATGTGTTTACTGTGTTAATGGACTGAGGATGGGAGTAGGATTCGGTATTCGGTTTCGGTAGAATCTTAACCAGTGGATTCGGTATTCGGCCAAACCCCAAAAATCTGCATTCGGTGCATCCCTAGTGACATTTCATATATGTGTGTTTCCATTTGTTGTGTCTCAAAAAAAAAAAGAAAGCCTTTGCTAAATATCAAATCAACATAAACAGTTTTGTTTGTTTTAGTTTTCTTTATATATATATATTACTAATTGTTGATACACATTGCACATAAAACGTTTGACCACTCTGTCTTTTTCCTATTTTATTATGTTAATATTAAATCACAGTGGATTTAATTAGGAATAGTTTACCCAGATCAACAGAAGTATCAAAGTGAAAACATGATACAAACGATCTAAATTAAGTACAAATATATAAAACACAAAATTATTCCTTACATAAGTATTCACCTCCTTCAAGACAGTATTTAGTAGAGCCTCTTGGCAGGAACTCCAGATACAAGGTTTACACATCTGGACGCTCAATTGTTTTATACCATTCTTCTTTGTAAAACTTCTCAGGCTCTGTGCAGTTGCATGGTGAATGTAAGTAAAGAGAACAGAGCTTCTGCTGCCTTCATAATAGTGGCTTCCTCTTTGCTGTTCTCCCTGAGGCACTCGGGCAACAGTTGTATGCACAGTGCTCACAACTCGGCCATGAAATCCTGTAACCTGCCCCAGGCAGATTTACAGCTGTACAACAGCATATTCTTTCCATTTTTTTCATGATTGACCTTACACTACTCTGAGGACATATTCAGTGTGTTGGAGATTTTCTTGTATACTTCCCCTGATTCAAACTTTTTAGAAACTTTACTGCTGGTTGATTGATCTTTTGTCTTCAGTGTATCTTTTGCCAGGAGAGTGACGTTGCACCAGTTTCAACGGTTGCACCTTGCATATATTTAAATTAAAATCACTGGTCACACCTTGGATAAACACAGGTGATCTCCATCTAGCTTTGAACTCACTTATTTTTGCTGTTGATCAGTGTTGAAAAAGTTTTAAAGGAATAAAAGATCAAGAACAAGCGGTGTGAATACTTTTCATAAGTACTGTAAATGTTATACTGCAAAGTGTAAATAGTTGCACAGCTGTATTTGTCACCTCTGTGTGATAGTATTAGACAGTGGGTATGCTGGTGTGCATTACCTTCAATCACCTCATCACTCTTGGCTGTATTTGCATAGGGTTTATTACGCTGTTTAAATAGGTTTAGTAGACTTGTCTGTGTCTGGACAACACGAGAGAGAGAGAGAGAGAGACCCCTGACAGCGCTGCCTGTCACTCTTAAACTCTGCTTTCAGATTCAGAGGGTGTGTGCTGAAGAGTGTATTTGCTTTGTGCTGAAGAGAGTGTGTTCTGTTCCACTGGTTATTTTTGACTTGTGTGCATTTTGCCAATGTCCATGTATGTGTTGTATGCAATGTGCTCATGAAATGTCTGTTTTCTTCTCAAGGTTGGTTTTGATCCTCATCCTCATATGCGAGTTCCTGGAATGCCTCCCAGTCTGACAGGAATCCCAGGTGGCAAACCGTAAGTGTGTTTTGCGGCTGCCTGTATGTTTGAGGACTGATTGTCTGAATTGCCCCATGGAACAGCTGATATTAGAAATAATAACAATTTCTCCCCTCAATTTTCCCATCTTTCTGTATTCTGTCCTCCTCTTATGTCCTCTTTGCCGCCATGTTTAACCGTTTATCCTCCTTCTCCTCCTCCTTTCTGTCATCAGTGCTTATTCTTTTCACGTGGCGGCCGACGGACAGATGCAGCCGGTACCGTTCCCCCCGGATGCTTTGGTGGGCCCAGGGATTCCTCGCCACGCCCGTCAGATCAACACACTGAACCATGGAGAGGTGGTGTGCGCTGTTACCATCAGTAACCCCACCCGACACGTTTACACAGGAGGGAAGGGTTGCGTCAAGGTCTGGGACATTAGTCACCCAGGAAACAAGAGCCCAGTGTCGCAGCTGGACTGTCTGGTGAGTGAGGTGGTGGGGTGGGCATACAGTTCAAAGTGTCCTTTTTGGGTGAGAGAGGTATGTGTTGTATTAACGGATTATCACAACTATTAAAAACCATAATTTTCCACATTCATGGTGCATGTCTGAAAAAGAGACAAGAAAGATATGTGTGTGATATTAGTCACATAGAAGTAATGTATATATGCAAAACTATGATTTTTGTGTGTGTGCCACATCAGAACCGAGACAACTACATCCGCTCCTGTCGTCTCCTTCCTGATGGTCGGACGCTGATTGTGGGAGGTGAGGCGAGCACGCTGTCAATCTGGGATTTGGCCACGCCTACTCCCAGGATTAAGGCAGAGTTAACATCATCAGCACCAGCGTGTTACGCTCTGGCCATCAGCCCGGACTCCAAGGTCTGCTTCTCTTGCTGCAGTGATGGAAACATCGCAGTCTGGGATTTACACAACCAGACACTCGTTAGGTAAGAGAGACCTTGGTGTACATAGACAGAAGGAACATTTGAGAGTTTGCTTATTTTCAGTGTCTTCTCAAGCCACCTTTCCACTACCGTACTGACCTGCTTATCAGCAGACTCTCAGCCCTGGCTGATTTAACCTTTATGATTACAAGTTTTATTGCCAAGCGGCAGAATATTTAGCAATACTATGTAATAAGAGTGGCTGCTGATGAGAAATATTGAAAGAACTTCACATTTTGGTAGTCTGTGATGCAAACCAACTGCCCGTGCAACCTCTGATGCTAGGATGATAGTGTGTCTTTGTTTTAAAGGTGCCATGACATGGTGCTCTTTGGATGGTTTTATATAGACCTTAGTGGTCCCCTAATACTGTATCTGAAGTTTCTTTCCTGAAATGGGCGGGCCAAATTCTCTGGGCGGGCAAAGCAGAGAAAGGGGAGGTAACCATTGCTCCTTATGACCTCATAAGATTCCAGATCGGCCCATCTGAGCTTTCATTTTCTCAAAGGCAGAGCAGGATACCCAGGGCTCGGTTTACACCTATCACCATTTCTAGCCACTGGGGGACCATAGGCAGGCTGGGGGAACTCACATTAATGTTAAAAAACCTCATAAAGTGAAATTTTCATGCCATGCGACCTTTAACATTTCTCTCTTTGTGTGTATCCTGCAGGCAGTTCCAGGGCCACACAGATGGAGCCAGCTGTATTGACATCTCCAATGATGGCACTAAGCTGTGGACCGGAGGCCTCGATAACACAGTCCGCTCCTGGGATCTTAGAGAAGGACGGCAGCTGCAGCAGCATGACTTTACATCACAGGTACACACCTTTATCAACAGTGATCATTGACTAACCTTGGAAAACTTTGTATTAAAAAATGGCATCCCCAGTAAGACTATTAAATTTTAGCAGCTGGTCAAATGTAATATTTCCTGTCTCGTCTGTCCAGATCTTCTCTCTTGGCTACTGTCCGACCGGAGAGTGGCTCGCTGTGGGAATGGAGAGCAGCAACGTTGAGGTCCTTCACGTCACCAAGCCTGACAAATACCAGCTTCATCTACATGAAAGCTGTGTACTCTCCCTGCAGTTTGCCTATTGTGGTAAGCAACTGGCTGTCTTGATCTCGGCCGATTTTAGTTCTCCTTTCACTCATTTTCCAGTTTTGCCCGTTCTACCGTCTATCTTAGAACCAACCCCTTAAAAATGATTGGTTTAAATGGGTGCTAGAACTTAGTTCTACCTTAGTAGGATTGTTTGGGGCATTTTATTCTTGATTAGATAGAACAGCATAGAAGTAGGCAGGTAATTGGTTTTGTCTATTCTGTTCTATAAAGGAGTTTTTCTTTTTCACAGTATAATCATTTCTTGTCAATGATGTCATTATCTACCCTTTTGTTTTACCTTGCTTATTGTGGGTGTGTTTGTGTGTGTTTCTCTACCCAGGTAAATGGTTTGTGAGCACAGGAAAGGATAACTTACTAAATGCATGGAGAACACCCTATGGAGCCAGCATATTCCAGGTTGGGACAACCGATCACTACATTCACAATTCACATAGATAATAAGCATTTCCAAAAGCACAGCATTGCATCAATGCAATGACTGGAAACCATGACATTGTTATGGTGTTGTCCTCAAAAAGAGCATTCTCTGCTGTAGAATTAAAGTTTTAATGAAATGTGAAAGTTGCAAACATGTCTGTTGTTGGAATATGCAGTGAACTATTGCTTTTAGTGTGGAAACGCATCCTGTCTCATTTGCTGCATCAGCATGCATCTCTGTGACAACATCATCAAACATGTTATAGCTACTCTATCTTATTAATCATTCAGTAATATTGATTGGAATGAGAGCACCAGACATAATTATATTTTCTAAGAGCATAGTTTTAAAACTTTAAGTACTCTATCGCACACACAGAAGCAGTGACGTGTTCTTTGTCTTTCTTTGTGACTAACTTTTTTTTCCTTATTCTACATCTCTTTCTTTCTCTTCAGTCTAAAGAATCATCCTCGGTGTTAAGCTGTGACATATCTGTGGATGACAAATACATTGTCACTGGGTCAGGGGACAAGAAGGCCACTGTTTACGAGGTCATCTACTAAATCTATGGAAAGGAGGCCAGGACATTTGCTCTTTCCCACACACCAGATATGTTTCTAGACATTTTCAAGTGGAGCGAGAAATCACAAACAAGAGTGACCTCGATGGCACATTCTTATTTCTGTTAAGTCTGCCTAGGAGACACAGAAAGGAGACAAACATTTTACATGCACATATCTGTTGTGCCTGTAGAGATGACTCCATTTCAGTGGGGAATTAACTGGAGCAGCTGGATGTTTAATAGGAGAGGACCTATTTGGATGTTGTCTCAACTGCTTGTTGCTACGGACTGCACTGGGATCAGTTACAGGGACCAGACAATGACTGAACCAAATGGGGCACTGCATTGTTTTGACTGGGACCAGCTCTTCTGCAGAACACAGGGCTGAACATCAGATTTAAAAACACATTTGATTCAGTGTCAGGACCATGGGCAGAGACCCTAGAACGAACACTCAAACCAGATGGTTGATTATGTAAGCAAATGGCAGGTGGAAAGAGCAGAACGTGGACAGAAACTGAGCAACTGTGCAAAACATGTTGGTTTGTTGCAGACAGACAATGCTCACAGCCTGTTGATCTCTCAGCTCTAACTCTTTGACCTTAGAACCTCAGCTTGCTGTTCTGATATGCCTACGCTGTCTGAAAAGTACCTTTTCTGTGAACAGTGAGTCCTATCCTCACTAAACTGCACTGTAGTGGTAGCTGTCCACCTACATGCTTAGTACACACACAGAATAACAGTTTTAAACACGCTGAAGACCATGTTGACTTGTCTAGCATCATGCTGTTGTTGAGTTCTGTGATGGGTTAGTTTGATCCTTATGAAGCAAAGTTGTTTTTATAATTCCTACCCATTTCAGATGAAGCCAGAAAGTATTCTTGACTTTGGAGAACAATAGTCACCAAAATAAATAGGTTTCCAGAGCAGGAGAATATACTTTTAATTGTTGTTACAGAGGGCTTAACTCTCAGACCGTTTTTCCCTCCTATTTTTTGTGATCCTGCTTGTAAGATCAGTTAGTGAAAACCTGAAGGGTAAAACAAATTTCAGAGATTGAATTAATTCTCAAATTCCATTGATCTCCCTTTTCTAGTGTATCCGTTTCAACAGATTATTTCCCCACTTATATTTTTCACATGGATGTACTCCACAAGCAACATAAGCCTTCATGCTGTAATTTCTTCTGTTAACTTTATAGCCCTTACGCTATATACTTGAGCCACAGTGTGTCATCAGCTGCACGTGTTGATAGTGCCCCACCGTAGAACAACAGAAACTCAGTGGTGATAATTGGTCAGCTAGATAAAGCTTCAGATTTACAAATAGCCTCTTTGATACGGTCTCTTTTACATTAAGTTGATTGGTTGAGGTCATAAGGAGTAAAAAGAATAGCCTCAAATTAAATTAAGGGGTAACCCCTTAATTTGAAATAAAAATAACAGTTTTTGATTACTGTCTTCACCATTGTAAATTCACCCAGCCCCTGCCTTCATCACTCTTTGAAACGCATGATGTCTTACTGTATGGGTGGTTAATCAAGCTTCATAAACAGGGACCAACTATACTTCTAAAAAGATCATGTTGACAAGTAAATTAACCTTGTGTTTAAACAAGTGAAAATCCCTTCTACCACATTCACTAAAGAAACATCTTAACAGAATTGCCTTTTTAAATATAAATACTGTTACTTGTTTCTGCTAATATTCTTAAAAGTGGGACATTTGTGAAATTGCCTTCAAAGTACAACTGTGTCATGTTGTCTTCACTTTACAGAAGATTTAAGACTACATGCAAGATTCAATTATTTGTCAAGATAGTCTTACAGAGAAAGGTGCAGTTGTATTTCAGCTTCAGGAAGGAGTCAGTCAGTTTCAGCCATTTTAAACTCATTCATTTCATGACCTTGTGCTTAGTTTTTTTTTAAACTCTATTTTGTTTGTTGAATGTTTGTAAAAATGTATATATGTTTTTTTCTTACATGACATGCTTTAGAAATAACAAACTGTTTTTGTACGTCTTTTACATGGAACACGTCTAATCAGGAGAAATACTTAATGGTCTTAATGCTTGCTAATCTAAAATGATTGAAATATCTAGACAATAAATGTGTTTTTTTGTAACTAGAGTGGTCGTTGACTTTCTGGGTGGGTACAAGAACACATTAGGACCTCACGGATAATCTTTTGGATCCATTATAGATTATTGCGATGGAGGCTCAGAGTCTTGGGAATCAGGCTTGTAAACGGAGGTTTGGATTCCAGACAAGAACTTTGATGGTGAAAGTTAACTAGTCCGTAGTCTATATCCTTGACGTTCCACTTCTGAGATTGCTCCCGTGCCGCAGGAAATTCCTCCGGATGCATGTATTTCCTTACGCTTTCTTTGTGTTGTAATTTTGAATTTGGTGGATTTATGAGGACTATGGTTGACTGCTCCTCAGATCTCTGCAGGGTAAATTGAGACAGCTAGCTACACTGTCAGTCAAATCTGAGTTTTCTCTCTCACAACTAATTTACAGCGGCTCTGTGCGGAGCTTGGCGCTGCCCATGCCGATTGTGATTGGTTTAAAGAAATGCCAATAACCAGAGCACGTTTTTCTCCCATCCCGGAATGCTGTGTGGACTAGCCAGACCTTCCTCCGCTCTGCAGCGTGTGCATGGTCTGGAAAAGCGAGACTACCTAGTGCGCAACCCTTCTTCATGGTTCCCTTGTGCAAAGTGTATATTACTAAACTCTAAACTGCTCAGTTGCCAGCAGAGGATAATGGCTGCCCTCATTTGAGTTTGAAATAAAATGTACTTATTGCAGCATAAATAACATGTTTTAGTGTTGATGGTGTTGCACTGACTTACACATGTCTGCACCTCACTGTAAGTGCATTCTCAAGGTAAGAATTTCCTTTGGTTTATTTCCAAAGATGCATCGGCATGGCGCTGAATCCTTTTTGCTTTTTTAAGATCAACCTTTTTATTGTTTTTTTTATTTATATTTTTGAACATATAGAACAGACGAACACAATTGAACAAGAACAACAACCCTCTCCCACCCCCCACCCTATGCGGTCTCGAGGAAAGAAAAACGAACAAAAAACTAAAACCGGAAACAGGAATCACACTTTGCCTAGTCACTCTCCTCTAATTCTTGTGATGCTGAGGTCATTAGGACTGATACTTGTGCTGCTGTGTTTTTCCATAGGTCTATAGTTGATGATTTGGCTTTGTTAATCCTTGCTGTAGAGAGCTCAAGCATAACTATGTCTAGAAAATACACCAACCACTGTTTTATACAACGTGAGTGGGGGGGGGGGAGCCAGCGCTGAGCTATCATTTTCTTGGTTGCGGTTGATCCAGCTAGCCAAACTTTCTTCTGTCTCCCAAGTAGGTGTAATTTAGAGTCGGCATTAAGTAACAAAACAATCAGGGTCAGTAGGAATTCGACATCCTATCACATCAGATATTATTGATGTTTTATTCCAAAACTCATGCACCTGTTCACACTCCCAGACCATGTGCAGGAAAGTTTCAGTTTGTTCAAGTTGACAGAACGTGCAATAGGGAGTAGGAATGACTTTAGAGATGTATCTCTTCTGAGGAGTTCAATATGTCCTATGGCATATGTTGAAGTGGATCTGCTGGTGATTTGGGTTCTTGGAACAGTGGAAAATGTCCCAAACTGTCTCCCAATTAATTACGTTCCCCTCCGGGCTCAGCTCTCGCTCCCATTTCTTTACTATTGGGAGTTCTCCTATAGACACTTGCATCAGTTTAGCATAAATCCTGGACACTAATCCTCTCACCGGAGAATCAACAAACCATTTAATGATTGGGTGCATCTCAAGACTGTTTCCCCATGGTACTCCATAACATTTTAGGGCTGATCTTAAGTGAAGATAAAGGAAGAAGGATGTCCTAGGGACCTCAAAGCTAGCTCTCAGGTCTTCAAAACTTAACATACCTTCATCATTGAATAGCTGGTCTAGAGTATAAATACCTCTGTCACTCCACTGGTTATAAACAAAAGGTTTGTTACCAGACATTAAGTGTATGTTGTGCCATATTGGGGTGTTCAAATGCCACTTATTGGTGTAGCGTAGTTGTTCCTCAACCTGTTTAAAGTTGGTCAATGTGTTGGTGATAATAGGGCCATAGGTTAGCATACACTTTTTTGAACACACACCTGTGAAGGCAAGATCTTGCAGTCTTAGACTTCCAGTGAGGTTTTGCTCTATTTCTCTCCATGGGACTGTAGATGAGGGGTCCATCCACACTCTGAGGGACTGTAGCTGAAAAGCTCTGTGGTAATCTTTAAGGTTGGGGAGGGCCAGGCCTCCCGTGTTTGTGGTACGTTGCAGGGTAGAGTATTTTAGCCTAGGTTGTTTATTATTCCAAATATACTGCCGAATTACGGTATCAAGTTTCTTCCAGAAATGTATTGGTGGTGGTAAGGGGATCATTGTACTTAAGAAATTCACACGAGGAACTATGTTCATTTTAACGACAGCAATCCTGAACCATAGCGATGCCGGCAGCGCAGACCAATTGGCCAGATCTCTTTGAACACTACTTGGTATAGTTTCATAGTTGTCCTGGACAACTCGCATGTAGTGAATGGTGATGCCCAAATATGTCATTTTGCTTTGGGTTGGTATTGTATCGCTGATAGCTGATGTCACCTGTCCGTTGTTCAGCAGAAGAAGATTAGATTTATTCTAGTTGATTTTATAGCCAGAGATTGAGCCAAATTCGTTAAAGATCTTAAGAATTTTTGGGACAGAGTCCTCAAGGTCAGAGATGTACAGCAAAACATCATCTGCCAATAACGATATTGAGTTGCTATTGGATTTAATCTGGACAATACATATTTTATTTTGCCTTATGGCTTGGGCTAACGGTTCAAGAGAGATCGCAAATAGCATGGGGGATAGCGGGCATCCCTGTCGCGAGCCCCGTTTGACGGAGAATGGCTGTGAATGCAGGCCATTGGTTGAGACTATGGCCGTGGGATTCGCCTATAAAGTACGTACCATGTCAATGAATTTGGCTCCCAAACCAAGCCTCTCCATTACTTGCCACAAGTAGTTCCACTCTAGGCTCAAAAGCTTTTTCCGCATCCAGTGATAAAACTGCTGCCGTTGTTGGAAGGTTTTTGGCTTCTTCTATTATATGGAATAATCTGCGTATATTGCCTGCAGCATGACGCTTTGGTATAAACCCTGATTGGTCGGGGTGGACTAGCTTCTCAATAAAGCGTTCTAGGCGTAGTGCCAAGATTGTAAAATAGAGCTTAATATCCGTCCCAATGAGGCTGATGGGCCTGTAGTTTGAACACTCCGTAGGATCTTTGCCCTTTTTGTGTATGACCGAAATTAGTGCAGTGTTGGTTTGTTGATGAAAGGTGCCCCTCTCTATGGCTGAGGTTAAAGTTTGTAAAATGGTAGGTCCTAGTATGTCAAAATATTGTAGCTGAAGTTCTGATGGAATTCCGTCCAACCCCGGTGTTTTCCCTTTCTTAGCTGTTTTTAACGCTGATTTAAGTTCCTCTAACGTTATAGGTTGACCCAGTTGTTCTGCCTCCTCTGGGTCAAGAAGAGGTTGGTTTAGCTCTTTCAGGAACTTTTGGCACTGTGTCAGATCCGGATTGCAGGAGGATTCATACAACTTTGAATAAAAGGATTGGAAAGTGGCGGTGATATCTTTAGGATTCGTTGAGATACCTCTGTGCGGATGCTCTTTTTGCTTTTTTAAAACATCAACAGCCTTCGTCATTGTGAAGGTGAGTATGGCGTGCTGGCTTAAACTGAAATGATTCAGACTAAAGATTTTCCCACAACATTATGTAAGTTATTTAGTCACAACATTAAAAGATGAAGCAAAAGGGAGTCCATCTTATCTGGGTGGTCTTTTTCTTCATATTCATGTTTCACAACCCCTTAGTATGAATTTAGGTAGCTACAATGTACATTGAAGTTCTTTACTTTTACCGTATTGCTTGTGTACAAATCTATGAAATGACAAAACAGGATGCATATACGTTGTGCACTTGACTGCATATTGTATGTATGACTGGACTAACACAGAACGGGAGATGAACAACATCCTGTGAAGATGGTGATTCAGTAAGGACTGAAATGTACCTGAATAGGATCAAGTCTTTGTAAGTATTACTGAGTGTGACTCCATGTTACGCAGCAACCAACTTGACCTAATGAGTGTAGGAAGCTTGAAAGGCTCCAGCTGCAAGTATAGTGGTTAGCTGTTACTGTAACATTGTTTTAATGAATTAACTTAGCTATACTGCAAGTGCTATGTGCCTAATATTGTCTACATACAATCAACTTTTCTCCCCAAATCGCATTGGTTGGTCAAATGAAGACAAGATGGAAATTCGATGACCACAAAAAGTTCCACCCAGGTTAAGTATTACACTGTATACAAGCTTGTTTACTTTCTACAAATCGGCTCTGACTTCTGCTTTTTTACTCAACATGCATTTACATACATTATTGCTAGTGATGATGTACATATGCTGGCAAAAGTTATTACATATATTGTGTACAGGTAGTCAGTGTTGTTTCACCTACAAATCACATTCTTAGCAACTATTGGTATTGCAGTTGATTAGGGAGACGGTATAATGCATTCCTCCAACAATGTTATTCCTAATTATGATATTACTTTCCCTATTGTCTACATTGTTTTCCTGCTTTTAGGTTCAGCTTCATCCTCTTGTGGTCCTGAATATAAAGTGGGTAAAGGTGAATAATGAAGAAGCTGGATGGCCCATTCAACCAACTGGGGATGTTTCAGTCTGCTGGAAAGAGAAGTTACTGGTGAGTTTTTGTGGATTTTATTTTAGCCTATGTTGTATTGATAAGGATGTATAGATAGTAGCAACACAGAGCAGCTGTTCAAATCAACTCTGTGTTAAATAACCAAGTCCAATCCTCTGCTTAATACTAACACCCACAACAAACAGACTCTCTCTCCCCTGATAGAAACTGTAAATCTGATTAATTACTGTGAATATATAATTCTCGGTCTATCCCCGGCTCTTGCACACACACACGCACGCACGCACGCACACACACACACACACACACACACACACACACACACACACACACACACACACACACAGTGTTGTACAGTATGAGGTGATTATGTGGTAATTACAGGAGTCATAGTTACAAAATGAAAGCTGATCCGTGGAGAAAAAATAGGGAAAATGTCACTCCAAGTTTTCAGTCTATCCAGAGATTTCTGAGCTCTGAATCACCGTGTTCTCTTTTGATCATCACCGCTGCTGCCTCTCTCTGATACACAGATGGATTATTCCCTCTAAATCTCCCAAATCCCTAATCCTATTTATCTCAACGCCACACAAAAAAAGGTGCTCTCTTCCCACTGCTCAGCTTATGTGTACAGTACGGATGTGAGTATACCTGTATTTCTACATTTAAGAGGACCAGTTCAGGACATGAGGTAGTGACATATTAGGCTGTGTTCACTTTGAAAATGCTCTGTTTTAGGATTTAAGGCCTTTAGCTATAATGTAGAGGTAGAATTTATACTGCTTTGAGTTATTCAATACTGCGGATCCAAACACATACAGAAATACAAATGATTGTGTGATGGAAGTATGTGTATATGCATGTTATCGCTAACATGTTAGCAAACAGGTGTCTATTTACACATCCAGCAGACACAGAGCAACAATTTCTGACCACCTAATGAATGCAAGTCCAATATTCACTCTTCTTTTTTAAGATTATTTTTTGGGGCTTTTCCCTTTATTGTAGTGACAGTGGATAGATGTGAAAGGGGGAGAGATGAGGGCCGCAGGTCGGACTCGAACCCGGGCCGCTGCAGGACTCAGCCTACACTACACAACACTCTTACTGGGTGAGGTAGAGGTTGCCCCAATATTCAATCTTCTTTTAACTCTTTTTTTGGTCTCCACCAACTGAAAAATGATCTGGCTCTTTAGCTGCTAAATTCTCCACTATGTTGACCAGCTAGTCGCTAACTTTGTCTGTGTGCCGTCTGGTGCTTGGCAGGTAGTGTACAGTGGTTATGAGAGCTTTTTGGCTGAATAGCTGCTTGCTGCTGCAGAAAACAATGCTAATAAGGTGAGAGTGAACCAAAACAGAAACGTTGTGGGCTGGAAAATCCCAACTCTGCT